>NC_091983.1:165913504-166230056 GCF_044704955.1 Pristiophorus japonicus
TATCTTTATTACACACATCCCTAACTTCTTGTTTGATGATGTCCCCAACCTCACTGCTACTGTTTGGTGGTCTGTACACGACTCCCACAAGCGTTTTCTGCCTTTTGGTATTCCGCAGCTCCACCCATACAGATTCCACATCATCCAAGCTAATGTCCTTCCTTACTATTGCGTTAATTTCCTCTTTAACCAGCAACTCTATCCCACCTCCTTTTTCTTTCTGTCTATCCTTCCTGAATGTTGAATACCCCTGGATGTTGAGTTCCCAGCCTTGGTCACCCTGGAACCATGTCTCCGTGACGCCAATTATATCATAGTCATTAATTGCTGCCTGTGCAGTTAATTCGTCCACCTTATTTCGAATATTCCTCGCATTGAGGCACGGAGCCTTCAAGCTTGTCTTTTTAACACACTTTGCCCTTTTAGAATTTTTCTGTAATGTGGCCCTTTTTTATTTTTGCCTTGGGTTTCTCTGCTCTCCACTTTTACTTTTCTTCTTTCCATCTTTTGTTTCTGCCCCCATTCTACTTCCCTCTGTCTCCCTGCATAGGTTCCCACCCCCCTGCCATGTTAGTTTAACCCCTCCCCAACAGCGTTAGCAAACATTCCCCCAGGACATTGGTTCCGGTCCTGCTCAGCGGAGAAAAGGGTAGAAAAAATTTGAAGAAAACAATGTATTTATTGTTTGTGGTTTAGGTCTTAGTCAGGCATCCTGATCACACAGCAGTACTCATCTAAAATTTGTTCTCGAGGTAAGGGTATTCTGACAAGGTTGCATGTTTTATCCATCACTAATTGGTGATGGGCTTTTGTCTTGAAAGTAGTGTAGGATTCACAAAATTCTGGGACCCCCTACTCAATGGACATGTGTCTGGAATTTAAAAGGGAATTGTGTTAGACTTTTAAAGGAGAAATGTGGACAGAAATATCTCACTATTAGGCGCCTTTGGACTAAACTGGGACCTTTTAGATTGAATTTAGACATTTTAAATTGTATTCTGTGTCTGCATAGGGCTGCTAACCCACCTGGGAGGCAGGCCCCAGGGAGATATTAGCAGTCAAACAAAAGCGCACTTACCAGGGACCCAGATACATATATATTTTAATAGTTCTTAAAACGGCTATACAGAAAAACCTTGGCATCAGCAAAACACACAATGGACAGTATCAAGACCTGATCACATTCGAACAGCACCATTCGAAAACCCCATCAACACCTTTGGGAATCTTTGAGCATTAACATGATACATCAGCCCACCAAAATTCTCACAAAGGGATCACATTGGAGTTGATCAGCCAGCCAAAATTGCACAAAAGCAGTCATCAAAAATCAATTGTGCACTCGGGTATAACTGGGGGTCTTGGTGGTGGCTTTTTGGGCTGGTGGTAACCTTTGGGCTGAGGAAACACTTTTGAAGAAACATACCTGAAACACTCTGGAAAAACACTTGGACACTGGGCTCTTTGACTCTGGCTTTGAAACATCTAACTTGCCACACAAGGTTACAGCAACACAACAAGAAGAACCTAACAAGAAGCCTCGGAGTCACTGAAAAACCAACAATCATCCAACGCTGGCTCAAGGAAAAAATTTACTTACCATCAAAACGTCGACAAGTGCTAATACTGAAGACACCGCAACCAGCCAAAGAATCCACAAGATTGAGGAGTGAAAGCAGTGCGCAACTGCTCTAAACGGTGGCGAAATTCTTTGGTGAGCATAGTCCCTGTAATTTCAGAGCCTAACTTAGTTAGTGTAGTGGTGGGAGGTGTTTTCTTTTCACTGCATAACCTCTACCCGTGGCGTATACGTTTTCCCCCTTTTTTCTGTACATTTTGTTATATGCTATTAAGTTAATTAGTGTGGTGTGTTATTTTCTAAATAAAATATTTGTTCTTGCACCAAACAGTTGTCTGTGTACATCTGCCACATCCCTGAAATAATTCCAAGCCCTAGAACCAGAGAATGAGACGATTCGAACCATCAAGGTCAGAAAAGGCTGACAAACCCACCACTCCCTACAGTAGCGCTTTATTTTTACAACCGGGTGACTTGCCAAGCTATTTCAGAGGGCTTTCAGAGCCAGCCACATAGTATGGGTTCAGAATCATGTGCATATCAAGCCAGGTAGAGGTGGGTGGTAGTTATTCTCTTCCCTGCAGGACATTAATGGGTCCAGCATCATGATGTTCTGATCAAATACATGACAGAAATTGCCCTTTGTCCTCTAAGTATTTATTCCACATGTTCAATTTACCTTGAATGCATAATCTAGGGTGACATTCCAGTGCAATGTTGAGGAAGTGCTGCATCATTGAAGGTATTGCTCCTCAGACTGGACAATAAATCAAGGTCCAGCTGCCTGTTCCAATCAGCCTATTTCCCAACCAATACCAACTAAAGAAAGAAAAAAACTTGCATTTCTCTAGTGTCTTTGACGACCTCAGGATGTTCCAAATCGCTTTACAGCCAATGAAGCAGTTTTGAAGTGTAGTCACTGTTGTAATGTAGGAAACATGACAGCCAATTTGCGCACAGCAAATTCTCACAAACAGCAAGGAGGTAATGACCAGTTAGTCTGTTTTAGTGATGTTGGCTGATTGATAAATATTGGCCAAGACACCAAGACTTCTCCTCTTCATATAATGCCATGGAATCTTTTATGTCCACCTGAGAGGGCAGACAGGGCCTAAGTTTAACATCACACCTAAAAGACGGTACCTCCAGCAGTGCAGTATCCCTCAGTATTGCACCTGGAGTGTCAGCATAGATTATGTGCTCAAGTCTCTGGAGTGGTGTTTGATCCCACGACCATCTGAGTCAGACGTAAGAGTGCTACCACTGAGCCTAGATTGACACTTCTTTATAATAATAAAACTAGAATAATGGTCTTTTTGTGGAATTTGATGCTGAATAGTACATTACATGTAATCGCTATATTTCAAAAAGCAGTTCTTTGTATGAAATGATGAGACATTTCAACATAAAAAAGTGTCATATAAATGTAAACATTCCTATTGGTTTGATTCAAAATATGGTTTCAGTAATGCTTGCTCTTGCAGCTGCATCATTAAGCCCAGGAACAGGAAAATCCATTCCATTTGTTATTGGATCATCTATGTACAGAGGTAAATCAGGTGGGAAGGAACCCACCCAATTTTCCACGATGTGCTGGCCACATGTGATCCAATACACCCAGGTGCAGGAACAGAAAAAACGATCCACTGGCACTTGGAACAGAATAAAAATTAGCAATGTCACATAATGGGGCAATGATGATGCCAATACAGTCTGTTGCAAATGTTAGTAACATGGCATGCACAATCCCCATTACCTCATTGTGCAGGACACTAGTTTGTTTCTGTCGAGGACCCACAACACACTGCAAAGTAAGATTACAAATATTTTTAATGTTACATTTTTTTGTGTGCTCAATAAGATGAACATCAACAAGGAAAATGGAACACTTTTCGGGGCTGAAATTCAGGGTCCCTATAAGGCCCGTTTCCGCTGTTTTGTGGCGACCATACAGCGGAATCGGTTGGCCGCTGCATTGCAGTTCAATGGCCGCCTCGACCCAAATTCAGGTTGGGGATTTTTCAGCCTGTCCCCACTTCCGCCCCGTTGCTGCCGACCACCACAAGTATGTCATCAAAGCACGCACCGCCACTATCCCGCACCTTCATTTTAATCTGCCCCAAATTTAGTTGAAGAAATCCACGAGCCGCTGGACGGTGCCCCCAACAGCTTTTTCTATCGGAGCACCTTGTCTGCTCTCTCTCTGCTCTAGCAGTGTGGTGGCCATTAAAGGCAAGGGCCGAATGTCGCGGCCGGCATCTTATTTTTTTTGCCGGCCGACTTCCATGCCAGCCAGACTATTGTTCCCCCGAGTTAAGCAGGCTGCCAACAGACAGCTTGGCACCCTGGCCTGGCTGAAACCCTCCCTGATGGCCCAATGGCCGAAGCTAAAGAATCCCCGATTCTCTCCCCTTTAACGGAGGGGAGAGAGCGTGGTGACGCGCATGCACTTTGACATCATCACCGCTCCGCCCTCAGCGGTGGAGACTTGATCCCGCCTCAACTTCCGCCCCTCAGCATGACTTACCACCGCAGTTCCACCCCCATTATGACCGACTTCTGGTCCAACGTTAAAAAATCTTTTAAGTGCTGAAAATGGATCGGATGCCCGCCTCATCGCTCCTGGCAGAAAAACGAGGTAAAAAATCATAGGTGCGTCAGCTTTCTGGCGTGCCTGAATTTCGGCCCCTTCCACTTTTGGTAAGTATTGAGCAAAGCTTGAGATTAGGTTACAGAGACTGAATGATGCTTGAGTTCAGATTATATCATTAACAATCACTGCAACTATCAATTTGCACAGATCATCCAAATCTAGAAAGTTTGTAATATCTTAAACTTTTTAATATAACAAATACATATCTTTTCAATTTAACAAATGCGTAGCCTTGAATTATTCACCTTCCGAGAGCTTTCTAGTTATTTCAGCAGCAGTATCCAAATCCTCTGTTGCTGCCCACTGGCACCACCAAGTGTTTCCTGTGCAATGCATGATGATCTCATTGCAAGAGGAGGTACGGCTCCACATTATAATATCAACCAAACTCATAATAAGGTCCAGTTTAAAGGATAAGCGGGTTCAACTGCAGAATAATAAATGTGCTCCACAGAGACATAATGCACTTGTATATATCAGGTGTCAGCTGTAGCTCAGTGGTTGCACACTCACCTCTGAGTCAGCAGGCTGTAGGATCAAGCCCAACTCCAAAAATTTATTAAGCACATAATCTAGGCTGACACTTCAATGCTGTACCGAGGGAGAGCTGCACTGTCAGAGGTTCAATTCACATTTCTGATCTTTACAAGCCAACAGCTCAGCCTAATAGTAACATTCAAAGGGGAATTGGACATATATACCTGAAAAGGAAAGCATTTACAGGGCTATGGGGAAAAGGTGGAGGAGTGGAACTACCAAACAGCAGGCAAAGGCACAATGGACCAAATGGCCGCCTTCTGTGCTGTAAGATTCTATGATACATGGCCAGAACAAAAGGGCAGCTACAAACATAGAAACATGGAAAATAGGTGCAGGAGTAGGCCATTTGGCCCTTCGAGCCTGCACCGCCATTCAATAATATCATGGCTGAACATTCCCTCAGTACCCCTTTCCTGCTTTCTCTTCATACCCCTTGATCCCTATAGCCATAAGGGCCCTATCTAACACCCTCTTGAATATATCCAATGAACTGGCATCAATAACTCTCTGCGGCAGGGAATTCCACAGGTTAACAACTCTCTGAGTGAAGCAATTTCTCCTCATCTCAGTCCTAAATGGTCTACCCCTTATCCTAAGACTATGTCCCCTGGTTCTGGACTTCCTCAACATCGGTAACGTTCTTCCCGCATCTAACCTGTCCTATCCCATCAGAATCTTATACGTTTCTATGAGATCCCCTCTCATCCTTCTAAACTCCAGTGAATAAAGGCCCAGTTGATCCAGTCTCTCCTCATATGACAGTCCAGCCATCCCTGGAATTAGCTGGTGAACCTTCGCTGCACTCCCTCAATAGCAAGAATGTTCTTCCTCAGATTAGGAGACCAAAACTGAAAACAAATATTCCAGTTGAGGCTTCATTAAGGCCCTGTATAATGGCAGTAAGACCTCCCTGCTCCTATACTCAAATCCCCTAGCTATGAAGACCAACATACCAATTGCCTTCTTCACCGCCTGCTGTGCCTGCATGCCAACCTTCAATGACTGATGAACAATGACACCCAGGTCTCGTTGGACCTCCCTTTTTCCTAATCTGCCGCCATTCAGATAATATTCTGCTTTCGTGTTTTTGCCCCCAAAATGGATAATCTCACATTTATCCACGTTATACTGCATCTGTCATGCATTTGCCCACTCACCTAACCTGTCCAAGTCACCCTGCAGTCTCTTAGCATCCCCCTCACAGCTCACACTGCCACCCAATTTAGTGTCATCTGCAAACTTGGGAGATATAACAATCAATTCCTTCATGCAAATCGTTAAAGTATATTGTAAAGAGCTGGGGTCCCAGCACTGAGCCCTGCGGCACTCCACTAGTCACTGCCTGCCATTCTGAAAAGGACCTGTTTATCCGGACTGTCTGCTTCCTGTCTGCCAACCAGTTCTCTATCCACGTCAGTACATTACCCCAATACCATGCGCTTTGATTTTGCACACCAATTTCTTGTGCGGGACCTTGTCAAAAGCCTTTTGAAAGTCCAAATACACCACATCCACTAGTTCTCCCTTGTCCACTCTACCAGTTACATCCTCAAAAAATTCCAGAAGATTCGTCAAGCATGACCTCCCTTTCAGAAATCCATGCTGATTTGGATCCCGCACAAGAGATTGGTGTGCAAAATCAAAGCGCATGGTATTGGGGGTAATGTACTGACGTGGATAGAGAACTGGTTGGCAGACAGGAAGCAGAGAGTCGGGATAAACCGGTCCTTTTCAGAATGGCACTGCTTTCCAAATGCGCTGCTATTTCATCCTTAATGATTGATTCCAACATTTTCCCCACTACTGATGTCAGGCTAACCGGTTTATAATTACCCGTTTTTTCTCTCCCTCCTTTTTTTAAAAAGTGGTGTTCCATTAGCTACCCTCTATTCCATAGGAACTGATCCAGAGTCGATAGACTGTTGGAAAATGATCACCAATGCATCCACTATTTCTAGGGCCCCTTCCTTAACTACTCCAGGATGCAGACTATCATGCCCCGGGGATCTATCGGCCTTCAATCCCATCAATTTCCCTAACACAATTTCCCGCCTAATAAGGAGATCCTTCAGTTCCTCCTTCTCACTAGACCCACTGTTCCCTAGTACATTCGGATGGTTATTTGTGTCTTCCTTCGTGAAGACAGAACCGAAGTATTTGTTCAGTTGGTCTGCCATTTCTTTGTTCCCCATTATAAATTCACCTGACTCTGACTGCAAGGGACCTACGTTTGTCTTCACTAATCTTTTTCTCTTCACATATTTATAGAAACTTTTGTAGTCAGTTTTTATGTTCCCTGCAAGCTTCCTCTCGTACTCTATTTCCCCCTCTTAATTAAACCCTTAGTCCTCTTCTGTTGAATTCTAAATTTCTCCCAGTCCTCAGGTTTGTTGCTTTTTCTAGCCAATTTATATGCCTCTTCCTTGGCTTTAACACTATCCTTAATTTCCTTTGTTAGCCATGGTTGAGCCACCTTCCCAGTTTTATTTTTACTCCAGACAGGGATGTACATCTGCTGAAGTTCATCCATGTGATCTTTAAATGTTTGCCATTGCTTTTCCACCGTCAACCCTTTAAGTATCGTTTGCCAGTCTATTTTAGCCAATTCACGCCTCATACCGTCAAAGTTACCTTTCCTTAAGTTCAGGACCCTAGTTTCCGAATTAACTGTGTCACTCTCCATCTTAATAAAGAATTCTACCATATTATGGTCACTCTTTCCCAAGGGGCCTCGCACAGCAAGATTGCTAATTAGTCCCTTCTCATTACACATCACCCAGTCTAGAATGGCCAGCTCTCTAGTTGGTTCCTCGACATATTGGTCTAGAAAACCATCCCTAATACACTCCAGGAAATCCTCCTCCACCACATTTCTACCAGTTTAGTTAGCCCAATCAATATGTAGATTAAAGTCGCCCATGATAACTGCTGTACCTTTATTGCACACATCCCTTATTTCTTGTTTGAATCTGTCCCCAACCTCACTACTACTGTTTGGTGGTCTGTACAAAACTCCCATCAGCGTTTTCTGCCCTTTGGTATTCCGCAGCTTCATCCATACCGATTCCACATCATCCAGGCTAATGTCCCTCCTTATTATTGCATTAATTTCCTCTTTAACCAGCAAAGCCACCCCGTCTCCTTTTCCTCTCTGCCTATCCTTCCTAAATGTTGAATACCCCTGGATGTTGAGTTCCCAGCCTTGGTCACCCTGGAGCCATGTCTCCGTGATGACAATTACATCATATCTGTTAACTGCTGTCTGCGCAGTTAATTAGTCCACCTTATTCCAAATACTCCTCGCATTGAGGCACGGAGCCTTCAGGCTTATCTTTTTAACACACTTTGCCCCTTTAGAATTTTGCCCCTTTAGAATGTGGCCCCTTTAGAATGTGGCCCTTTTTGTTTTTTGCCTTGGGTTTCTCTGCCATCCACTTTTACTATTCTCCTTTCTATCTTTTGCTTCTGCCTCCATTTTATTTCCCTTTGTCTCCCTGTATAGGTTCCCATCCCCCTGCCATGTTAGTTTAACTCCTCCCCAACAGCACTAGCAAACACTCCCCCTAGGACATTGGTTCCGGTCCTGCCCAGATGCAATCCGTCCGGTTTATACTGGTCCCACCTCCCCCAGAACCGGTTCCAATGTCCCAGGAATTTGAATCTCTCCCTTTTGCACCACTCCTCAAGCCACGTATTCATCTGGGCTATCCTGCGCTTCCTACTCTGACTAGCACGTGGCACTGATAGCAATCCTGAGATTACTACTTTTGAGGTCCTACTTTTTAATTTAGCTCCTATCTCCCTAAATTAATCTCGTAGGACTTCATCCTGTTTTTTTACCTATATCGTTGGTACGTATGTACACCATGACAATGGCTGTTCACTCTCCCCTTTTCAGAATGTCCTGCACCCGCTCCGAGACATCCTTGACCCTTGCACCAGGGAGGTAACGTACCATCCTGGAGTCTCGGTTGCGGCCGCAGAAACATCTATCTATTCCCCTTACAATAGAATCCCCTATCACTATCGCTCTCCCACTCTTTTTCCTGTCCTCCTGTGCAGCAGAGCCACCCACGGTGCCATGAACTTGGCTGCTGCTGCCCTCCCATGATGAGTCATCCCCCTCAACAGTACCCAAAGCGGTGTATCTGTTTTGCAGGGGGATGATCGCAGGTGACCCCTGCATTATGTTCCTTGCACTGTTCTTCCTGTTGGTCACCCATTTACTATCTGGCTGTGTACCCTTTACCTGCGGTGAGACCAACTCACTAAACGTGCTATTCATGTAATTCTCAGCAAGGTCGGTGATGCCTCCAGCAGCAGTCTCACTGCAGAGACAGAGAAAAAAAAACTTTCAAGGCATATACCTACTTTGTTATATAGCACAACAAGATAAATGGGGTATCAGAGGCTACTGAAGAATAATAGCTAGAGGTTTGTCATGAAGGAATAATAAGGAAATTATTGTAAAACAAAACTGCAAGCTAATGAAGTCAAGTATAATATTATTGGAGCACATAGCCATGTATGTCACTGTTGAGTGGCTTCTCAAGGATTCCTCCCATGCTCTAAAACTGGGACATCAGCTGATCAAGGCTGGGAAGGAGTTGAGACTAACTTCACATACTACAATACAATGGTTATGAATCAATCCATAATTTTGGAGAACTATTTGAAATGCCTAAAAGATCATTTTTTACAGACATTTTAAATTAGAACAAGATACCCTGTGGATTCAGTGCAGGAATTAAAAAACTTGGCAAAAATAATAAATAAAAATAAATCTTGATTACTATAATCCAACATTGAAGGCTGGAGAGTAATCGTTGCCATGGAATTGGCTCACTTGTTGAAAATGTACATTCCAGGCATCTCTGATCATTGAGAGCTTCTTCGAGAGTTCAGAAAATAATGAGGTGCTCCCAATCAGTGAGGAGTGCTGTGATGTATTATTATACATATTACTTGTTTATATATTACTGTATAATGGTTTTGAATGTGAAACATTTTTCATGAAGTCGATTTAATGTTGTCAGGGTTCATTTTATCCACTATTCATACTAAAGAGAAAGACTTCAAGTAGAAGCAGTGCTGTTTGTCTTGGCAGCTGGTGCTTTGGAAGGCACAGTTGTTTAAAAGTTAATCACATCTTTGGTTTTCTAGCCACAGAGCTTTCCTGAAGTCAGGGTGGGGGGTAGTTTTGTACAGGAGAGCCACACACAATCCCAAATGCTGGCAGTGGGTTGTGATGTCTTAAGCATGTGACACAATTGGCAGACAATCTTTACATTTGCTTTTGGCATAACAGTGGCGAGGGGATAAAGCAGCTCTGGAGGTGGTGCTGCACACCAGCAGTAGCAGTGGCACTGCCTAATTCACTTTACAGCACTGCCTGCTACCACCAGCAGTGGCAGTGATGTAAATTCAGCACTAAGTGGGGTCCACTGTAAAACATGTTTTGTTTTTGGTCTGCCAGGTATCAGCACTAGGCTTAACTGTCTACAAACCAAAAGGCTGGGAAAGCCACAGAATCAGACTTTCTATTTGCCTTCTATGGATTGAACATTCTCTTTCCATAGGGTCACACTACACTTACTTAAGCCCAAAGAATTTAGGTGAAGTTTGCAAAGAGCAAGGTTTAGTTTAATGCAGGGAGTGCTGGAGGTTAAGCACCCAGGCTACCAACACAGAGCACTGGTGAGCTTACTGTTGCGTGTCCAGTTGGTATTACGTTGGCTTGCAGGATATCTGAAGTTAATATAAAGAATCTCAGTCCTCTACCTGTAAATGTTATTAGTGAACAATGCTTTGTTAGAAACATAGGGGCCGATTTTCAGCAAGGCCTCCGCCTACCCAAGTGCCGCCCAAAGTGCCGCCGATGGTCGCTGAGGTACTGGACGATACTTTGGGCGGGATATTCAGGAAGATGATCCCTCAAAGGTTGGCAGGTGGTAAATGGAAGATGTATGCCGCCAATCTGGGCGGCAGCGGGCGGGAGGTTGCATTCTCGACAGCAGAGGTGCTTGATGCCCAAGTGCCGCCCGAGGATGGAGTCGGGTCCATGGAGGGTCGAAGATCTGAAAAAAAAACAGCAAAAAATAAAAAAAGTATCCGAAGACCTTCAGGGGACCGCATACAGGTAAGTTGCTGTTGAAAAAAAGTCGGTGGGAGTGGGCGGCAGTCGGCGGTGAGGTGCTGAAGATCGGCCCCATAGAATGGTTCAGCATGGAAGAAGGCCATTTGGCCCGTCGAGCCCATGCCGGCTCTCTGCAAGAGTACTTCAGCTAGTCCCACTCCCCCTCCTTTTCCCCATAGCCCTGCAAATTTTTTTCTTCCAGCTCCTTATCCAACTCCCTGTTGAAAGCAGTGATCGAGTCTGCCTCTACTACCCTTTCTGGCATGCATTCCAGTTCCTAATCACTCGCTGTGTGAAAAAGTTTTTGTTTATGTCACCTTTGGTTCTTCTGCCAATCACTCTGTGTCCTCTGGTTCTCGACCCTTCTGCCAATGGGAACAGTTTCTCTCTATCTACTCTGTCCAGACCTCTCATCATTTTGAACACCCCTATCAAATCTCCTCTCACTCCTCTGCTCTAAGGAGAACAATCTCAGCTTCTCCAATCTATCCACATAACTGAAGTCCCTGATTCCTGGAATCATTCTTGTAAATCTTTTCTGTACCTTCTCCAAGGCCTACACATCCTTCCTAAAGTGTGGTGCCCAGAATTTGACACAGTACTCCAGTTGAGGCCAGTGTTCACGAATGAAACATTGACCTGGAGTACTGGATTACTGAGTCAATCCCAGAGGATCAATCCAGCTCCAATCTCCCGACTCCAGGCAGGTCACCTTGGAGTCAACTCAAATCCATTCACCTGGCTCCAGGCAGAATCGTCCCTAGTTGATCAAGATAGGTAGTTAAATGTAGCCCTGTTTCTAATTCACAAGAGTGAACAAATAATTAATTCACTGGTGCACATAACTTACACAAGTATTTTCCTCTGTGAAATAAAATTCTGAATTACTGTGTTTGATAGTGTATATTTAGTTATGTATATTTGATGATCTATATTTTTACATAATGTGTATAATAGTTGATCTTGAGGTGTCACAATGAAAAACAACTGTCATTTTCTTTCTACAACTGTGTCTCTTGTTTGGTCCTACTCTAATTCTTTTTGTTTATCTATAAAATTTCTGTTCACTTTCTGTTTGCTTTCTCTCTCTTTCACTCTATTTCCTTTCACTCAATTTGTTTATCGTGGTGTCCACCCCTCTGTTTGTCTCCTATTCTTATTCTCATTCTTTTAGAAGCTTCTCTTTCCCTTTCACTCCTCTCCCTTCTTTAAGTCTCCATTTCTCTTTAATATAGCTCTCGCAAACATTTTTACAAAGTTTCTATCTATCTATCATCTATTTTAAAACCCATGTCACCCTGCAACAGGTCCGAGATAACTACCAGGATCAGATGGGGAGGTGGTGTGTCAATGCAACTGAACATGAAAATATGACAAAGTATGGGGAGGGGAGGGGGCTGAGCTAAGGGCTCAGATTGAAAAACAGTGGAGATCTGGGTCAGGAAGAAGTTTGATGTGTACAGCCTAGTTAGCCTGGACAAGGATGCTGATGTTGGTGCGACTGTCCTCCCAGGGGATTTGTAGGATCTTGTGGAGACATTGTTGATGATATATCTCCAGCGACTTGAGGTGTCTACTGTACATGGTCCATGCCTCTGAGCCATACGGGAGGGCGGGTATTACTACAGCCCTGTAGACCATGAATATGGTGGTAGATTTGAGGGCCTGGTCTTCAAACACTCTTTTCTTCAGGTGGCCGAAGGCTACACTGGCGCACTGGAGGCGATGTTCAATCTCCTCATCAATGTCTGCTTTTGTTGATAAGAGGCTCCTGAGATATGGGAAATGATCCACGATGTCATTGAAGCACTGACCACACTCGGTCAGCTCCGCTGAGCAGGTCACATAGTTCGAATGCCAGATACGAGTCTCCCAAAGCAAGTGCTTTGTGCAGAGCTCCTTCATGGCAAATGAGACAAAGGTGGGCAATGGAAAAGTTACATAGGCACCCTCAAAGCCTGCCTGATAAAGTGCAGCATCCTTATTGACACTTGGGAGTCCCTGGTCAAAGACCGCCCTAAGTGGAGAAAGCGCATCCGGGAGGGCGCTGAGCACTTCGAGTCTCAACGCTGAGAGCATGCAGAAATCAAGCATAGGCAGCGGAAAGAGCATGCAGCAAACCAGTCCCACCCACCCCTTCCCTCAACGACTATCTGTCCCTCCTGTGACAGAGTCTGTGGCTCTCATATTGGACTGTTCAGCCGCCAAAGAACTCACTTCAAGAGTGGAAGCAAGTCTTCCTCGATTCCGTGGGATTGCCTATGATGATGATGAGCACTGGCACATGGGAGCCAGTGCCCTGGAGTCTGGAGCTTAGATACTCGCTGGGGTTTAGCCCCAGAAGGATTATGAACGGGATCTGATTTTCATCACTCCATCTTTAGTTAACATGCTTTCAGCTGCCTAGGTCCTAAGATCTGGAATTCCCTCCCTGAATCTCTCCACCTATCGAGCTCTCTTTCCTGCTTTATATCGCTCCTTAAAACCTTCCTCTTAGACCAAGCCTTTGGTCATCTGCCCTAATATCTCTTTATGTGGATCGGTGTAAAATTATGTCTGATAATGCTCCAGAGAACTGCCTTGGCATATTTTTACTACATTAAAGGCGTTATATAACTACACATTGGTGTTACCTAAGAAATAGGAGTAGGCCATCTGGCCCCTCGAGCCTGCTCCGCCATTCAATAAGATCATGGCTGATCTGATCATGGATTCAACTCCACTTCCCTGCCCTTTCTCCATAACCCTTGACACCCTTATCCTTCAAAAATCTGTCAATCTCCACCTTAAATATATTCAATGACCCACCCTCCACAGCTCTCTCGGGTAGAAAATTCCAAAGATTCACGACCCACTGACAGAAGAAATTCTTCCTCATTTCTGTTTTAAATAGTCCCTTATTCTGAGACTGTACTAGATTCCCCCATGAGAGGACACATCCTCTCTGCATCTACCCTGTCAAGCCCCCTCAGAATCTTATACATTTCAATAAGATCACCTCTCAGTCTTCTAAATTCCAATGAGTATAGGCCCAATCTGCTCAACCTTTCTTCACATGACAATCCCTTCATCTCAGGAATCAACCTCGTGAACCTTCTCTAAACTGCATTCAATGCAAGTATATTCCTCCTTAAATAAGGAGACCAATAATGTACGCAGTACTGCAGGTGTGCTCTCCACCAATGCCCTGTACAGTTGTAGCAGGATTTCCCTACTTTTATACTCCATCCTCCTTGCAATAAAGGCCAACATTCCATTTGCTTTCCTAATTACTTGCTGTGCCTGCATGCTAACTTCATGTGTTTCATGTACAAGGACCCCCAATCCATCTGTACCGCAGCATTTTGTAATCGCTCCCCATTTGAATAATAATTTGCTTTTTTATTTTTCCTACCAAAGTAGATAATCTCACATTTTCCCACATTATACTCCATCTGCCAAGTTTTTGCCCACTCACCTAGCCTATCTATATCCCTTTGCAGATTCTACGCACCCTCCTCACAACTTGTTGTTGTTATAATGGAGCATGGATTCCCTTGGGCAAAAGTGTGGGGTGTGGTGTCTGTAAAGCCTTTGGCATTTCTGTAAACACTCATGGGCTGGTGTCTGGAACAACTTGGGATGGGTGGAGCTGTGAGAATTTAGGCTGGTTAAGGTATGGAACCACTGGGGAGACTGAGAACATCCAGGAGACTGGGAGCACTGAGGGAGATAGGCCCTGAGAAAATTCAGTGGGAACCTAGGGTGCATGAGCGCCACATTGAGGAGGAGGGATGGCGGGGGCACGCAGGGAAATTCTGGCAACACTTGGATGGCCTGTACTTTGGGAGAAATCAGGGTGAAGGTCTTTGAGGATGTGGAAGCATTCACCGGGCTTGGGGTCCAGAACTAAAAGCACGTTAGGGGCAGTGATGAGAAAAGTAATCAGTGGTTGCACCTCCCCTGCATGAAATAAAACAATCCCATGGGCTAAATGAAAAAAAACATGCATTGCATCATATTTTTACAGCTAGTCTCTGTACGACAGCGTATAAATATATTATTTCAGGGTCAATGTCAAGTTTGTCTTCAGAGTTTTACTAAGTCTGAGTCAATGATTATTACAAATGACCACTGTCACCAAGGATTCAAACTATTACATGATTACCACAGATAGGGCTGGATATGGGAGCTCAAATCCCTTCTTTTACTCAGAATAATGTGCACTAACTCAGTCACCTGACTGACCTTATTCCAACTTCAAACGTTCCATTTTTCACAGTTTTGAAGCCAAAGGATGAGCATGTAGTTTTCAACAACACTTTCAGAATTTTAATTCAGAATGATAATTTATAACCCTCTTGACAAAATGGCATTCGTTACTTGGATATATTACTAGGTTACCTGGCCCTGGACAATGCGGACGATTTCCCATACCTCGGGAGTGTCTCATCAACAAGAGCAGACATTGACAACGAGATTCAACACCGCCTCCAGTGCCCCAGTGCAGCCTTCGGCCACCTGAGGAAAGGAGTGTTTGAAGACCAGGCCCTCAAAACTGCCACCAAACTCATGGTCTACAGAGCTGTAGAAATACCCGCCCTCCTGCATGACTCAGAGACATGGACCATGTACAGTAGACACCTCAAGTCGTTGGAGAAATACCACCAACAATGTCTCCGCAAGACCCTACAAATCCCCTGGGAGGACAGACGCACCAACATTAGCATCCTTGACCAGGCCAACATATCCCCAGCATTGAAGCATTTACCACACTTGATCAGCTCTGCTGGGCAGGCCACATCGTTCGCATGCCAGACATGAGATTCCCAAAGCAAGCGCTCTACTCGGAATTCCTTCACGGCAAATGAGCCAAAGATGGGCAGAGGAAACATTACAGGGACAGCCTCAAAGCCTCCCTGAAAAAGTGCAATATCCCCACTGACACCTGGGAGTCCCTGGCCAAAGACCGCCCTAAGTGGAGGAAGTGCATCCGGGAGGGTGCTGAGCACCTCGAGTCTCATCGCCGAGAGCATGCAGAAATCAAGCGCAGGCAGTAGAAAGAGCTTGCAGCAAACCTGTCCCACTCTCCCTTTCCCTCAACGACTATCTGTCTCACCTGTGGCAGGGACTGTGGCTCTCATATTGGACTGTTCAGCCACCGAAGGACTCATTTTAAGAGTGGAAGCAAGTCTTCCTCGACTCCGAAGGACTGCCTATGATGATGATGTAAATACATGGGAGGCAAGGAGAGGGAAAAGCTGCGAGGGGCATTAAGATTGCACACGCATATCAAGATCTAAGGATCCAAAGTCTACAGAAGAAGCAGAGGCAAAGTTCGAAGGCCTCTGAGCAAGAAGAGGCCATTGCAGGCAAGAGTTATTTTAGATATTAGACAATGGGATATTGGTAAGTTTGTGAACTTTTTTCAGAATTGTTACATTTTTCATGTGTTTATTATCTTTAGGGACATATAGTAGTGAGTGCAAACCAATATCGTATCCTGAACCCGGATGGTCTTTGTATAGGTGGGGGGATTTGGAGGGGCTGAGGGGAAGTACTGCTGCTCCTCCTGACCCACAAGCAGTGCTGTAAAGGCACTTACCTTCTCCCCAAAGCTGTCCTCACCTCCCTTCAGCTGCCAGGTTTCCCGAGTCCTAGGAATCCTGGCCGCCAACTGTAAACCCTGCAAAGCAGGTTAAATCAGAGGCTGCCAATCTCATTAACATATTTAAATTGCCAACCCGCCTCCTGTGAGCGGGTTGGCTGCCTCTGTAAAACCCGGAAGTGGGCGGGTTGGAGTCAGGGTTCAGATTTTTAAAATATTAACATGTGACCCGACCCCAAACCACCCATTTTTGGGTGAAATCCAGCCCAATGTTTCAGGTCGATGACCTTTTCTCAGAGGCGTGAATTGGCTAAGATAGATTGGCGAATGATACTTAAGGGGTTGACTGTGGATGGGCAATGGCAGACATTTAGAGACCGCATGGATGAATTACAACAATTGTACATTCCTGTCTGGCGTAAAAATAAAAAAGGGAAGGTGGCTCAACCGTGGCTATCTAGGGAAATCAGGGATAGTATTAAAGCCAAGGAAGTGGCATACAAATTGGCCAGAAATAGCAGCGAACGTGGGGACTGGGAGAAATTTAGAACTCAGCAGAGGAGGACAAAGGGTTTGATTAGGGCAGGGAAAATGGAGTACGAGAAGAAGCTTGCAGGGAACATTAAGGCGGATTGCAAAAGTTTCTATAGGTATGTAAAGAGAAAAAGGTTAGTAAAGACAAACGTAGGTCCCCTGCAGTCAGAATCAGGGGAAGTCATAACGGGGAACAAAGAAATGGCAGACCAATTGAACAAGTACTTTGGTTCAGTATTCACTAAGGAGGACACAAACAACCTTCCGGATATAAAAGGGGTCAGAGGGTTTAGTAAGGAGGAGGAACTGAGGGAAATCTTTATTAGTCGGGAAATTGTGTTGGGGAAATTGATGGGATTGAAGGCCGATAAATCCCCAGGGCCTGATGGACTGCATCCCAGAGTACTTAAGGAGGTGGCCTTGGAAATAGCGGATGCATTGACAGTCATTTTCCAACATTCCATTGACTCTGGATCAGTTCCTATCGAGTGGAGGGTAGCCAATGTAACCCCACTTTTTAAAAAAGGAGGGAGAGAGAAAGCAGGGAATTATAGACCGGTCAGCCTGACCTCAGTAGTGGGTAAAATGATGGAATCAATTATTAAGGATGTCATAGCAGCGCATTTGGAAAATGGTGACATGATAGGTCCAAGTTAGCATGGATTTGTGAAAGGGAGATCATGCTTGACAAATCTTCTGGAATTTTTTGAGGATGTTTCCAGTAAAGTGGACAAAGGAGAACCAGTTGATGTGGTATATTTGAACTTTCAGAAGGCTTTCGACAAGGTCCCACACAGGAGATTAATGTGCAAAGTTAAAGCACATGGGATTGGGGGTAGTGTGCTGACATGGATTGAGAACTGGTTGTCAGACAGGAAGCAAAGAGTAGGAGTAAATGGGTACTTTTCAGAATGGCAGGCAGTGACTAGTGGGGTACCGCAAGGTTCTGTGCTGGGGCCCCAGCTGTTTACATTCTACATTAATGATTTAGACGAGGGGATTAAATGTAGTATCTCCAATTTTGCGGATGACACTAAGTTGGGTGGCAGTGTGAGCTGCAAGGAGGATGCTATGAGGCTGCAGAGTGACTTGGATAGGTTAGGTGAGTGGGCAAATGCGTGGCAGATGAAGTATAATGTGGATAAATGTGAGATTATCCACTTTGGTGGTAAAAACAGAGAGACAGATTATTATCTGAATGGTGACAGATTAGGAAGGGGGAAGGTGCAGCGAGACCTGGGTGTCATGGTACATCAGTCATTGAAGGTTGGCATGCAGGTACAGCAGGCGGTTAAGAAAGCAAATGGCATGTTGGCCTTCATAGCGAGTGGATTTGAGTACAGGGGCAGGGAGGTGTTGCTACAGTTGTATAGGGCCTTGGTGAGGCCACACCTGGAGTATTGTGTACAGTTTTGGTCTCCTAACTTGAGGAAGGACGTTCTTGCTATTGAGGGAGTGCAGCGAAGATTCACCAGACTGATTCCCGGGATGGTGGGACTGACCTATCAAGAAAGACTGGATCAACTGGGCTTGTATTCACTGGAGTTCAGAAGAGTGAGAGGGGACCTCATAGAAACGTTTAAAATTCTGACGGGTTTAGACAGGTTAGATGCAGGAAGAATGTTCCCAATGTTGGGGAAGTCCAGAACCAGGGGTCACAGTCTAAGGATAAGGGGTAAGCCATTTAGGACCGAGATGAGGAGAAACTTCTTCACCCAGAGAGTGGTGAATCTGTGGAATTCTCTACCACAGAAAGTAGTTGAGGCCAATTCACTAAATATATTCAAAAGGGAGTTCGATGAAGTCCTTACTACTCGGGGGATCAAGGGGTATGGCGAGAAAGCAGGAAGGGGGTACTGAAGTTTCATGTTCAGCCATGAACTCATTGAATGGCGGTGCAGGCTAGAAGGGCTGAATGGCCTGCTCCTGCACCTATTTTCTATGTTTCTATGTTTCTATGTAACCCTGAAAGATCATCTTGCCTGTTCTCTCCACAAATGCTGCCTGGACTGAGCATTTGCAGCATTTTCTGTTTTTTTTTCCTTATGGATATTGTTTGCTTTATAAATAGATACTAGATGCAAAACTTTTACTTTATAGGTAGATATGTAAGTATTTTTGCTGAACCATGTTTTTATTTGCATTTGGTGCAAAACATTTTTTTTCATTTTGCCAATTGCTCGGCATAATTCATCTGAAAACAACTTAATTAATTAACAGATTAATTGCCTCTTGCATCCAATTTTCAAATTCTAATCTCCTAATTGTTGATCTAAAAGGTCAATTTAAGAACCTATTATGCATCAATTGTTTGAGTTTAGCTCTTGGAGTTGTCCTAAACGTTACTGATATTGCAAATATAAACCAGCAGGTTTCTGAGTAAATTATTTTCTGTAGTATGTCAGTGTATAAAATGATGGGAAATTAGTTACACACTAAACAGGAATGTATTGCATCATATTTTATGGCTAGTCTCTTTCTATCTGTACGCCAGCATAAAAATGTATTACTTCAGAGTCAATGTCAACTTGGTCTACAATGTTTTATCTAAGTCTGAGAAAGAGAATATTACAAATGACTGCTGTCTCCAAGGATACACACAAGCTCTTTCAGTTTTATTCAGCAGTGTGCAAAACTAATACTTGATTGAAATCATTGCTTTGGTGCCCAAAATATGTTATATACATTGTATAAACTATATTAAATATAGCAGATCAATAATCTGTGGTATACTGTGTAGGATAGACACTATGATATAAATAATACACTGTGCTTCATGTAGACTGTTCAAAACTCTCAGAGGATTAGCAACAGAGTGGTTTTGCTGGAGGTGAAATATTCTTAATGTCTACGTGCACAAGTGCAAACATCTTCCAACAAGTAAAAGCCTTCAGTAAATTCTTTTGGGCTTATTTCAAATTTGACTGGCATTTAGTGACAGTAGGTGGTGTATGTGCAACAGAAAATATTATTTCACGACGAGGATTATTATTGTCATTCTGATTTGAAAGATTCCGAAATTCACGGCATCTAAATCCAGACGCTGATGCTAATTTTAATTTTCATATATTTTTTAAAATATCAGTTTTTCTTGTTTGCTCTGTTAATTCCGCCCTTGTTTTCTCAGAGTTATCCGATGGGACGCCTTCTTTCCTCTTAAGTGTCAACTTGGCTCAGCTGATAACCTACTAATTCAGAGGCAAGAATGCTATGAATTCAATCCTTGCTCCAGGATTTAAATGTGTAATCTTGGCTGACACTTCAGTGCAGCACTGAGGGAGTGCTAAGGTCAGAAGTGTTGTCTTTTAGATGAGACATTCAAGGAGGGCCCCATCCAACTGCTAAGGTGAATGTTAAAGATTTAGTTGAAGCAAGAGCAAGAAGCTCTTCTTGGTTAACATTCCTCCCTCAAACAACACCACCAAAACAGATTATCTGGTCATCTATCTCATTGCTGTTTGTGGGGTCTTGCTGTGTGCAAATTGACAGCAGTATTCGCCTACAAAGCAGTGACTACTTTCAAAATAAATACAAGTTGGTGTTGTTGACCTTAATTGGGAAATGATCCTACAGCCCTATGAGAAAATAACCATCTTCATTAGAAATGCTGTAACCGTGCCCTCACTGGAAAGTAACGCCCTACCCCTACTCCCTTTGAAAGAGATACCTCTCCAACCATTATTCAGATTGGTTGTCTTGACCCTTTGACTTAATTGAGTAGAGGCTTCCCCAATTTCACTTACATGGGAAGAGATGTCTCACCTCCACATCAAAGAACATAAGAAATAAGAGCTCGAGCACGCCATTTGGCCCTTTGAGCCTGCTCCACCATTCATGGCTGATCTTCTACCTCAACTCCACCTTCCCGCACAATCCCCATACCCCTTAATTCCCTTCCTTCCCAGATGTTTATCGACCTCTGTTTTGAATATTCTCAATGACTGAGCATCCATAGCTCTCTGGGGTAAAGAATTCCAATGATTCATAAAACTTTGAGTGAGGACATTTCTCCTCATCTCAGTCCTAAATGACCGAGCCTTTATTTTGAGACTGTGACCCCATGTTCTAGATTCCCCTGCCAGGGGAAGCAGCTACTCAGCATTAACTCTGTCAAGGCCCTTAAGAATTTTGTATGTTTCAATTACATCACCTCTCATTCTTCTAAACTCTAGGGAATATAAACCTAGTACACTCAATCTCTCATAGGACAATCCCCACATCCCAGGATCCAGCTGAGTGAACCTTTGTTGCACTCCCTCTAAGGCAAGTATCTATCCTTGGGTAAAGAGACCAGAACTGTACACTGTACTCCCGGTGTGGCCTCACCAATGCCCTGTATAATTGCAGTAAGACTTCTTGGGGTCAAAATTGCCCCTTTCTATGAGGCCCATGGCCGCCTGAAAGCGGCAGCCATGGGTCAGTGAGGACTGGGCGCCGAGTCTCCGCAGAGGGGCTGCCATTTTTGAAATTGCCCTTCCTCTGTTTTGGAGAAGTGTAGGGGACCACTCAGCCCACTTTCCCGCTGTGGCATGCACGGGCCAACCCCTTACCGACCGGCTGCAACCCCTTCCCAAAATTGCCCCTTTCAAACATTGCCCAGCTTTTGCTGTCGGTGCCCTTTCTGTGGCTTGGTGCAGCAGCTGCCCTTAAAGGGGAGGTAGCGCTGCCGGCGACTCCATGTTTTTTTTTGTCGGCCAACTGCCAGGTCGGGCCAACAAGTATGGCCGCGGGTTCGGCCGGGCCGCCAGCAGGCAGCCTGGCACCCTCACTTGGGTACCAGGCCACTGGCCTAGCTGAAACCCTCCCTGGTGGCCCAGTGTTTGCCACTAAAGTGGCTGCAGAGTTCGCAGCGGCCCTCCCCTTTTAACTGAAGCGGAGGGACGTTGTGAAGCATCAGCGCGACTACGTCATCAGTGCGGCGCTGATAACTTGCAGCCCCGCCCCTACTTCTGCCCCGCTAGTGACAGCCACTCCGCCCTGCCCCCACTTCTGCCCCGCTAGTGACAGCCACTCCGCCTTCCCCCCACTTCTGCCCCGCTAGTGACAGCCACTACGCCCTGCCCCCACTTCTGCCCCGCTAGTGACAGCCACTCCGCCCTGCCCCCACTTCTGCCCCGCTAGTGACAGCCACTCCGCCTTCCCCCCACTTCTGCCCCGCTAGTGACAGCCACTCCGCCTTCCCCCCACTTCTGCCCCGCTAGTGACAGCCACTCCGCTCCGCCCTGCCCCCACTTCTGCCCCGCTAGTGACAGCCACTCCGCCTTCCCCCCACTTCTGCCCCGCTAGTGACAGCCACTCCGCCTTCCCCCCACTTCTGCCCTGCTAGTGACAGCCACTCCGCTCCGCCCTGCCCCCACTTCTGCCCCGCTAGTGACAGCCACTCCGCCCTGCCCCCACTTCTGCCCCGCTAGTGACAGCCACTCCGCCTTCCCCCCACTTCTGCCCCGCTAGTGACAGCCACTCCGCTCCGCCCTGCCCCCACTTCTGCCCCGCTAGTGACAGCCACTCCGCCCTGCCCCCACTTCTGC
Source organism: Pristiophorus japonicus (assembly GCF_044704955.1). NCBI lineage: Eukaryota > Metazoa > Chordata > Chondrichthyes > Pristiophoridae > Pristiophorus > Pristiophorus japonicus. Next base: position 165,936,062 of record NC_091983.1, read on the forward strand.
CCCGCTAGTGACAGCCACTCCGCCTTCCCCCCACTTCTGCCCCGCTAGTGACAGCCACTACGCCCTGCCCCCACTTCTGCCCTGCTAGTGACAGCCACTCCGCCTTCCCCCCACTTCTGCCCTGCTAGTGACAGCCACTCCGCCTTCCCCCCACTTCTGCCCCGCTAGTGACAGCCACTCCGCTCCGCCCTGCCCCCACTTCTGCCCCGCTAGTGACAGCCACTCCGCCCTGCCCCCACTTCTGCCCCGCTAGTGACAGCCACTCCGCCCCGCCCCCACTTCTGCCCCGCTAGTGACAGCCACTCCGCCCCGCCCTCACTTCTGCCCCGCTAGTGACAGCCACTCCGCCCTGCCCCCACTTCTGCCCCGCTAGTGACAGCCACTCCGCCTTCCCCCCACTTCTGCCCCGCTAGTGACAGCCACTCCGCCCTGCCCCCACTTCTGCCCCGCTAGTGACAGCCACTCCGCCTTCCCCCCAGTTCTGCCCCGCTAGTGACAGCCACTCCGCCCCGCCCCCACTTCTGCCCCGCTAGTGACAGCCACTCCGCCTTCCCCCCAGTTCTGCCCCGCTAGTGACAGCCACTCCGCCCTGCCCCCACTTCTGCCCCACTAGTGACAGCCACTCCGCCCTGCCCCCACTTCTGCCCCGCTAGTGACAGCCACTCCGCCTTCCCCCCAGTTCTGCCCCGCTAGTGACAGCCACTCCGCCCCGCCCCCACTTCTGCCCCGCTAGTGACAGCCACTCCGCCCCGCCCTCACTTCTGCCCCGCTAGTGACAGCCACTCCGCCCTGCCCCCACTTCTGCCCCGCTAGTGACAGCCACTCCGCCTTCCCCCCACTTCTGCCCCGCTAGTGACAGCCACTCCGCCTTCCCCCCACTTCTGCCCCACTAGTGACAGCCACTCCGCCCTGCCCCCACTTCTGCCCCGCTAGTGACAGCCACTCCGCCTTCCCCCCACTTCTGCCCCGCTAGTGACAGCCACTCCACCTTCCCCCCACTTCTGCCCCGCTAGTGACAGCCACTCCGCCCCGCCCTCACTTCTGCCCCGCTAGTGACAGCCATTCCGCCTTCCCCCCACTTCTGCCCCGCTAGTGACAGCCACTACGCCCTGCCCCCACTTCTGCCCCGCTAGTGACAGCCACTCCGCCCTGCCCCCACTTCTGCCCCGCTAGTGACAGCCACTCCGCCCTGCCCGCACTTCTGCCCCGCTAGTGACAGCCACTCCGCCCTGCCCGCACTTCTGCCCCGCTAGTGACAGCCACTCCGCCTTCCCCCCACTTCTGCCCCGCTAGTGACAGCCACTCCGCCCTGCCCCCACTTCTGCCTCGCTAGTGACAGCCACTCCGCCGTCCCCCCACTTCTGCCCCGCTAGTGACAGCCACTCCGCCCTGCCCCCACTTCTGCCCCGCTAGTGACAGCCACTCCGCCGTCCCCCCACTTCTGCCCCGCTAGTGACAGCCACTCCGCCCTGCCCGCACTTCTGCCCCGCTAGTGACAGCCACTCCACCCCGCCCCCACTTCTGCCCCGCTAGTGACAGCCACTCCGCTCCGCCTTCCCCCCACTTCTGCCCCGCTAGTGACAGCCACTCCGCCTTCCCCCCACTTCTGCCCCGCTAGTGACAGCCACTCCGCCTTCCCCCACTTCTGCCCCGCTAGTGACAGCCACTCTGCCCTGCCCCCACTTCTGCCCCGCTAGTGACAGCCACTCCGCCTTCCCCCCACTTCTGCCCCGCTAGTGACAGCCACTCCGCCCTGCCCCCACTTCTGCCTCGCTAGTGACAGCCACTCCGCCTTTCCCCACTTCTGCCCCGCTAGTGACAGCCACTCCGCCCTGCCCCCACTTCTGCCCCGCTACTGACAGCCACTCCGCCCTCCCCCCACTTCTGCCCCGCTAGTGACAGCCACTCCGCCCTGCCCCCACTTCTGCCCCGCTAGTGACAGCCACTCCGCCCTGCCCCCACTTCTGCCCCGCTAGTGACAGCCACTCCGCCTTCCCCCCACTTCTGCCCCGCTAGTGACAGCCACTCCGCCCTGCCCCCACTTCTGCCTCGCTAGTGACAGCCACTCCACCTTTCCCCACTTCTGCCTCGCTAGTGACAGCCACTCCGCCCTGCCCCCACTTCTGCCTCGCTAGTGACAGCCACTCCGCCTTCCCCCCACTTCTGCCCCGCTAGTGACAGCCACTCCGCCCTGCCCCCACTTCTGCCCCGCTACTGACAGCCACTCCGCCTTCCCCCCACTTCTGCCCCGCTAGTGACAGCCACTCCACCTTCCCCCCACTTCTGCCCCGCTAGTGACAGCCACTCCACCTTCCCCCCACTTCTGCCCCGCTAGTGACAGCCACTCCGCCCTGCCCCCACTTCTGCCCCGCTACTGACAGCCACTCCGCCTTCCCCCCACTTCTGCCCCGCTAGTGACAGCCACTCCACCTTCCCCCCACTTCTGCCCCGCTAGTGACAGCCACTCCACCTTCCCCCCACTTCTGCCCCGCTAGTGACAGCCACTCCACCTTCCCCCCACTTCTGCCCCGCTAGTGACAGCCACTCCGCCCTGCCCCCACTTCTGCCCCGATGATTTTTTTTTTTCAAAAAAAAGCACGGTGCTGAATTTCTCTGGTTTGACCGCCCCATGCATTGGGGTGGCCGGAACACTTCAAGAGCATTGGTGCAACTCGTTTTGGGCGGTGGGCAATTTCAGCCCCCTTTACTCTTATACTCTAATCCCTTTGCAACAAAAGCTAACATACCGTTTGCTTTTCTAGGGAAAGATGTCCTCATCCACAGCAGAGTGCCCAGCCTTCTGCCAATCAGACACCCAGGTCTGGTAAATTCATCAAATGCTTGAAGCCGGAGTTGTGATTGTCAGTTGAGAATGGGAATTGATCACAGTTCTACCAACTGCATCTAACTCTGCTGTTATTGCTACTCAGCTGCCATTGCATGCTTAACTTGGTAGTGTGCTATCTGATTAGGACCTCATTAGTATCTAGTTAATGCAGCACTGATACAGCAACACCAACTTGTATGTACATAGCACCTTTAACGTAGTAAAATGTCCCAAGGCGTTTCCCAGGAGTGTCATCAGACAAAACAAATATATTTGAACCAAGCGATATAAGGAGAAATTAGGGCAGATGACTGAGGTAGGTTTTAAGGAGCATCTTAAAGGAGGAAAGAGAGATAGAGAGGTGAAGAGGTTTAGGGAGGGAGTTCCAGAACTTATTTGATACACAAATTCAGGTTTTCTTTTCTTTTTCTCTTTATTTTTCAATTAGGATGATTAAATCATCAATTGGAATCACTTAAACCATAAGTGTGCCTCCTTTTTTAAGTTCCAAATTATAATAAAATTAATGCAAAAGCGTATCAAATTATAATTTTGTTTCCTGTATCCCCTATGCACTCCAGTCCCTCCAGGGTCAATTTGTCGTGGAAAGTGTCATGTATGTACTTTTGGGATCACTAGCCACTAGATGGCACTACTGTTGGAGGCCATTGGGCTGCATGTACGTGTGTGCAGCCCAAGTATAAAAGGCCGGCATTTTGTATGTTAGTCACTTTGGGCCTTAATAAAGCAGAGCCAAGGTCATACCTCTTGGAGTTAAACAGTACTCAGTCTAACAGTTATTGCATACACAACATGTGGCAACGAGGCAACAAGAACCTTTGCTTGCAAAAATGAGCACAATTGGATTGTTGAAGCGATTCATGGAAGGAGAAGATTTGGGAAGACTTTGTGAGCTGTTTGAGCTAGTTCTTTGTGGCCAACAAAATAGAGGAGGTTGGCGACGCAGATCGGCACCAGGCGGTGTTCCTCGCGGTTTGCGGTCCAAAAATTTATGGTCTGATAGAGAATCTACTTCTGCCTGTGAGTCCAACAGAGAAGACATATGAAGAATTGTGTACACTGGTACAGGACCACCTTAAGCCAGTCGAAGGCATCATCATCTCGAGGTACAGATTTTACACGCACGTTCGCTCAGAGGGTCAGAATGCGGCAGAATTTGTTGCCGACCTGAGACGTCTAGCAGAATCATGTAAGTTCGGGGCTGTGTTGGCAGACATGCTGCGGGACTTCTTTGTAATCGGCATCATCCACGAGGTGATCCTGCGTAAACTACTGGCGGTGGAGACATTGGACTTGGACAGAACCATCACGATCGCTCAGTCATGCATGACGACGGATAGAAGTCTAAAGCAGATATCAGTGAAAAATCAAAACTTGGCAAGTACTGTAAATATAATTGATTCGGTGTTCGGCAGAGCGGCACATGGCAGGGCCTACCTGACTGCGTACGCAAAAACTGTGGCTGCCCAAAATCCGCCAGCGGGAAGGTATCCGATTTCTCTGTGTTGGCGTTGTGGGGGAAACTAAGGCTGTGAGGCCCAGGCTGAGTCCAGTCAATGCCAAGTTGCGCACGTACACCAAAGAATTCATAACGGTGATTGGCAGTGCCACAATTAAAGTGTCGTATGACGGTGCGGTTCACAAGTTACCGCTATGGATTGTCCCAGGCAATGGCCCAATGCTGTTCGGCAGGAACTGGCTTGAAAAAAATCAGATGCGATTGGAACGACATCAAGACATTGTTGTTGGAGAAAGGTACATTTGCCCAAGTACTGAACAAGTTCCCCTCGCTTTTCGAATCAGGCATCGGCAACTTCACGGGAGCCAAGGTGCAGATCCACGTGGACACAGATGCAAGACCCGTCCATCATAAAGCTCGGGCAATTCCGTATATGATGAGGGAAAAGGTTGAAATCGAACTGGACAGACTCCAGCGTGAAGGGATCATATCACAGGTTGAATTTAATGAATGGGCCAGCCCCATTGTTCCTGTGCTGAAAAGTGATGGCACAGTCAGAATCTGTGGAGGCTACAAGTCTACGATCAACAAGGTTTCGAAACATAATCAGTACCCATTACCGAAGACTGATGACTTGTTTGCAACGCTAGCCGGAGGGAAGTCGTTCACCAAACTGGACTTGACATCGGCCTACATGACACAGGAGCTGGTTGAGACGTCGAAGAGACTTGCGTCCATTAACACACATAAAGGACTGTTTATTTATCACAGGTGCCCTTTTGGAATTCGCTCGACTGCAGCAATATTTCAGAGGAACATGGAGAGTCTACTGAAGTCCGTTCCCAGAACCGTCATGTTCCAAGATGACATTCTGATCACAGGTCGTGACTCCGAGGAACAGTTGAACAACCTTGAAGAGGTTCTACAACATCTGGACAAAGTGAGACTCAGACTGAAATGCTCGAAATGCGTCTGCATGGCACCAGAGGGCATTCGACAAGCTGTGAGATACTGAGGCTGTGAGGCCCAGGCTGAGTCCAGTCAATGCCAATTCAAATTCCTGGGGAGGTAAATTGCTGCTGACGGCATCAGGCCCACGGACGCGAAAACCAAGGCCATCAAGAATGCACCCAAGCCACAGAATGTGGCGGAGCTGCATTCGTTCCTGGGTCTACTCAACTACTTCGATAACTTCCTATCTAAATTGAGCACCTTATTAAAACCACTGCACATGCTGCTAAGAAAAGGCGACAACTGGGTGTGGGGTGCGTCTCAAGACAAAGCTTTTGAGAAAGCCACTAATTTGCTTTGCACTAACAAGCTGTTGGTACATTATGACCCATGTAAACGTTTAGTATTGGCCTGTGATGCTTCGTTTTATGGAATTGGTTGTGTACCCCAACAAACTAATGAATCGGGTAAACTTCAACCAGTCGCGTATGCTTCAAAAGGTTTGTCTAAAGTGGAAAGAGCCTACAGCATGGTAGAGAAAGAGGCACTAGCCTGTGTGTATGGGGTTAAAAAGATGCATCAGTACCTGTTTAGTCTTCGGTTTCAACTGGAGACAGATCACAAGCCGCTCATTTCACTGTTCTCTGAAAACAAAGGTATCAATACCAATGCTTCATCCCGCATCCAGAGGTGGGCACTGACATTATCCGCTTATGATTATGTCATTCGCCATAAGCCTCGAAACGAGAATTGTGTTGATGCTTTGAGTCGTCTGCCGTTGCCCACACCGGAGGTGGAAATGCCACAACCGGCGGACCTATTGTTAGTTATGGATGCTTTTGAGAGTGAAGGAACCCCTGTCACGGCTCAACAAGTTAAGACCTGGACCAGCCAGGACCCGATTTTATCGGTGGTGAAGAGTTGTATCCTCAAAGGTGATTGGTCTGCCATACCCAAGCAAATGTGCGAGGAGGAAGGACATTTTTGCTATTGAGGGAGTGTAGCGAAGGTTCACCAGACTGATTCCCGGGATGGCGGGACTGACATATCAAGAAAGACTGGATCAACTGGGCTTGTATTCACTGGAGTTCAGAAGAATGAGAGGGGATCTCATAGAAATGTTTAAAATTCTGATGGGTTTAGAAAGGTTAGATGCAGGAAGAATGTTCCCAATGTTGGGGAAGTCCAGAGCCAGGGGTCACAGTCTAAGGATAAGGGGTAAGCCATTTCGGACCGAGATGAGGAGAAACTTCTTCACCCAATTCACTAAATATATTCAAAAAGGAGTTAGATGTAGTCCTTACTACTAGGGGGATCAAGGGGTATGGCGAGAAAGCAGGAATGGGGTACTGAAGTTGCATGTTCAGCCATGAACTCATTGAATGGCGGTGCAGGCTCGAAGGGTCGAATGGCCTACTCCTGCACCTATTTTCTATGTTTCTATGAGACCAACCCTTAAATTTGTCGCAAAGACGAACTATCTATTCAGTCAGATTGTTTACTGTGGGACAATTGTGTTGTTATGCCCAAGAAAGGAAGAGATAAATTTGTACGTGAGCTCCATAGCACACATCCCGGCATTGTAATGATGAAAACCATCGCCAGGTCTCGTGTATGGTGGCCAGGAATTGACTCTGAGCTGGAATCGTGTGCATCAGTGCAACACTTGCATGCAGCTCAGCAAAGCACCAGCAGAATCGCCACTGAGTCTGTGGTCGTGGCCGTTCAAACCATGGTCCAGGATCCACATAGACTTTGCAGGTCCCTTCCTGGGGAAGATGTTTTTAGTTGTGGTGGATGCATATTCGAAGTGTAGAACATCTTTAATCATGTCACCCAGCACATCCACAACTACCATTGAGAATCTCAGTGTCATGTTCGCGACACGTGGTCTGCCTGACATCGTTGTTAGCGACAACAGATCGTGCTTCACCAGTCAGGAGTTTCAAGAGTTCATGAAACTCAATGGTATCAAACATGTAAGGTCAGCACCGTTCAAACCTGCATCCAATGGGCAAGCAGAATGTTCTGTCCAAATCATAAAGCAGAGTATGAAGCGAGTAACCCAAGGGTCACTGCAGACCTGCCTGTCGTGCATGCTGCTGAGTTACAGGACAAGACCACACACGCTTATCGGGGTCTCGCCTGCTGAACTAATGATGAAGAGAGGTCTTAAGACCAAGTTATCTCTTGTACACCCTGACTTGAATAATCATGTTGAATATAGAAGACAAAGTCAGCAAGGGTATCATGAACACGCAGCTGTGTCACGTGATATTTCTGTAACTGATCCTGTATATATGTCCTGAATTATGGTCAGGGTCCCAAGTGGATTGCTGGTACTGTTATGGCCAAGGAGGGCAACAGAGTATTTATGGTCAAGCTCAAAAATGGGCAAACATGGATCAGACAAAGCTGCGGCACACAGACGAACCGGAACAGTCGGAGGAAGAGACAATCGACGACCAACAAACCTAGCCCCAGTCATCCGAGGACTCAGTGGTCATCAGTGAATCGGTGCTTTCAATCACTGACATGTTCAATGAAAATGGACTTTCAGTCCCTGACTTGGCCATTGCCACTCCCACCAGGTCAGGCACCCATCCACCAGTCACAACAGGCTCTGAACACTCACCCAAGGCTGGAGTTGAACTGAGACGGTCAACCTGGGAGTGTAAAACACTGGACTGTCTCAATTTGTAAAAGACTGTGTTAATATCTCAGAGGTGGGTATTGTCATGTATGTACTTTTGGGATCACTAGCTACTAGATGGCATCACTGTTGGAGGCCATTGGGCTACATGTACGTGTGTGCAGCCCAACTATAAAAGGCCAGCCATTTTGTATATTAGTCACTTTGGGCCTTAATAAAACAGAGCCAAGATCATACCTCTTGGATTTAAACAGTATTCAGTCTAACAGTTATTGCATACACAACAGAAAACATCAAGCATACTGGCGGACACAGCGTGCCCATAATTTCTGAGTTAGCTTGAACTATATCATTTTTCATTGATTAAGATTTTTAGGACCCGACATTTCGAATTAAAATGTATCCATTGTTCTACAATTGGATTTATATATATATATACATTTGAAAAGCTAATTCCAATTTTTTTTTAATCTGCTGCCTTTTAACTTTTAGCTGTCAGCATCTCATCCAATAGGAAGTTAGTTGTCATTATTGTTACTCTCACAAGCAGCAGGGATGCTTCTTGAACTATGTAAATAGCTGAGTCTTGTATCATTTCAGTGATAAAGAAAAGAAAGATGTGCATTTATAGAGCGCCTTTGACGGCCATCATCATAGGCAGTCTCTCGGAATCGAGGAAGATTTGCTTCCACTCTTAAAATAAGTCCATAGGTGGCTGAACAGTCCAATACGAGAGCCACAGCCCCTGTCACAGGTGGGACAGATAGTCGTTGAAGGTAAGGGAGGGTGGGACAGGATTGCCGCTTGCTCTTTCCGCTGCCTGCGCTTGATTTCTGCATGCTCTCGGCGATGAGACTCGAGGTGCTCCGCGCCCTCCCGGATACACTTCCTCCACTTGGGGCGGTCTTTGGCCAGGGACGCCCAGATGTCCGTGAGGATGTTGCACTTTATCAGGGAGGCTTTGAGGGTGTCCTTGTAACGTTTCCTCTGCCCACCTTTGGCTCGTTTGCCGTGAAGGAGTTCCAAGTAAAGGGCTTGCTTTGGGAGTCTCGTGTCTGGCATGCGGACAATGTGGCCTGCCCAGCAGAGCTGATCAAGTGTGGTCAGTGCTTCACTGCTGGGGATGTTGGCCTGGTCGAGAATGCTAATGTTGGTGCGTCTGGCCTCCCAGGGGATTTTTCGGATCTTGCGGAGACATCGTTGGTAGTGGTACTCCAGCAACTTGAGGTGTCTACTATACATGGTCCATGTCTCTGAGCTATGTAGGAGGGCAGAGCTTGGTGGCAGATTTGAGGGCCTGGTCTTCGCACACTCTTTTCCTCAGGCGGCCGAAGGCCACCTGATGTTTCAAAGTCCTTTACAGCCAATTAAGTACTTTTGGAGTGTAGTCACTGTTGTAATGTGGGAAAGAACAGAAAGTTACACTTAAAGAAAATGCACAGTACATTAGGTGAAAGCAAAATCTTATTGGCTGGAGCAGAGGACTGTTGAAAGCCTAGCAATTATATGGTGAAAAAATGCGACAACATTTCTAAGGCCTTTGGAAATGCAGATGACTAGAAAATATATTAATAATTTAAAGTTTGTGGCTAGATTTAAAATAGTACAAAAAAACAATTATTTGTTAAGAAACATACATACATGGTTCCTAAAAAAATGTTACGAAGCCAGAACAAATATTTGTAAAAAGTTTATAATATTCTGGGGCCTAGGCCTACGACCCTTCCAATTTTGTCTGGATTATTCTCCCAGTGGGGCAGTCCGATTGCCCATAAATGTGCCACTGCTGCTGACCCACTGCTGTTTCCTCCTGGACCTGTCATTAGCTATGTACGGCTGTTTGGAGGCCAGAAAACCACTGTTCATTCACTTACTACGTCTGGGAGAGAGGGAAATGCCGTTCTCATGCAGCCTTTAATAAGCTGCAGCCAGTTAAAGAGGAACCTTGCATTTACTGCTCAATACAAGCACTCAGAGTTGGCTGAGGGAGCAGCAGTGTTGACATGGCAGCAAGAGCTAGGCCATTCAGGGGTGATGTCAGGAAGCACGTCTTCCCACAAAAGATAGTGAAAATCTGGAACTCTCTCCACCAAAATACTGTTGCGGCTAGGGGCCAACTGAAAATGTTAAAACTGAGATTGATAGCTATTTTATTAGGTAAGGGTAATAAGGAACATGGAACTAAGGTAGGTAGATTCAGTTAAGATACAGTTCAACAATGATCTAATTGAATGGCGGAACAGGCTTGAGGGCTGAATTGCCTACTCCTGTTCCTATGTTTCTAAGTGGGAGGAATCCACTGCCCACATCTGCAGGAAGTATCTCACAAAGTGCAGAACAGCCTGGAGACAGTAACAAACCAGAGATTGCTGTGGCATCAAACACCAGGACGATATCTAAGACCATTGGTGACTTCTAGAGAGGTACCCATCACTGCTTCCATTTGATATTTTCAGCAGGATAGTGTTATAGGGTTTTCAAGAGCTGATTGACCCTCGTGGCCTTCCACGAGAGGTGGGCACCAGAGGGACTGGAGTGCATCATTACCCCCGGCGACCAAATTTTAATTTGATTTAATTTTCCTTTAAAGTTTTGTTTGGAAATTTGTGGGTTTTAATGCCCTTACCAAAAGGGAGCACTTGATTTAAAGTTATGCTCAAAACAGTTGTAGAGTTGTTGCATTGTGAGTGGTTTAGCCAGGCACATGATGTTTACAAGACTCAAGAGCTGATTGGTGTAATCACAGATTGATTAGTCTCAATCAGTACACCTCTGAGTGTGCCTTGGACCAATGGCCTGCAAGGAGTGGGCGCCAATGTTGCTCTCTATCCAGAGAGTGGCAGTGAGCCACTTCTCCAAAACCTTCACACGAGGGAGCTCCAACATGGGCCTGGCACCTTTGCAATTCAAGCAAAATGCTGCCCGAAGCTAATCCCTCTAGGAGAGCAGCTACCCTGAGATGAGAGCCACTTCCAGTCTCTAAGGCTCCCGGGGGAACCAGCCCAACCACTCACTGCTCAACCTCATCTCAGTGTAAGAGCACCTTGTACGAGTAGTAGATTAGGATATAGAGCATTTGAGTTAACTAGAAAGTAATGCTGATAGATAGAAGAGACAAGATCATTGGCGGCAGCTCAGGGCCATAAACGGAGCGGTGTGCAGTGGCCCCTGGACAATGTGGCGGCCCCGATCTGCAAGAAACCGTCAGTGGCAGGTCGGGGCCATAAAAGGAGCATACCACTGCAAGGTACAGCGTGAGCTGGTCCAGGAGGGTGACTGGATTGGACGTCACTATGACACAGGTCAGTGATTGGAGCATGGGCAGGTACAGCAGGAGCGGCGAGGTCGGGGCAAAGGAGCGGCAAGAGATTGCAGAGCGATGTGATCGGGGCCCAGGTGAGTTGAGGGCCTAGGGGCAGCACGGGCCAACCCACACTGCGATATGTGTGCACACTAGGTCCATGCAGCAGAGCTGGTCTCCAGTCGTCTTGGTTAATCCTTGCCACTGGACCAAGACCTAGCTCTGTCAAACTCGTGTGGAGGCTGGTGTGCTATGGCCACCCCACGTTAAAAAAATCCACGCACAGGCATCTTCCACCCTTCAATATGCAGTTTGGGACCTGGAATATTCAGTCCTTCATTGAAACACCTGTGAACTCATCCCTTTTTGGCGTGGAAGCAAGTCATCCTTAATTTGAGGGAGCGCCTAAGAAGAAGAATAATAATGCTAATAGGATTCGATGAAGAAGGGTGGGAGGGTGGAGCATAAACACCGGCATGAACCAATTGGGCTGAATGGCCTGTTTCTGTGCTGTACATTCGATGTAGTTCTATGTAATTCTCACACTAAACATCAGTAAGACAAAGGTCCTCCACCAGCCTGTCCTCGACGCACAGCACTGCCCCCCCAATCATTAAGATCCACGGCGCGGCCCTGGATAACGTGGACCACTTCCCTTATCTCGGAAGCCTCTTTTCAACAAGAGCAGGCATTGACGACATGATCCAACACCGCCTCCAGTGCGCCAGTGCAGCCTTCGGCTGCCTGAGAAAAAGACTGTTTGAAGACCAGGCCCTCAAAAGTGTCACCAAGCTCATGGTCTACAGGGCTGTAGTTATCCCTCTTGTATGGCTCAGAAACATGGACCATGTACACCTCAAGTCGCTGGAGAAATACCACCAACAATGTCTCCGCAAGATCCCACAAATCTGGGAGGACAGATGCACCGACGTTAGCGTCCTCGTCCAGGTCAACATCCCCATAATTGAAGCACTGACCATAGTTGATCAGCTCCGCTGGACAGACCACACAGTTCACATGCCAGACACGAGATACCCAAAGCAAGTGCTCTACTCGGAACTTCTTCATGGCAAATGAGCCAAAGGTGGGCAGCGTAAATGTTACAAGGATACCCTCAAAGCCTCCCTGATAAAGTACAACATCCCCACTGACACCTGGGAGTCCCTGGCCAAAGATCGCCCTAAGTGGAGGAAGTGCATGCGGGAGGACGCTGAGCACCTCGAGTCTCATCGCCGAGACCATGCAGAACTCAAGCACAGGCAACAGAAAGAGCGTGCAGCAAACCAGTCCCACCCACCCTTTCCCTCAATGACTATTTGTCCCACCTGTGACAGAGACTGTGGTTCTCGTAATGGACAGTACAGCCACCAAGGAACTCATGTTAAGAGTGGAAGCAAGTCTTCCTCGATTCCGAGGGACTGCCTATGATGATGATGATGATGTAATTCTTTGCAACTGGGAGAAAGGATAGTCACAGTGTTTATGAAGCAGTTGTAGATAGGCAGAATAGATTTTTTGAGGCATTTCTTGGTGACTGTTGCTGTTTAAAGTAAACATGACTTGATTTGAGTTGAAAGTTCTTTCCTGTGTATACTTCCAACCTTTGGGAGTTGGATGATGGCAGGGGAAATGCATATTTCTGTCTTATGAAGGAACTTGCCAGAAATCTTGGGCAATGAGAGACTTTGTGAACAGGCAGGTGTGAAGTGACTTTATTTTAGTAAATCAACTATTTGAAAAGCAGTGGATTATCGGTTGAGCTCCCTTTGCTCTGGTAGCTGGCTGCTGATTTTCCTATGTGACGTCCTCTCCTTCCTGCTCATACTCCTGGCACCGTGCAGCTGCAGGTGCTTCCTCCTCTTGTCATCATCATCATCAGCATCACCTTCAGGCTCCCGAAGCAAAAAGCCTTTCTTCATGACAACGTTATGCAGCATGCCACATGCTGCAGTGATCCTGTGGACTCTGGCTGGGCTACACTGCAGTTTTATCCAGGCACTTAAAATGAAACTTCAAAGTACCTTTAGTCTGCTGTCAGACACTTCTTGTGGTTGCATGTGCCTCATTATCTCTCTTCTCCCCATTGGTTTGTTATGTTTGCAATCAGCACTGGAGTCTTTAACCCATAAATGGAGAAGATAGCCCTGGTTACCAATTAACCACCCTGTACATGCTGACCTACATTGGCTCTCAGTCCGGCAACGCTTCAATTTTAAAATCCTCATTCTTGTGTTCAAACCCCTCCCTATCTCTGTGACTTCTTCCAGCCCTACAATGCTCAGGGATCTCTGCGCTCCTCCAATTCTGGTCCCTTGCCCATCCCCAATTTCCCTCGCTCCGCCATTGCTGGTCATACCTTCAGCTGCTTGGGCCCTAGGCTCTGTGATTCCCTCCCCAACCCTCTCTGCCTCTCTACCTCTCTCCTCCTTTAAATCGCTCCTTAAAATTTACCTCTTTGGCCAAGCTTTTGGTCAGCTATCCTAATATCTCTTTGTGTCACATTTTGTCAGATAATGCTCCTGTGAAGTGCCTTGGGACATTTTACTACATTAAAGTTACAGTTGTACTGTAAAGTACCAGAGCCATAAACCTAAGCTTTTTTCTTGGATTTGGGCTCAGGATGAAATAGTTGGAAACTGGGGAGACGCCTGTCTCCAGCAGATGTGTGTTGAGTGTGCTTGTGTGTGTTCTTGATGCCATGAATGAAGGGCAGTATTTTACTCTCTTGTGTATCCTTATACATTAGGATTTTCAATTTGGTTTAGCACTGACCTCTAATTCAAACAGCAGTATTGATCTTTACCTTCGTTGTAAAATAAGAATTTGTTCAGGCTATGACGATACCACTCATGTTTATAGAATATAACATTTCCTGTTACTTTTAAGTACTCTAATATTATTTGCTGTATGTACACACACATGTACGCAACCATTGATCTGAGTATGTTTACATGTTGAATTCAGTAATAGAAATGGTGAATTAGCGATGCAGAAGTGGTTCCAGTCTAGCGGTGAATGACCTTTCCAACATTTAGTCTGATATTGATGCTTCATCAGACCATGCAAAATTTAGAATGTACGATGTAAACCTGATACCTCACCTTTCTGTTGCCCTTGCTTTGCCTACAGCCGCACTGCTGCATCCAAATTGCTCCTGTTTTTCCCTGTCTGACCCCCTGATGCCTCCATCATAAATGCCCTGGCCTTGCTTCTGCCCGGAGCTTTGTTCCCCTTATCTCTTTGTTGGTCAACATATCTCTGTTTAACCCAGAGTTTTTCAGCATTCCCTTGTAGCTAAGATTTTAAAAGAACCTGCTTAAAATTGTTACTAAGTTTCTCCTTGTTAGTTTATTTTTACCATGTGTTAACTGGCATTTTCAGAATTTAAAAAAAATCTGTGAGGTTACTTTTTGAGCTTTGTTGACTACCTTTTATCAATGATTATTAGGACAAGATTGACTGAATGCAAGTTATATTTCAACATGATCACACATGTATTCTGGAATCATAGCCAGGTCCTGCTAACTCTACCTCTATATCATTACAGATCTTGTGGTCATTAGATGGTAGCTTTTGATCTATTACAAAATATCTGTAGGAACCTACAAAATTCTTGTGTGCATTACTCAAAAATCCTGTAACAGCCGATTGGATTTAATGTTTGGGCAAAACTGCCTTTATTAAAAAATACATAGAATTACAAAGGTATTTCCCATTGCAGAGCGTGTGGGGTTGGGACGGGTCGGCTGTTAAAAGCACGGAAATTGACAGTGCATCGGCAATCCGCCAGCTTCCGCATTTAACTCCGGCGCGTTATAAGGCGCGGCATGGACCCACTCGGGAGAGGCGGGTAATCTCATTGGGGAACCTAACTTCTTGTTTACAGACCCTTAACTGGCTTTTTAACCTCAGGTTTGGGCTTTAAGTTGTAATGCATGGGATATACTCACCTCAAGAACCGTGCCAGTGAAGGGGAGGTGGAAGCTCGGTGGCCATTGTGCGAGTTCATTAAGTGACAGCTGGAAAAAGCACATAAATACTCATATCTTACACCTGCTTCCTGGCCTAAGGGAAAGGCTCTTGCTGACTCCATTTTGTGCAGAGATTTAGCTTTCAGGAGTGTGCAGGTCATTTCTGCAGCCTCAGAAGTCGCTATCACCACATGGCTAGTCACGATCACTGTTGTGTACGTAAATAAACAGACTACCTGAAACAGGAAAATTGTAACTTACTGTGTCCTTTATAGCAACTCCCAAAATGGTGTCCTAAAACCAGCATGAACCAGAATGTTTACAGCAACTGCGAATAGCTCCCGCTGGGTCCGAATGCCTGTCTAGTGTCCTGTAACAAACAAATCGAGTATGAACACAACAATCATTACATTGAAGGATTGTGCCTCTGATCTCTACATTACCTGCCAAGTATTAGGTCAACATGGGTGCCGCTTATCCTGTCTCGTCTTGACCTCAGAATCGGACCAAGATGAGCCGCAACACCAATAACACCAGCAACCACAACAGCAGCCTTCTCCTCAACGACCTGATGCTCCACAGAAGAGAGGGGGTCAGCACTGGGCTGCACCGCGATAACCCCAACATAGCGTACAAAGGCAGAAGATGAGCTTCCTGGACATTAATGAACAGCAGTGCTTCAGGATGCTCAGACTATTGCACCCAGGTGATCGATGCCAGTTATGTAACTTTACCACTGATGAAGCCAGAGTGTTACTGAGCAGGAGCTTGGCTTTGCAGCTCTGGCTGGCTTCCCACAGGTGCAGGGCATCATTGACTGCACACATGTGGTCATCAAGGTATTCCCGCATCACATAGGCCTGTTTGCGAACCACAAGGCCTTCCAATCCCTCAATGTGCAGCTTGTCTGCTACCATAAAAAGATGATTATGCATGTGTGCATCAGGTTCCCTGGCAGCTGTCATGACTCTTTCGTGCTGTGCCAGTCCATCCTCCCTTAGATCTTCGCACCTCCAAACAGACTTACCGGTTGGCTGCTTGGAGACAAGGACGATCCATTGCAGACGTGGCTGATGACACCCTTGAGGAAGCCAAGCAATGAAGCCGAGGAGCGTTATAAAGAGAGCCACATGTCCACCAGATGTGTCATAGAGCAAGCAATCAGCATGATGAAGATGCGTTTCAGATACCTTGACAGATCTGGAGGAGCCCTTCAGTATGCACTAGCCAGGGTCTCCAGAATCATTGTCGTATGCTACGCGATGCACAACATAGCGTAGCAGTGAGGATTGGAGCTGCAGGAGCAGCAAGGCGAACAGCGCACAGCCTCTTTGGAGGAAGAGGAGGAGGAACAGGTGGTCCACAAGGAGGAGGTAGAGGAGGAGGAACCTGAGGTGGAAATGGCACCAGCAGCGGCGCACATTGCTGCCAGGGAGGCCCAGGATGCCCTCATAATGGCCAGGTTTACTTAACTCGCACCAGTGCACCCATATGGTTCCCAGATGCTGTACTAATTTTCCCGCACACCCCCTCACAAAGCAGTCCTACAATGACCAAACCCATTCCTTCACCCAAACCCCCATTGCTTGAGGTTAAGTAATGTCTCACCATACACTCGAAGTGACAAAGCCACTTCCTAGGTAGCAGACAAAAATGGACAAGACGGGAAAGTTGTGCAACTTTCTGAAACTTATCATTAACATTTTGTCATACACCCTTCTGTATCTAGGATTGTTGTATTTTTATTTTCCGCGTGCTTCTACGAGCTGCAACCCCTGTGGTTTCGGCAGAGGTAGAGGCAGGCTGCTCACTTCCCTGCTGCAACTGCTTGACACTTTTGGCGGACGTCCTCTGGGTTTTGGAGCCTGTGGAGGGCTGCTCCTCCTGCAACTGTGCGGGGCAGACTCGGCCATCGGGATCTTAGGCAGCATGTGGGGCTCTGACTAAGGGGGAGGCAACGGGGGAGAAGTGGCAGCACTTTGAGCAGAGCCCCACTTCCGTGTGCTCTCTCACCAGCATCCTTCTTATGGACCACCTGCACTTCCCTGCTAGCAAGGAGCTGGAGAACACCTTGCTGCGCAGCAGTGGGGTGATGAACGCCCAACTCTAGGTTAATATCCCTCCTCGAGATGAGGTCAATGAGTTGTTCTGCAATCTGTTGTTCACAGCAAGAATGTTCTCGTTGGACTGGTGCATTTGCTGCTCCATGCAGTTGGCCATTCTTTCCATGGAAAAGCACATCGTCACCATCACCTGCAAGATGGTGGTGCTCATGTTGGAGATGGGCTCCTCCATTCTCTGTACAGTCCCGAACCTTGTAGCTGCAAAAGCTGCCAGAACTTTGCGCAATTGTTGCTGCTCCGCCATGATAACCCTCTTTCTCGATAGCCCCCAATGTTCAGCATCTGCAGGAGTTTCTATAAGTTTATAAAAAGGAAAAGAGTGGCTAAAGTAAATGTTGGTCCCTTAGAGGACGAGACCGGGGAATTAGTAATAGGGAACAAGGAGATGGCAGAAACTCTGAACAAATATTTTGTATCAGTCTTTACGGTAGAGGAAACTAACAATATTCCAACAGTGGATAGTCAAGAGACTATGGGGAGGGAGGAACTTAACACAATCACAATCACTAAGGAGGTGGTACTTTGTAAGATAATGGGACTAAAGGCAGATAAATCCCCTGGACCTGATGGCTTGCATCCTAGGGTCTTAAGAGAAGTAGCGGCAGGGATTGTGGATGCATTGATTGTAATTTACCAAAATTCCCTGGATTCTGGGGAGGTCCCAGCGGATTGGAAAACTGCAAATGTAACGCCCATATTTAAAAAAAGGAGGCAGACAAAAAGCAGGAAACTATAGACCAGTTAGCCTAACATCTGTGGTTGGGAAAATGTTGGAGTCCATTATTAAAGATGCAGTAGCAGGACATTTGGAAAAGCAAAATTCGGTTAGGCAGAGTCAGCATGGATTTATGAAGGGGAAGTCACATTGACAAATTTGCTGGAGTTCTTTGAGAATGTAACAAACAGGGTGTATAAAGGGGAACCAATGGATGTGGTATATTTGGACTTCCAGAGGGCATTTGACAAGGTGCCACAGTAATCTTACTGCACAAGATTAAAAATTCACGGGGTTGGGGGTAATATGTTAGCATGGATAGAGGATTGGCTAACCAACAGAGAACAGAGAGTCGGGATAAATGGTTCATTCTCTGGTTGGCAACCAATAACTATTGGAGTGCCGCAGGGATCAGTGCTGGGACCCCAACTATTTACAATCTATATTAACGACTTGGAAGAAGGGACTGAGTGTAACGTAGCCAAGTTTGCTGATGATACAAAGGTGGGAGAAAAATCAATGTGAGAGGAGGACACAAAAAATCTGCAGAAGGACATAGACAGGCTAAGTGAGTGGGCAAAAATTTGGTAGATGGAGTATAATGTTGGAAAATGTGAGGTTATGCACTTTGGCAGAAAAAATCAAAGTGCAAGTTATTATTTAAGTGGAGAAAGTTTGCAAAGTGCCACAGTACAGCGGGACCTGGGGGTACTTGTGCATGAAACACACAAAAATAGTATGCAGGTACAGCAAGTGATTAGGAAGGTCAATGGTATCTTGGCCTTTATTGCAAAGGGGATGGAGTATAAAAGCAGGAAAATCTTGCTACAGCTATATGAGGTATTGATGAGGCCACACCTGGAATATTGCGTGCAGTTTTGGTTTACATATTTAACAAAAGGATATACTTGCTTTGGAGGCAGTTCAAAGAAGGTTGACTAGGTTGATTCTGGGGATGAGGGGGTTGACTTATGAGGAAAGGTTGAGTAGGTTGGGCCTCTACTCATTGGAATTCAGAAAAATGAGAGGTGATCTTATCGAAACGTATAAGATTATGAGGGGGTTTGACAAGGTGGATGCAGAGAGTATATTTCCACTGATGGGGGGGACTAGAACTAGAGGCTATGATCTTAGAATAAGGGGTCGCCCATTTAAAACTGAGATGAGGAGAAATTTCTTCTCTGAGGTGTAAATCTGTGGAATTTGCTACCTCAGAGAGCTGTGGAAGCTGGGACATTGAATAAATTTAAGACAGAAATAGCCAGTTTCTTAAACGATAAGGGGATAAGGGGTTATGAGGAGTGGGCAGGGAAGTGGAGCTGAGTCCATGATCGGATCAGCCATGATCTTGTTGAATGGCAGAGCAGACTCACGGGGCCATATGAGCTACTCCTGTTCCTATATCTTATGTTCTTATGTTCTTATGCAGCTCAGCAGAGCTTGGAGCATCTTCCAGTGCTGACTCTCCACTGTTGTGCCTGTCTCCCCAGCTCTTTACAATATATATTAACGATTTAGATGAAGGAATTGAGTGTAATATCTCCAAGTTTGCAGACAACACTAAACTGGGTGGCAGTGTGAGCTGTGAGGAGGACGCTAAGAGGTTGCAGGGTGACTTGGACAGGTTAGGTGAGTGGGCAAATGCATGGCAGATGCAGTATAATGTGGATAAATGTGAGGTTATCCCTTTTGGGGGCAAAAACACAAAGGCAGAATATTATCTGAATGGCGGCAGATTAGGAAAAGGGGAGGTACAACGAGACCTGGGTGTCATGATTCATCAGTCATTGAAAGTTGGCATGCAGGTACAGCAGGCGGTGAAGAAGGCAAATGGTATGTTGGCCTTCATAGCTAGGGAATTTGAGTATAGGAACAGGGAGGTCTTACTGCAGTTGTACAGGGCCTTAGTGAGGCCTCACCTGGAATATTGTGTTCAGTTTTGGTCTCCTAATCTGAGGAAGGATGTTCTTGCTATTGAGGGAGTGCAGCGAAGGTTCACCAGACTGATTCCCGGGATGGCTAGATTGACATATGAGGAGAGACTGGATCAACTGGGCCTTTATACATTGGACTTTAGAAGAATGAGAGGGGATCTCATAGAAACATAAAAGATTCTGAGGGGGCGGGACAGGTTAGATGCGGGTAGAATGTTCCCGATGTTGGGGAAGTCCAGAACCAGGGGACACAGTCTTAGGATGAGGGGTAGGCCATTTAGGACTGTGATGAGGAGAAACTTCTTCACTCAGAGAGTTGTTAACCTGTGGAATTCCCTGCCGCAGAGAGTTGTTGATGCCAGTTCATTGGATGTATTCAAGAGGGAGTTAGATATGGCCCTTACGGCTCAGGGGATCAAGGGGTATGGAGAGAAAGCAGGAAAGGGGTACTGAGGGAATAATCAACCATGATCTTATTGAATGGTGGTGCAGGCTCGAAAGGCCAAATGGCCTACTCCTGTACCTATTTTCTATGTTTCTATGTTTCTCCCTCATTTGCTCTTGCTCGCTTGTAAATTGTGAGACATCAGGATTCAGCAAGGTGTGCGTATCTGCGTTGGTGCTCGGTGCACCCTCAGAGCTTCCTCTGAGGAGTTGTCTTCCTCCTCTGACTGGACAGTTGGGAAAGGGGGGAGTACTTGATTGACCTGTGGGAGAGATAAGAGATAAATTTTAAGTCTTACGACAAGAATGTGTACCGTTACCATTATGCACACGATGACATTTCACGGGCAACTGACATCAGTCACCATGAGTGAGTGTTGTACGCCATGAGACTGTTGGACGCTGTATGAGATGTAATTCTGTCACCAGATTGCTGGGAGGTCCCCCTTTCTCCATCTCCCATTGCCATCAGCTCCGGTTCCGCTGCTGAAGTCAATTTGGTGAAGACAGGGGTGGCCACCTCCGGTTCTCTGCATCACCCTGTTGTTCCGGGCTCTCATCTCCTGCAAGGAGGAAAGTAAGAGAACTTTGTGAGAGTGATGGAATGAGTGTAAGGAATGGATGGGCTACATCAATAGAGGGTAACAATGAGGGAATGGAGTGACTTTGCCATTAAGCCTCCTTCTATGGCATTACTTGCTATGTTTGCATTATGCTGAAGGTGAATACCTGTGGTGGTTAGTCAGATGGTAATGCGAGTAGGTGCATAGATAGTGAGGGATGGGTGCACATGCAAGGTAGGTTGGTGTGAGGAGTGATGTGCAGGGTTATGTTTGGGAAGGCAGTGTGATGGGGTTGGGGTGACATGCACATCAGGATGTAGGTGAATGTGGCATTTACTCACCTTTCCTGATCTCATGCGATCATTGAATATTTTGTGGCACTGGATCCACGTCCGCCTCACCACGTCCCTGCTGTTGACCTGCTCTGCGATCTCTAGCCATGCCCTCTTAGTGTCTCCAGCTGGTCTTTTGTGGCCTTCTGCAGGGAAGAGGACCTCCCTGCGTTCTCTTACTCCCTGGATTAGCACTTCCAGGGAGGTATCTGGGAATCTTGGCACAACCTTCATGACCCACACAAATCTCAGTGTATGCAGCAATTTGCAGCTCTTTCAAACACCTTTATCTCTACGACAGCAACTTTTATCTGAGATGTGTGCAAGGCTGCTTTAAATATCCGCACTGAAAACGAGTCATCAGCAGACCTGCTCCATTTAACTGGGCCGGGAAACCTGCATGACTCTGTCAATTGATGCAATTGAATTAAATATGCAGTGCAGAACACGCTGTTGAAAATTTCGGGATGGCGACCCGCTACGCAGCCCATGTGCACCTGCCCCAATGGTCAGGTAAAGATTCTGACCATAGAGTCTACAGCACAGAAACAGCCCATTTGGCCCAACTGGTCTATACCACACGAGTCTCCTCTCACCCTTCTTCATCTAACCTGATCAGTTACCAATATCTACCAATCTCAGTCATAAGGCTGTGCATCTTATTAACTTTTGGCTTCAGAATATCCCAAATGTTATAGGTATGGTCATGTAATGGTTATGTAACTGGATTATTAATCCAAAGGCTTGGACTAACAATCCAAAGAACATGAGTTCAAATCTAACCATGGTAGTTTGACAATTTCAATTTCGTTTAAATACATTTTTTTTTAAATCTGGAAATAAAAAGCTGGTGTGAGTCGAAGTTACCACGAACATATTGGATTGTTGTAAAAATCCAACTGGTTTTCTGATGTCCTTCAGGGAAGGAAACCTGCTGTCCTTGCCCTGTGTGGTCAATATATGACTCTAGTCCCACACCAATATGGTTGACTCTTACCTGCCCTTTGTAGTGGCCTAGCAAGCCATTCTGGGATAAGCTATAAATACCAATGATGCCCACATCCTGAGAATGCATAAAAGAAAAACTTATGTCCTCCCAACTATAGTAAATTCAAATCCAAAGACCTTTTTTTAGAACTGTTTGGAAAATTACAGTGAAACAGCCAGACACTCAGTGGACATGATCAAATGATGATAGTCTTTACCCATTTTCCTTACTGTATATGAACACCATACCATGTAGACTTGCAGGGCACAGGCTTCTTACTGCAGGTGAAAATTCTTCAACATACAGTTCCATGTACACTAAAGCATAGGGATCAGAGCATCCATTATTTCTAAATTGCTCCTGATACTCTAATAAAGTGGTTTCACTTATATCAGGGATACATAATTAGGTTTTGCTGGGGTCCATTAGGCTAAATAAGAATATGGGAAAGTTTGTCTAAGCTCCAAAAACTCATATAAATGCATACTCTTTTTTTCTCATTTCTTTTTACTATTACATCTGGTCATACATTTCACGGTCATATAGGATTCACCCTTTAACCCCGTGAATGCTAATTTCAAACAAATAAATAGTGAATTTGGACGCATAAGCATAGCATATGCTGTCACTGACCTATCTGATATCTTTTGAAATGTATTCCCAAAATTGCAGTAGAATGTACTGAGTATGCATCTGAGTTCCACAGCACTTACAACCTAAGTCAGCGCAGACTATTAGCTTAAGCAACAGCTTAGCTCAGCTGGTAGCACACTCACCTTTGAGTCAGAAGGTTATGGTTTCAAGCCCATTCCAGATCGTCAGCATGTAATCTAGACTGGGATTTTGACGTAATCGAGGATAGTAACCCGTGATGGATGAAATTGAAAAGATGCACGTGGACCTAAGATTTTATCTGTTTGCTATTTATGGTAAAAATCATGGACTCATCTATAAAAAATTCAAATAGCAAACAAACTAAATCTAACAGAAGCCTGAAGATGAGCCAGTTAAGAACAAACTAGCCATGGATAGGGAAACAGATCCAGCTCCTCTGCCCCAGATGCATCGCAATGGTGATCAAAAATAACAGGATATCCAAAAAGCTCACTATGCAATATAGAAAATTCAGAATAGTTCCTCACTGTTGCTGATAAACCTGGTTGGAGACAGTTTGCCTTTGTCACACTGACAGTCAGTTCAAGGTCATTTTGAATCGTTTCTCACTCTCATCACTGAGGGGAACAATTTGTAGCCTGTGGTCCTGCAGTGAATGAGGAAACACTGAGCAGCTCTTAGGGCTAGACTTTCCGTAAGTTTTGCATTGCTGCCGCCCACTCAACGTCTATTTTAACACTGAGATGAGGTATAACGCCCAGATATTGTCCATTTAGCAAAAAAATTGAAAGTTGCGCCCATGTATCGTTCACTTATCGCCCAGCATATAGTTAACGCCGAGAATTAACAATACCTCCCGCCCATTTTTTGTTGCCGTAAACGTAGAAAAATGGAAACTAACACCCATAATATCACCGAGCGTTACTTTCGGCATCTCGTCCACATATCGCCGAAAATATCGCTCGCCAAAACAAACGCTGAAAGAAAGTTGCCCTCACCTGACCTTAACCAGCGGTATGGACGCCATTTTGTAAATCGGAGGACTTTTCATATAAAAGGCTGCTTCAATTTCTGGAGAGTTTTTGATGTAATCTGGAGTTATTTTAAGGTGATTTGAAAATCTGAACAAACATCTTATCATACTATGGAGGAATTGAATTTATTTTATTTCTTTTAGTAGATAAATTTATTGTTTGTGAACAATAGGTATAATACTGATATTGTAATGGAGCCTGTACTTTCTCAGCCTGTCATGATGACTACCCACGTGCTGCAGACTAGAGATGGCTGAAGGTATATTGAAGAACATTATGTGCCCAATCAAAGAGGTGGCACACTGAGGAGGAGGAGGACGAGAACTTACACCGTCATTCTTACAGGGAGAAGTGGTCTTACCTGAACTTGTTCGATAACACGTGCCTTAGGAGACTGCGCTTCCAGAAAGAGGTTATCAGTGAGATATGCCAGCTCATTAGGGGAGATCTGAAGCCTACCAGCACCATCAGGACCGCACTGTCCGTTGAGGTCAAGGTCACTGCGGCACTTTCCTTCTATGCATCGAGTTCCTATCAGGCATCGGCTGGCGACATTTGCACTATATCTCAGCATGCCACACAGTGCTGCATTCGACAGGTGGCTGAAGCCCTTTACGCATGCCGGATGGACTTTATCAGCTTCACTATGACTAGGGTGGCACAGACTGAGAGGGCTCGAAGATTCTCCAGAATAGCAAACTTCCCCAAGGTGCAGGGAGCAATAGACTATACGCACATCACCATGCAGGCACCTTTTCAGGATGCAGAGGTTTTTCGGAACCTAAAGGGATTCCACTCCCTGAATGTGCAACTCGTTGTCGACCACAAGCAAATTATAATGGCAGTAAATGCCAAATTTCCGGGCAGCATCCATGATGCTCACATCCTGTGTGAGAGCGCTGGATCTGACATGTTTACCAGTCAGCCACAAGGTCAATGCTGGATGCTTGGTGACAAAGGATATGGCCTCACCACCTGGCTGATGACCCCCCTGCGTAACACCCAGACAGAAGCCGAAAAGCGATACAGCGAAAGCCACATAACCACACGCAATATCGTCTAAAAGACAATTGGAGTGCTTAAGCAGCATTTTAGGTGCCTGGACCACTCAAGAGGCGAGTTACAATACCACCCTTAGCAGGTCGCTCAATTCATGGTGGTGTGCTGCATGCTGCACAACTTGGCTATCAGGAGGGGACAAGAATTGTCAGAAAGGACTGCCGGTCCACCTCAGGAGAGAGAGGAAGAGGAGGATGAGGAGGTGGACGATGACCTCTGGGCAGACAATCAGGCTGACGATTAAACTATGCCCCCGCCCACCTGTAGACTGCAGGAAAGGGCCCATGATGGCTACATAGCTGCAAACTCTTACATCAGCAGCTCATAAGTGAGCGCTTTGCTTGAAATAACATTGGTGGTAATTACAAAGCTGCAAGACTACTGTGACTGCAGCTCATACATGAATGGTGTGCATTACGTTGGTGACAATTAAAGTTAAAGTTGATTCAAGTTACATTTCATTATTCCCTTTCATGTTAAGGAATCACCAGTGCTTAACGTTACAGCTATCTGAGAAAATGCGCAACAATGTTATGTTAAATAAAAGTTTTTTAATAACATTTGTATTAATTCATAATTATAACTCTAAAAAACAACCCACCCCACAACAAATTTATAACATTTATAACATTTATTAAATTTTTAACATTTCCAATAACACTAATAACACAAATAATACAAATGCAAATACAACAAGGTACCCCCCTCCCCCTCCCCCCCGCCTTCTCCCAAACTTCCCAACATTCATTAACTAGCAACAAAAGCAAGAATAATACTGTTAGAACTCCAACTCCTGCGGCCATGCACCTCATTTTCCTTTTTTCCCCGCATCTTCTCCCCACCTCTACCCCTTCCCCTTCCCCTTCCCCTCCCGACTCCAAGTCACCTTGCCGCAGTGCTCCTCGGGCACTGCTTCATTGGGAGGGATGATGGCAGCTCCGCTGGTTGACCGGATGCTGGAGAGGACATTCCTGAGGAGGAAACTTCCTCCAAGCCAGAAGCAAGAGCCTCCTCCTGGCTCTTGTGTCATTGGCAATGGGGGTGCTGCACCTTGGGATTCAGTGCCACATTCTGGGAACACTGGTTGCCCTCTGGTACCATTGTTCCTGGCTATCACCTCCAGGGCCACCACCATCTGCGGCATGTAATCGGTCATGTTAGCGGATATGGTGGCCAGCTGTTGGGATACGCCCCCCATTGTCTGGAGGATCTACTGACCTGTGTCAACACTCCTCCTGGACAAATGTAGCATGTCACCACTGAGATCTGGCGATCGTGGAACAGTCCTGCTGCGTCGAACCCACCTCTGTGGGGTCGGCGCCGGCATGGAGACACTTTGGGTGCCCTGCGGCAAATTGCTTGGGCCCGCTACCTCCACGGTGCAGGAAGACATGGCCGCAGGAGCACCAACTGTCATCAGTTTGCTCGATATGGAGCTTGTTGTTGCAGGCTCCTCCAACTCCTCACTGTCATCAGTGGGGAGGACAACCTGCAGCTCAAAGGGCGAGATTTGGGGCTCCTCAACACCAGAAGCAGGATCCACCGTAGACGCCTCCGCAGGATCATCACTTCACCTTGGTACTGTTGGCAGTGACTGCGCTCAAGGCGGAGCTACAAAACATAAATGAGGTAATTAGAGGAGAAGTGGGTGCTAGGGTCACAGGGTGATTCAAACGCTACAAAGCATATGCACGAGAACAGCACTACCACTATCAAAATAAGCACAGACATCACATTTAATGAACATAACCAAATTCTGCATTACAATGATTTTCATGAGCCCATTATTAATTACATAACACTTTCATCAATCAGCTATCATATATTGTATGGATATGAGTGGGTGTGGCATCTATTGACTTTACATCGCGCAATGGTGTATACTTTACTCATGAGGCATAACATCTGGTTCTACTGCTGCACAGGTGGACGACCAGTTGTGGATCCCCACTTGTGCCAGTGCCCCCCCTTCAATGTCGGTCAGCTCACACATCACTAGTAGGCCGCCACCCGTGCGCCACTGCTCGGCCCTATTCTTCGAAAGCTTCTTCTGCAAAAGGTAACAACAGCCCGACATGGCATAAGATCATTGCGTAAGATTATTGCTAGGTACTGTCACAGATACTGATACAACACATAACCGACAGATGTTATAATTATTATTATCATTATTAACCTAAACACGTACACCGTAAACGTAGGATTTGAGTAAAACATTACCGGTCTAACTGCAATACATCAGATCTGAATTTATTTACTCATTACACTTACAATTCCAATTATATAAATATATAAGTAAATGTAAATAAATGTAATAGTTACTCTGCCGGAGCCGACAAGGTCGTTCCAGCGCTTGCGGCACTGGCTGCCCTCATGCACCTCGTGCGTCACCGATGAGACCACCTCAGCGATTTCAGCCCAAATCTTCTGATACACCTTCAGGGTAGGCTTCCCATACCCACCCCGGGTCAATTGACCCCAACGTGACTCCACCTCCTGCAGGAGAGCAGCATTTGCCTCATCCGAGAGCCTCATCCGAGAATCTCCTTGCTCGTTTTCATCCTCCCATCTCCAATTCCTCTCCAACCTCACTGCTGTCACCAACCTCCTCCCCCTCTACATTGTGCTCTCTCGCCTCCTCTATGCCTTCCATGTTATTTTTCTTGTGACAGATATTTCTGTCTCACAAAACTAAATAGTGCTATTTTTTATGAGTACTCCTCTTAAAAATCATTCCAAACTCCCACAACAGCCAAACAAACCACAAACACCTTACACAACAAACCCACACAAGCTTTCTCTTCCTCTCGGCTCTCTCTCTCTCTCGCTCCTCTTCTGTGCATGTATTGATGACCCCGACCTCCTAAAACGCAGGAAAAGATCGTTGCTATGGCGTTGCTATGGACGCCGACATGTTACAACAGAAGAAAAAAAAATACCGCGGACGCCCATTTTATAAAGTGGAAACTAGGGGGTTTGAAAATGAGCGATAATCCGGCGATCTCAAAACCCATAATAAACGCCAATGCTAGAAATAAAACACATTTATGGGCAATCTGCACAATAATGGAAAGTCTAGCCCTTAGTCTCATTTTCCAGTCAGCTGTTTCTGGTCATCTCTTTAAGTGCTACCTCCCAGTACATATCAGTTATGTTTAATATTGCCCATTTAACTCATACAAAATGAAAATATGCATGTAATTTCAACGCAAGTATGGGACCACACCTTACTGTACTAAAACTAACAAGGATTATTTTGTTTAAAACATAATTTAAAAAGTACCTTTGAATGATTAAATCGTAGAGATTTCAGAAATGTTGTATCTGTGCCACTGCTAGCTTATGAATAGTTACAAAGTTATACAATAGTAAAAGCCGAAAATGCTGGAAATACTCAGCAGGTCAGGCAGCATCTGTGGAGAGAGAAACAGAGTTAACATTTCAGGTCAATGACCCTTCGAACTGGAAAAAATTAGAGATGTAACAGGTTTTTATGCAAGTGTTAGGGTCAAGGAAAGGGGGGGAAGAGGAGGAAAGAACAAAAGGGAAGGTCTGTGATAGGGTAGGAGGCAGAGGATATTAAGAGACAAAAGGGATGATGATGCAAAGCAAAAGGAGATTGTAATGGGAGAAGTTAAGAAACAAAACATGAGTCTCGATAGGGTGTAAATGATAATGGCTGAATCATCAGCAGCTGCCATGGGAAAGAGATAAAAAAAGAAAAAAAATAGGGGCAGGGATTACGGGCTGAAATTGTTGAACTCGATGTTGAGTCCAGAAGGCTGTAAAGTGCCTAAACGAAAGATGAGGTGCTGTTCGTTGAGCTTCGTTGGAACAGTGTAGGAGACCAAGGTCAGAGTGGGAGTCGGGTGGGGAATTAAAGTGACAAGCGTCAGTCACACTTACGAACTGTGAAAGTTATACACAGTTTTCTTTTAAGTTTTTTATATTTACTCCTGCACCTCATTAGACTAGAAAACAGACAGGCAACCTGTTCCAGGGGTTACTGTCACTGTTACTTTAGAGTCAGCTTCCAGAAATCAGAAACATTCAGGGTGACACGTCTGCCCATGGGAGGCACCGGACCGTGCCAACATTGCTAAGATCGGAAAATCACTGTGTAACTAATCACAGATACATACCCGTGATTTCCCACTTCTCCACAGCAAGGCATATTAGCTCACCAGCCATGCCGCCCTTTGTTTTGTTGTCTGAATTGAATGTTGTGGAAATGTGTAACCATTTGCTAATCGAAAAGGTACCATTGGGTTTGGTTCAGTTTATTTTTTAGTTTCATGAAACAGGACAATTTTTTAAAAATCCGATGAAAATTTATTGGACAAAAGGCTTACAAATCACATTTTATTAAAGATACAGATAATTAGCTGTAAAATTATTTGCATGGGTCACTTACAAAACAAACAGTAAAATTCATATAGGCACCGTGACTGACACAGGATTTTTCTTAAGCATTCTACCAGATGATTTTAATTACCATGACTTTATGATTTATTACTGGTGTACAGTATTAAGGAGATATTTATTTCAGTGACTTTCTTCTCAAAGACAGAGAAAGATCAGACCTTTGAGTTACTACCATCAATGTAATGCTTTTTAGTCTGCCACACTCAGTATGGCCATTACTAAGCAACATCAATAGAAGATGAAAGACAATGTAGAAAATGCTGAAGTCTTCATGAAAAGTGGGGATTGGCCTTGGGTGCATTGTCTAAAAAAAGTCATTTATAAAGTCTTAGCAAAAACCTTTGGTCACAAGAGGAAGCTGTAGAATTGCCTCTGGCCTATTCCATAAAGAATCCTACCCACAAACAGAAATTGAAACCAGGTATTTTTGCTGGCCAGTTATTTTGAGTAATATTAGCTCCTGTTACATCAAAACTTCACATTTGTTGTGTCCCAGAGATTAATTATATGACTGATTTCTACTTGTTGTACACCCACTTTTCTCAAATAGCATAGCCATCAAACTAAAAAAAATTTTAGTTCAACAGTACATTTTTTTTAAACTGTAAGTGATGAGAACATGCAGCATCTCAGCATCTTTGTCTCTCTACAGATGCTGGCTGACCTGCTGTGTGTTTCCAGAATTCCTGTTTCTGTTTTTACTTCAACATGTTAGGTGCATCTTACTTTGAAAACCTTTTGATGAGTTTCAGAACAATCGGATTTTTTAAAACGTATATTAAGTGCAATTTGTAGGACTGGAAGATTAAATTTGACAAGAGATACCCCACCCACACTATAACAAAGCCTCTGGAGCTAAGTTCGTTGCGTTTTACGCCGGGTTGCTTGCTGCAATGAATAGCATGACATCAAACGTAACATAATAAGGCTGAGGTCCAGCAGCCTCATAACTGACAGTCTGGTAACATAGGTTGGGTATCATTCCTGCAGTCACAACTCAATAGAATGTTTGAGTAAGGTATAAAGGAAATGTAATGCAGAATAGGTTACCATCAATATTCACACTGATGTGGAAAGTAAACAGGCATTTAAATTACTTTGCTTTTAAAAAAAGTGTTTTTTTACAGCCTTTTTCCCTTTGAGTTCCATAAGTGCTGCTGCTTATTGTCATGCTGCCAGAAGCACACTAGCCTCAATCATGGATTTCTCCAAGGCAGTCCAGTGTTGGCCTAGGACAATCAGCAGGAGGTGTGCTTCGGCGGGACAGGACTAATGCGGCTGCTTTTATTTCCCGTGAAGGAAGATCTGTGGTAATATGAGGTGATCCATCTCATGCGTCAACTGAAAATGAGCAGAGCTTTATTCAATGAGGGTAGGTGAGTGCAAATACCAGCTGAGGCTGGGATTCAAAAATACAGCCTTCTGATAAGGAATCCTACACTTTATCACAAGAGTGTACTCCATGTTCTAAACTGATGTAAAAGTATCATACATAAAAATGTTGGAAAGGCATAGTAAATTGATTAGCACCTGAAGGATAAGTTAAGAAGGAATGATGGGGTCACCATCGCGAGTTGATAGTACTGTGGATTCAAATCCCACTTGAGAACTTTAGTAATTCCAGTTGGCACCAATATTAGCGGGGTGTAGACACACTGGAAGTCAGGCAGGGGTACTATTTGCCAGAACTCTGCTAGAATCGCATAACACACAAATTTCTGCTTGACATTTTAGTAGGCAATCTTATTTAAATTACATATAAATGAAGCCAGGCATGAAATCCTCTTTATTTTGGGACAAGCTCTCACAGTCTACATACCCACCATAAATAAAAAAGGTAATAAAAGAAAAAAAAAAGGCCATGAAAATAGCTGAGCAAAGTGGTGAAACTGCAGTGGAAAGATGCACATAAAAAAGGCAAGCAAATGGGGGAAATAATAAGAAGGATGGCTGAGGTAAGAAGCAGACATTGCCGGAAACTCACAGCATGTTCACCAGCAAGTAAGGTGAGAAGAGAAAATATGGGACAGCACCCTGGACGCAGTGCTTCAGATGCTGGGACAGATCAGGGATATCTTGCACAAGACTGATAGAGTCTCCAAGATCATTGCTGTCAGCTTCATACATCATAGCTCTGCAAACCAGCACTTGTTGGTAACAGGCAGTCCCCCCCAAGGTCTTATTTGCATTTGCAACTGGCATATTGCCTGTTTCAGACATGGGCACTGGACACCCATTTTTTTGTCCACATATCCGCAACATAATTAAGACTGCCTGTTTCCACCTCAGTAACATCGCACATTTCCGCCCTTGCCTCAGCTCATCCACTGCTGAAACCCTCATCCGTGCCTTTGTTACCTCTAGAGTTGACTATTCCAATGCACTCCTGGCTGGCCTCCCACATTCTACCCTACATAAATTTGAGATCATCCAAAACTTGGCTGCCCATGTCCTAACTCGCACCAAGTCCCATCCACCCATCATCCCTGTTCTCGCTGACGTACATTGATTCCGGGTTAAGCAATGCCTCGATTTCAAAATTCTCATCCATATTTTCAAAACACTCAATGGTATCACCCTCAGCTCCACAACCCCCCCAACCCCACCCCACCCCCCCCCCCTCCGAGATGTTTGCGCTCCTCTAATTCTGTCCTCTTGAGCATCCTTAATTATAATCGCTCAACCATTGGTGGCCGTGCCTTCTGTTGCCTAGGCCTCAAGCTCTGGAACTCCCTGCCTAAACCTCTCCATCTCTCTACCTCTCTTTCCTCCTTCAAAATGCTCTTTAAAACATACCTCTTTGACCAAGCACCTGCCCTAATGTCTACTTATGCTGCTTGGTGTCAAATTTTTATTTCATGATACTCCTGTGAAGCGCCGTGGGATGTTTCGTAGAATCAATCATAGAATCATAGAAATTTACAGCATGGAAGGAAGCCATTTCAGCCCATCATGCCCGTGTTGGTCTACAAAGAGCTATCCAGCCTAATCCCACTTTCCAGCTCTTGATCCGTAGCCCTGTAGTTGACGGCATTTCAAGTGCATATCCCAGTACTTTTTAAAAGTGGTGAGAGTTTCTATCTCGAACACCCTTTCAGACAGTGAGTCCCATACACCCACCACCAAACAAGTCACTATTGTTTCACTACGTTAAAGATGCCATATAAATATAAATTGTCGTTGTTGTTTCCTAATATGGCGGGCGGAGCATTTCTGCCCAGAAAGTGCGCATGTTTCTTGCCCGCCATATTGGAGGCTTATTAGGCCAGTTAGCAACTGAAAAACAGGGGCTGCGTGGTCGAATTTATAGGCCAGTGTATGCTGCACCTATTAAACTGTATGATGTTTAGAATCATAGAATATTATAACACAAATAGAGGCCATTTGGCATATTATGCCTGGACCAGTTCTCTGAAAGAGCTGCACATTAATCGCAGTCAACTGCACTTTCCTATACTCTTAAGTTTATCTTTTCACAACTATTTATCCTTTTCCCTCTTAAAAGCTATTGGCCCACAATTTTCTGTCAAAATAACGGCGAGGCTAATAGCCCTTCAATTAGTTATGTGCAAATGCTACAGCAATTTTAGGTGAAGACAGGTGCATGATAAACGCGGAAATCCAAAAGTTGCTGTCTGAGTTGCACCACTCTGCTGTTAGCTTCGCGAAAATGGCATCTTGTTGCCTGCCTCACCATTGAAATGCAATGAATGGTGTGAGGTTCCTATACTTGCATGGTAGATAGCAACTAAACTCGCCACAGAAAGATAGAGCTGGGCTGAAGTGATGCAAGGGACCTGTTATGGAACCATTTAAAGTCCACGCATATTAATTAAGCCTGGATTAGCTGTGACAGATTCTTTTAACGATATGATAATGTTTAATTACTGCCAATGCACCTCCCTTGGACCAAATGTTAATTATTACAAGTTTGGAGTCTCATTCCTTCAGATTTTAAATGATATTTTAAAAATGTGATTGTTTTTTTTATTTTTTTACTTTTCCTTTCTTTCTCTTAATCCAGTTTTTCTTTCCCTCTCTTTATTTCTCTTTCTGTATCTAATTTGGCATTGAATTCATCCATTATAATGTACGCTTCCTTCTCACTCCCTGCACGGTTTATTTTGCAATCCTTCAATCTGATTGGTTAAGTAGATACCTTTTTGGTTGCTCTGTTCAGTCAGGTCCCAGGAGCATGGTGACTCTCACACTTTCAGCAACTCGTAGCCCAAAATATTGTCAAGATTAAACGGGTGAAGGCAAGTCCAAATAACGGCAGACGCCATTAGTTTCACTCCTACAGCACATTATGGCCCATTATGTATTCGGTTTCCACCATTGCTTCTGGTCGAGTATTCCATGTCCCCACAACCTTCTGTATAACAAAATATTCTCCGAACCTTATTTCATTCTTTTGGTGATGATAAATTTATGCTCTCTAGTAATTGAATACTGGGCCAGTGGAAACAGTTTTTCCGATTTACTTTCATTAGATCTCCTCTTAATCTTTTATGTTCTCATAGAAAGAGCCCCACTTTGTCTTGTCTTTTCTCATAACCAAAATCATTCATCCCTGGTATCACCTGAGTGAATCTCATCTGCACCTCCTCTGTGCCCTTAACACTTACTGAAATAAGGCGCCCAAAACCGGATACAATATTCTAACTGCGGCTTAAGAACGAAGGGACTTGCATTTATGTAACACCTTTCATGACCTCACGACGTCTGAAAGTGCTTCACAGCCAACCAAGTAATTTTGAAGTGTAGTCACTATTGTAATGTAGGCAAACACGGCAGTAGAATCTCACAAAGAGCAATGAAAAAAAAGAAAGACTTGTATTTATATAGCGCCTTTCACGACCACCAGACGTCTCAACGCACCTTACAGCCAATGAAATACTTTTGAAATGTAGTCACTGTTGTAATGTGGGAAATGCAGCAACTAATTTGCAAACAGCAAACTCCCACAAACAGCAATGTGATAATGACCAGATAAACTGTTTCTGTTAAGTTGATTGAGGGATAAATATTGGCCCGGACACTGGGGATAACTCCCCTGCTCGTCTTCAAAATAGTGCCATGGGATCTTTTACATCCGCCTGAGAGGGCAGACGGGGCCTCGGTTTAACATTTCATCTGAAAGACGGCACCTCCGACAGTGCAGCACTCCCTCAGCACTGTACTGGAGTGTCAGCCTAGATTTTGTGCTCAAGTCCCTGGAGTGGGATTTGAACCCACAACCTTCTGACTCAGAGGTGAGAGTGCTACCCACTGAGCCACAGCTGAGGGGGGAATTGAAAGCTGCTAGGAACAAGAGTTTAAATTCAAGTGGTGAAGTTACCTTTCCTGCCCCTTTGACCATTTTACTGCCACTGTTTCCTTGGACAGTCGAAGCACCCACCTGACTCAAAAATAAATGTAAATCAGGGTCCTGTGATATCATTAGTGCTCAATGCGGTTTGAACTGACTATTGAGCAAGGTGGCAACAATGGATGCTCCACTCAGTAAAACCAGACGGACACGGAGCAGCGGTCCTGTCAGCACCTTTATGGTGCTAGATGGAGCAGGAAAACGCCTATGTGCCCCATAATAAGTGTTTGGGCTGCTGCCGCTCCAGGCTCTCCCCCTTCCAACCTTTGAAAATTCTCATACCACCCTCCCAGCCCTGACTGCCAGCTTAGTGGACACCAGGCCCCCGATCTTCGCAGACCCAAAACCAGTGAGTTGCTTCTGGGTGCCTGTTTCATGCAGGGAGTTGGGCAGTAGACGGTTGAGGAGGATTCTTGCGATAACTTTCCCAGTGGCCAACAACAGGGAGATTCTTCTATAGTTGCCGCAATCGGACTTGTCCCCTTTTTTGAAGGTGGTCACGATTAAGGTATCTCTGAGATCTCCTGGCATGTTGCCCTCCTTCCAGATAAAAGAGATGAGGTCATGCATTCATGTCAATAGTGCTTCTCTGCCATATTTTAGTGCCTTAGCGAGGATTCCATCTGCTCCTGATGCCTTGTTGTTCTTGAGCTGTGATGGATAGCCTTTTCTACCTTGTGCAGGGCTGGCGTTTTGCTGAGATAGTGGTGGGTAGCATGCTGCAGGATGGAGTCGAGGGTACTCATGTCGAAGGCAGAGTCTCGGTTAAGCATGCCCGACACGAGACTCCCAAAGCAAGTGCTCTACTCGGAACTCCTACACGGCAAGCGCGCCCCAGGTGGACAGAGAAAACGCTTCAAGGACACCCTCAAAACCTACCTGCACTTGGGAATCCCTGGCCAAAGACCGCCCAAAGTGGAGGAAGAGCATCCGGGAGGGCGCTGAGCACCTCGAGTCTCATCGCCGAGAGCATGCAGAAACCAACGCAGACAGCGAAAGGAGCGTACAGAAAACCAGGCTCTCCACCCACCCTTTCCTTCAACCATTGCCTGCCCCACCTGTTACAGAGACTGTAATTCCCACATCGGACTGTACAGCCTCCTGAGAACTCACTTTTAGAGTGGAAGCAAGTATTGATTTCGAGGGACTGCCTATGATGATGATGATGATGGCCAGTAGAACGTTAATGAGGGCGTGCTTTTAAAATGGCCTCCCACTGCAGCTCTGGAGCGAGCATACTCAATTTTTCTGTCCTAGGGGATTAAAATTCTCCATAAAAGGTCTCAACCAAATGACAATACCTCCTAATATTGTTCTATCAGTCTTGATTATGTACTCAAGTCCTGAGAGTAGGACTTGAACCAGAGGCACGAGGGTTACCACTGAGCCAAGGCTGAAGCAGTGATTTGTATAGGTTTTGCAAACCCTCTCAGATTTTATAGTCTATTCACCTATTTATAAAATCAGTGAACCCATATGCTTTTTTTTACAGCTCTATTAACTTGCCTTCACATTTTAAAGATTTATGTATCTAATCCCAAAGTCTCTCTGTTCTCTACTCCTTTCAAAGTTTTAACATTTAGTGTATATGTCTTCTTATTCTTATTCCAAAACGTATCACCTCCTATTCCTCTGCATTAAATTTCATCTGACATCTATATACCCTATCTATTAATTTGTCTATGTCTTCCTGAACCCACTTCCAGTCCTCTTCACAGTTAACCATGCTCTCTGTTTTGTGTCCTGCCTGATATTATGCCTCTATATCCAAGTCCCTATATATATGTATTGAGGAGTAATCATTACAATTCTGACCCCTGGAGGACACCACTATTGGACCCCAAACTTAACCTGACCTAATATCCTTTCTGTCACTGAGACTTATTTTTATCCTCAGGTTTAAACCTCTTCATGGCCTCACCGCTCCCTATCTCTATAACCTCCTCCAGCCCAATAACCTTCCATCTTCGTAACATCAGCCACCTCACCTCATCCAGCCCTACCTCAGCCCATCCGCCGCTGAAATCCTCATCCATGCCTTGTAATGTACATGCTCGACTATCTCAATCCAATCCCACTCATCCTTCGTCCTTGTCCTCACGGATTTATATTGGTTTCTCGTCCCCTAAGGCCTCAAATTTAAATTTTTATCCTCATGTTTAAATCTCTTCTTGGCCTCAACCCTCCCTATCTCTGTAACCTCCTCCAGCTCAAGAACCTTCCCCCCTTCCTCCAACATCTCCATTCCTCTAACTCTGACCTCTTGTACATCCCCCCCTCCTCTCCTCCCCCGGTCTCCCTTTTACACGTCACCATGAGAGGCCATGACTACACTCCAAAAGTACTTCATTGGCTATAAAGCACTTTGAGACATCCGTGGTCATGAAAGACGCTATATAAATGCAAGTCTTCCTTTCTTTCTTTTGCTGTCTAGGCTTTATGCTCTGGAATTCCCTCCTTGACCATTCCACTTCACTCACCTCCTTTACAATTCTACTATAGCCCACCTCTTTGACCAAGATTCTAGTCACATATCCTTAAAACTCCTGCTTTGACTCAGCATCCATTTTTTGATTACACATCAGTGAATTACTATTCTATATTAAAGGAATTTTATGAATGTAACTTGTTATTCTGGTTTGTGGTTTTATCTTTCATAGGAACATGTATAGGAAGCTATAAAAGAGACATGGTGAAGAAACCTTTTAAAACATAAGAACATAAGAAATAGGAGCAGGAGTAGGCCATATGGCCCCTCGAGCCTGCTCCGCCTTTCAAATAAGATCATAGCTGATCTGATCATGGACTCAGCTCCACTTCCCTGCCCGCTCCCCATAACCCCTTATTCCCTTATCGTTTAAGAAACTGTCTATTTCTGTCATAAATTTATTTAATGTCCCAGCTTCCACAGCTCTCTGAGGCAGCGAATTCCACAGATTCGCAACCCTCTGAGAGAAGAAATTTCTCCTCATCTCAGTTCTAAATGGGCGGCCCCTTATTCTAAGATCATGCCCTCTAGTTCTAGTCTCCCCATCAGTGGAAACATCCTCTCTGCATCCACTTTGTCAAGCCCCCTCATAATCTTATACGTTTCGATAAGATCACCTCTCATTCTTCTGAATTCCAATGAGTAGAGGCCCAACCTACTCAACCTTTCCTCATAAATCAACCCCCTCATCTCCGGAATCAACCTAGTGAACCTTCTCTGAACTGCCTCCACAACAAGTATATTCTTTCGTAAATATGGAAACCAAAACTGCATGCAGTATTCCAGGTGTGGCCTCAACAATACCCTGTACAGCTGTAACAAGACTTCCCTGCTTTTATACTCCAGCCCCTTTGCAATAAAGGCCAAGATTCCATTGGCCTTCCTGATTATTTGCTGTACCTGCATACTATCCTTTTGTGATTCATGCATAAGTACCCCAGGTCCCGCTGTACTGCAGCACGTTGCAATCTTTCTCCATTTAAATAATAACTTGCTCTTTGATTTTTTCTGCTAAAGTGCATGACCTCACACTTTCCAACATTATACTCCATCTGCCAAATTTTTACCCACAACTTAGCCTGTCTATGTCCTCCTACAGCCTCTTTATGTCCTCCTCACACATTACCCTTCCTCCCATCTTTGTATCATCAGCAAACTTGGCTACATTACACTCAGTCCCCTCTTCCGTTAATATAGATTGTAAATAGTTGGGGTCCCAGCACTGATCCCTGTGGCAGCCCACGCGTTACTGATTGCCAACCAGTGGCATACATATTTTGCCCATCTACCTACTGTTGCGAAAGATTGATGAATTTTACCCTGACAGACTGTTTGGATCATAGAATCATAGAATGGTTACAGGACAGAAGGAGGCGATTCAGCCTTTCAAGCTTGTGCCGGCTCTCTGCAAGAGCACTTCAGCTAGTCCTACTCCCCTGCCCGTTCCCCGTAGCACTGTAATTGTTTTCCTTCAGGTACTTATCCAATTCCCTTTTGAAAGCCATGATTGAATCTGCCTCCACCACCCTTTCCAGCAGTGCATTCCAGATTATAACATTCGCTGCATAAAAAGATTTTTCCTGATGTCGCCTTTGGTTCTTTTGCCAATCACTTTAAATCTGTGTCCTCTGGTTCTCGACCCTGCTTCCCAATGGGAACAGTTTCTCTCTATCTGCTCTGTCTAGACCCCTCATGATTTTGAAGCTAGTAAACTTTTTTTAATCATCTGTTCCCTTGCCTTTTGGGTTCAGGATACAGCATTAATTAATCAAGCCACCTCCTGTACACTTATCCTGTGGGAGTCATCGCCTGGAGACTCAAACAAGGTAACCCTCCTTCAGAAGCCTCTCCAACTAGAGAGGCCAGTGCCCAGTGCCACTTTCGAGCAGCCAGACTGTTTGGACACAAGAACATAAGAAATAAGAGCAGCAGTCGGCCATTTGGCCCCTTGAGCCTGTTCTGCCATTCAATGAGATCATGGCTGATCTTCTACATCAATTCCACTTTCCTGCTCTATCCCCATATCCCTTGATTCCTTTAATATCCAAAAACTTATCAGCCAGTAGTTTCCTCACCAGAAAATAAGCAATATAATCTCTTTAAATAATAATTATCTCCATCTAAATACCAGCTGCAGTCCTTTAAGAGCTACTACAGATGTACATAATTTCCTAATCACTGAGCTCTCTTTGACAGGCTCAATCTGAGCAGGGAGCTCACTGTGAACCTTGGGGAAGCCATGCAACGTCAGCACTGCATAATTTTAGCAAGTGCAAAGCTCACTTTGCTCTGGTCCTGCTGCTTCACAGCTGGGACCCACAAATGTACCCTATCATTTACTTTTATTAGTATTTATTGTTCATTTATATGTTGTGTTGGACTGTAGCAATTTAAAAAATTGATAAATCTGAGGTTTAAAGGGAAACCTTCTTAACCATCTGATCATATTTTTTCTTCAGATTTAAAGAAAACAGTTGCATTTATATAGCACCTTTCACAGCCAGTAAGTAACTTCTGAAATGTTGTCATTGCTGATAAGCTTAATTAAAACCTGATTTTATGAGGCGATGAGTATATGATTGGAAGCTGGTGATCAGGCCTTTCGCACAAACCTTCGGGAATATTGTCCCCAATAGATAATGGGCTCAATTTTCTCCAGTATTTGCACCGATTTTTTTGGAACAGGCTGCTTTTTCTGGTCAAACTTAATAATCCCCAGTTTCCCCAATCAATTTGCACCAGCGTAACTCATTGAGTTACGTTTTTTTTAGTAAGTTTTTTTTTCCTCAAAAGGGGGCATAACCAGCCACCTACGCCAATTCTGGCTATTTAGGGAACTTTGGCCAGCTGAGAGTTACTCCATTTTTACTTAGGCCAGCGTATGTGGCCTTTTGGGAAAACCCTTGCGGAGAGTTAAAGAAATCGGCGCCAGTAAGTAAATCGGAGGAGGCCATTCGGCATTTGGCCTGGGCTAGAGGTGGGAAGTGGAGCGAACCTGGACCGGCACTCACTCGGGACCGGAGAGGCTCGGCGAGGGAGGGAGCGCACTGACCAGCACTCACTCGGGGCCACAGCGGACCGGGACCGGCACTCACTTGGGACCAGAGAGGCTCTGTGGGGGAGGGAGCGCACTGACCGGCACTCACTCGGGGGCCACAGCGGATCAGGAAAGTACTTACCACAGCAGGCCAGGAAGGCACCTCACTCGGGGACCGGAGTGGGTCGCAGATAGCCGATCTGAAGGCTTGGTGCCCGGGGAAGTGGTGGGGGGGGGGAGGGAGAGAGAAGTCACTACTGCGCATGCGCGGCCATTTGAGTGGCGTCAAGCCCCGTGCATTCGCAGAAGGCCCGGCTCCTTTTTCCGGCGCAGACTGCAGGTTCCACCCGCCGAGGTGACTGGCCACGCTGCGTGGCTCCAGATTACGGCACAAACATCGGGGAAACTTCAGACAAGTTTTTCTCGTGCATTTCTTGACCTAAATAAGCGGCGCAACTCTGACAATACGCCAGAAAACGGGCTTGGGGAAAATGGAGCCCATAATTAGGACAGACAGAGATTCTCGTAACATGAAGAGGACTGACTACACAGAGTAAAGTTCAGTCAACAAGATCGTTCTGGTGTTATGTCAGACTTGGGAGAGAAAAACTGGCAGAGACATTACGAACAAACAAAAATGTCAGACTGGAAAGGGCCTACTGGTCCACCAGCCTGTCCCATAATTTTGTGATGCCTTGTGCAGCACGATACAGATGCTCCCCACCCCACCCGGAGCTATGTGATCTCCAGGGAGAGGCGAAGAACAAGATTTTAAAAGTCAGCCCCATTACGGGGAGAAAGAGGAGTGCAGGGGATGCAGAGAGCTGACATAACAGGTGTGTCCCCTTTGTTCATCCTCACTCCACCTGAGGGATACCAATTCCCTTGGCACAGTGAAGAGGAAAACCTGTTCTTGCGTATTTTGAAACTGGAGTCTTTATTTAATTTGTTACCAACTATACTTAATAACAATCATTGCAGGACAAATGATGTTTCTCACTTCAGCAAGAAAGATTACTTTAAGTATAATACATGATCTTGGTCTTCTCTCTCATTCTTCTTTAGAAAAGCTGATGTTAGCCAAAAAAGGAAAAAAATCCATTTTAACTATACTTTTGCTGGGTTTGCCATATGTGGGAATTATTAGCAATGGCACAGAGTTTAAGTTAGAGTTACACACGTGCAGGCCATTTAAGTGTGCACAACCTGCAATTGTAGCTACATTCAATTGGGCTCAGCCCGGCATTACGGTTTGCCTAATAGTGTTGGAAATCTGTTCCTGATATTTTAAATCTAACACAGAAACTGGAAACCTCGTCACACCATGTGACTGTTCATGTCACACTGCACATCCCAGGAACAAAATTAAAAATAAATGTGTTTATTTTTTTTTAAATTCATTCTCAGGTTGTGGGCATCACTTGCAAGCCTGGCATTTATTGTCCAACCTAGTTTCCCTTGAGAAGATGGTGGTGGGTCTTCATCCTGAACCGCTGCCATCCAGCCGTTGAAGGTACTGCCACAATGCTGTTAGGTGGCGAGTTCCAGGTTTTTGACCCAGACTAGGATATTTCATTTTGAACAAAGGAAACGATCTTTTAGACTGCTTGTGGGATATTTCACTCATGTGACTCGAGAATCCCAACAAGAAGTACTTGTTAGATTTCTGAACTGTAGAGTCACCAACAGAAACAGATCTGGGCCGTTGGTTTGATTGGCAAGTTTTAAAGAATGATAAATGACATATATTATACTGATTGTTCAAAGGGAAGACAGTTGATTTCCGTGCTCTTGTGTTAGGGACAGGCAATCAGCTTAGATTTCCACTTTTTATTGTTATCCAGTGACTGCAGGAAAATGGAAAGTGTGGCCACCCGGCAAGGTGAAGATTGGGCCTGAGCTGTGATGCCCCCATGGTTGACCCTGTCGCGTTCACTTTCTAGACTCACAATTGAAAACTATTATGTTACCAGCGGGCTGCTGGGACTTACAGAATTGTATCCTAATATGAAGGATGGGAGAAACATGGAGAAATAAAGGGAAAAAAGACTTAATTTCTTCGTTCAGAAAGGAAATGCATTCAGTGAAGAGAATATTAATTTGTAACCAGGTCTTGAGTTTCCTAAAGAATGAGTAATGGTGCATTTTAGATTATAGCTCATGTGAGAGAGGCTTAGCTAAGATGTGATGTATTGTTTTTATAGCTCATTAATGGGGGTAGGAGTAACTCATAATTACTGAAGCCTTCCCCGTGAATACTGGAAGCTTTCCTGGTTTCTACTAGTCAGTCAGAAACATTTTTTTCAAAGCCACCAGCAGCTTTCTTATCCCCAAATGACCAGGCCAACATTGAAGGGATCAGTCCCTTTGTCACCAGGCTTTAGCTTGTTGTCTCTCTCAGTGCAGACTATGGGGTTGTGATTCAGCTCCTATTAAGGATTCATTAGGTCAAGGGAATGAACAACACAACTTTCAATCAGAAGGGAATTAGCTGGATCACCTGCTTGACTTCCCTGTAGTTAGTCTCCCACATGGAGGGTAGCCCCAAATGCCTGAAGGAGCTGCCTGCTGCATTCACAGACCATGTGTGGTACTGTTGAATGTATAGAACAGAGAGGCTGCTAAGTAAACACTGGATTTGTGCTGATAGTGCTTCAATAACAGTCAGTATTAGTGCATTGTAGCTAACAAGTGTGTGCCACATAAGCCCTTCCCTTTGGTGGTGGGCACAATTCGACTGTTGTTTTCCAGCATTCTTGCGCTGGACATGTTTTGGTGAAGAGATTATAGCAGCGTCCCTTCGTCTAGGCTAAAGAACACTACAAAATTATGTTATGACAACTTGCACAGGTGTGTAAACTTGCCAGAGATCAGCTAAGCTTCTGGTTTTTATGAAACTGGTAGAAGTAGAAGATTAGAGGCCATTTTCCTTTTACTTATCACCAGATGATGTCACATCCTTTACCAACAAGCCATGTTATTGGTCCTGACATACAAAGAGTTGACCTGGTTCAAAGCAGCCATTGCAGAGTCAGTGCTGACCAACAATCATTTGTGTCAGGAAACACTACTGAAGCCGTAGATGTACATTGACTCACAATACTTACCTATCTTCTGCTATTGATATTTAAATCATCTTTGTATGACCTAAATGTAATATTCCTACAGGAGATGATGTATGATTGTCGGGCCTGGGTATGGTATAAAATATACTATATTCCTACTATGTGCCGTCAACCTTCTGCCATTTCTCCTGAAGGTACTAACTCATGCTGGAGTATAGGCCCATGGAATCCAGCAGATGGGTATTCCTCATGTCAGAGCCCACACAATAAGTGTCAACAGACCATCTGACAATCAGACGTCACACCCAGACATCACACCCAGATCCGAGAATCAGACATCATACCCAGACCCGTCCCAGACATCACACACAGATGTGAGAATCAGACGTCATACCCAGACATCACACCCAGACCCGACCCAGACATCACACCCAGACCCGAACCAGACATCACACCTAGATCCAACTCAAGGAAAGACTTGCTTGACAACCTCATGAAATTTTTTGAAGAGGTAACAACAACAACTTGTATTTATATAGTGCTTTAAGATAGTGAAACATCCCAAGGCGCTTCACAGGAGTATTATGTGATAAAAATTTGACACCGAGCCGCAGAAGTAGAAATTAGGGCAGGTGACCAAAAGCTTGGTCAAAGAGGTATGTTTTAAGGAGCGTCTTGAAGGAGGAAAGAGAGGAAGAGAGACACAGAGGTTTACGCAGGGAATTCCAGAGCTTGGGGC
Source organism: Pristiophorus japonicus (assembly GCF_044704955.1). Lineage (NCBI taxonomy): Eukaryota > Metazoa > Chordata > Chondrichthyes > Pristiophoridae > Pristiophorus > Pristiophorus japonicus. The sequence continues at coordinate 165,980,177 of NC_091983.1, forward strand.
CTAGGCAACAGAAGGCACGGCCACCAATGGTTGAGCGATTATAATCAGTGATGCTCAAGAGGGCAGAATTAGAAGAGGGCAGATATCTTGGGGGGTTATGGGGAGGAGATTACAAAGATAAGGAGAGGTGAGGCAATGGAGGGATTTGAAAACAAGGATGAGAATTTTGAAATCGAGGCGTTGCTTAACCGAAAGACAATGTAGGTTGACGAGGACAGAGTTGATGTGAGCGGGACCTGGTGCGAGTTAAGACACGGGCAGCCGAGTTTCGGATCGCCTCTGGTTTATGTGGGAGGCCAGCCAGGAGTGCGTTGGAATAGTCAAGTCTAGAGGTAACAAAGGCATGGATGAGGGCTTCAGCAGCGGATGAGCTGAGACAAGGGTGGAGATGGACAATTTTATGAAGGTGGAAAAAGGCGACCCATACTTCACACCCAGACCCAACACAGACATCACACCCAGACCCGAGAATCAGACGTCACACCAGACATCACACTGAAAATGTTTTCACCCAGAGGGATGGTGGGGATCTGGAACTCACTGCCTGAAAGGGTGGTAGAGGCAGAAACCCTCACCATATTTAAAAATTACTTGGATATATACTTGAAGTGCTGTAACCTACAGGGCTACGGACCAAGAGCTGGAAATTGGGATTAGGCTGGGTAGCTCTTTGTCGGTCACGCAGACACGATGGGCTGAAATGGCCTCCTTCCATGCTGTAAATTTCTATGATTCTATGATTCACACCCAGATCCGATCCAGATATCACACCCAGACATCTCACCCACATTCAATTCTTTACTCACCTAATATCCATAAACATGCACGTTTCATAAGGGGTCACTGAGACGAATAACTTTCAAACAGTTGATTAGTGACGCAGGCACAGGAATGGAGTATTTATTTATTTATTTATTGCCTTTCTATCCTTATTTTGTATGGAGGAGTTGAAGTAATTGCATAGACATCTGCTGTTCATGTCATAAAATATTTAAATAGTTCCAAAATTAAACATATGGACAAAATCAGTTATTGCAAAGCAAGCAAGTTATACTCTTTCATTAGTAGCACATCAGACAAATCAATACTGGTTTCAGCCTGGTAGAGAGGGACTAAATACCGGAACAGTATGTTGCTTTCCAATAACTGCATTTGTATAATTAAAAGCTTCAATCAAGACCAACTTAAAGAAGCGTATTTGGATTCTCCAATTTCAGCTGGCCCCTGATATAATGTTGCTGAAAACTGATAACACTAAACATGTCATAAATGCATCCAGTTACATCGCGTCAACAGCACAGAAACAGGCCATTTAGCCCAATGGTCTATGATGGTGTTTATGGGGCCGAAATTCATCAGCCCACCGCCCGGTGCTATCGACTGCCGTCCACTCCCACCGACATTCCTCCTGCAGATCCGCCCAGTGCCACTTTGGAGGTGGCCTGGAGCGGGCGGGAGGGGAGAGCCGCCGGGAACCGCCCGTTGATGTCAGCGGACGGCCGAGTGGTGTAACTGAGCTCCCGCCCGCCGAGCTCTCAGATTCCTGTGGGCGGGAGTTGGTGGGACTCGGCGGCAGAACGGGGTTGGACTGCTGGCTGCAGGCTGGTCTGTCCCTGACGATATGTCTGAAGAACCTGAAAAAAAGGTAAGTGAACATTTTTTTTTAAGCTTTCAACAGCGACTTACCTGCATGGGGTCCCCTGAAGGTCTTTGGATCGTTTTTGTACTTTTTATGGTGTTTTTTTTTTTCAGGTCTTCGATCCTCCGTGGGCCCGACTCCAAGCGCCTCTGCCGCCAAGAATGCGACCTCCCACCCGCTGCCACCCAGATTGGCGGCATATGTCGTCCATTTGCCGCCCGCCGACCTTCGAAGGACCTTCTTCATGAATATCCAGCCCAAGGTACCGTCCGGTACATTGGGGGCCATCTGCGACACTTTGGGTGGCATTTGGGCGAGCGGAGTCCCTGCTGAAAATCGGCCCCTATATTTCACACAAGTTTCCTCCCACTCCACTTCATCTAACCCTATCAGCCTATCTTTCTACTCCTTTGTCCCTCATGTTCCTGTCTAGTCTCCACTTAAATGCATCTTTGCTGTTTACTTTAACTACTCCCCATGGTAGCACATTCCACATTCTTACCATATTCTGGGTAAAGAAGTTTCTCCTGAATTCCCTATTGGATTTATTAGTAACTATCTTATATTTATCAGCCCTAGATTTAGACTCCCCCAAAAGTTGAAAGATTTTCTCTACGTTTACCATATCAAACCCTTTCATTATATTAAAGACCTTTATCAGGTCACCCTTTAGCCTTCTCTTTTCTAGAGAAAAGAACCGCAGCCTGTTCAGCTTTTCCTGATTGGTATAACCTTCAGTTCTGGTCATCCTTGTGAATCTTTTTTGCACATTCTCCAGTGCCTCTATATCCTTTTTAAAATATTGGGACCAGAACTACGCTCAGTACACCGTGTGGTCTAACCAAGGTTCGATACAAGTTTAACATAACTTCTCTGCTTTTCAATTCTATACCACTAGAAATGAACCCCAGTGCTTGGTTTGCCTTTTTTATGGTCTTATTAACCTACGTTGTTACTTTTAGTGATTTTTACATCTATTACTCGAGATCCCTTTGCTCTTCTACCCCATTTTATTATCCCAGCAGTATATGGCCTCTTTATTCTTCCGACTAAAATGCTCCAGCTCACAGTTATCTATATTGAAATTATGTTGCCAATTACACACCCATTCTGCAAGTTTATTCATGTGTTCTTGTATTTTGACACATTCTTCCTTTGCGTTAACTATCCCCCCAATTTGGTGTTGCCCATAAATTTTGAAATTATACTTCCGATTCCCGAGTCCAAATCGTTAATATAAAATTGTGAACACTGATTCCTGTGGAACATCACTTCCCATCTTTTGTCAGTCTGAGTAGCTACACTTAACCCCGACTCTCCATTTTCTGTTTTGTAGCCAGCTTGCTATCTGTCCCCTGTCTCCACATGCTCTGACCTTAGTCATGAATCTACTATCGACCTTATCGAAGACCTTTTGAAAATCCTAATTTATTGTATCTACGACATTACCCTAGTCTGCTCTTTCTATTACTTCTTCAAAGGATTTGGTGAGGTTGGTCGAGCATGACCTTCTCTTTTGAAATCTGTTCTAACTACTCTTTATTATATTTTCGGTTTCTAGATGTTTTTCAATTGCATCTTTCAGTAAAGATTCCATTATCTTTCCTACCACTGATGTTAAGCTGACTGGTCTATAGTGCCCTGGACTTGTTGCATCTCCCTTTTTAAATACAGGAATCACATTAGCTGTTCTCCAGTCCCTTTCCCTTTTCTAAGGAATCTTAAAATATGTAATACTGTCTCTGCTATTTCTTTGTCAACTTTATTTTAATATGCATGGATGTAATTGATTTGAACCAAAGGTTTTATCCTCTCTAAGTTTGATTAGTTTTACAATTATTTCCCCGTTCTATGTCTTTAAATGCCTTTACATCCTTTTTGTTCTCTTCTTCTAATGTCATGCCCACCTTGTTAATCACCCTGGCAAATACTGAGGCAATTTTATTGGTTCCAGCCAGACTTCAATGTTCCAACATTTTTTCCATTATTCCTCCAGTGATTATTGGTGGCAATGTCTTACAGTGAAGATTAGCTAGAGGTTTTAAATAATTTTCCTAGAGGAGCAAATACCCTTTTAATACCTCCTGTTCCTTATTTTGCTGCCTATGTCACTTTTTCCCATATTCAGCAGACTATGGGCTAGAACCTACACTTTTTTTGTCTGCTTAATGCCCATTTAACGCCCATTTTATTGCTGAAGTGATGTATATCGCCCATATATCGCCCATTTTGGCACAAAATGGAAACTGGCGGGCATTTTTAGGAAACTTATCGGTGAGTGTTACTTTCCCCGTGTGCTTAATGCCGGGAAAAAATATTACCACCCGCCCACTTTTTTGGGGCGAAATCAAAGCCCATAATATCGGCCAGCGTTACTTTCCGCATGGAAATAACGGCAAGATTCAATATTAATGCCCGCGCACTGTTTTTTGTCGTAAAGAGCATATTAACCCAAACTAGCGGCCATGAGATCACCCAGCTTCAATTTCACCACCTCACACACATATCACCCACAATATCGCTCGCCCAAAAAACCGCCCACAAAAAGTGGAATGAACTGGAATGAACGCCAGCGGTGTGGCTGGCATTTGTTAAATCCCACTCTTATGTGAGAAGCTGATATCTGAACGATTTGCCTGAAAGAGCGCTGATGTGAGTGACACTGCTGTGTGTGTGTGCAGCTCAGACATCAAATGTGCCCATCAACTTGGGCGCCAGTTAAAGTTTACATTGATTGATGTTAAGTTGTATTTAACCCTTTCATGGTAAGGAATCACCAGTGTGTAATGGTCCAGCTATCTGAGACAATGCACAACAAGGTTATGTTCAATAACAAAAATTTAATACCAATATTGGTCTGAAATCGTATCACAGCCAATAACATCCAACCCCCGCCCACACCCCACTTTTTCCACCATTGACATAAATCACATGTTCAACATGTCCAGCAACACAGAATACAAAGGCAAAGAAGGAGCCCCCATACAGTGCAACAAATTGCATACACCCAGATGGAGATATAACACAGCCATCAACTGCGCACATGCACCTCACTTTCCTTCCCCCCTCCTCTTCTTTTCCCCACCTCTACCCCTTCCCCTCCTCGCTGCCTGTCTGGGGAGCTCCTCAGGCGGTGCCTCAATTGGAGGGGATGAAGGTAGATGCAGTGATTGCACAGGTACGGGAGTGGGGGGGTGCTGAGGGGACAATATTCTCTGATGCAGAAGCAGAATCTTGGTCCTTGCTCTCATCTGCCATTTGCATTGGTGGTGCAAAATCTAGGGGTGGAGTGCCGCGCTCGGGGACCACTGGGAGGCAGCAGTGCTCCTGGCTATCGCATCCAGGGCCTCCACCATGCGTGGAATGTACTCGGTCATGGATGGTGGCCAGCTGTCGGGATATGCCCCCCAATGCTTCGATGAGCTAGTCACCAATGTCTACAGTCCTCCTGGACAACTGTACCATCTCTCCGCTCTCATGTCACGCTCGTGAAGCGGACCTGCCGCGAGGTCGGCGCCATCCTGGGGACAAATGGGGTGCCCTGTGGAGAAGTGCTTGGGGCTGGTAACTCTAGAATGGAGATGGGAATGCCCGGAGGACCATTAGATGGCCTTGGGGTGGAATGGCTTCTGGAGCATAGCGATGCAGGTTCTTCGAAGTCCGTGGAGAACAGACCCAGTGGATTGACAGGCAAGAATCGGAGCTCCTCAGCACCAGATGTAGTAGGATCGTCCACCGACTCCTGCCCCGCGCTCCCACCTTCTGGCCTCTGTGGTCTTGCCTGGGGCCACGCTACTGGCTGAGCTGCAAAACACAAATGAGGTTATTAAAGAAGAAGGGAGTGCCAGGGTGACAAGGTGAGTCCAGTTCTACACACAGCATATGCACTACCAAAGCACCATCACTATCAAAATCATCACAGACATCACGTTTCATGACCGTCAACACTTTGTGCATTGCAATGATTTTCATTAGCGTTATTTCTATGACAATTTTAGAAATCATCTATCATATATGATTGTTCAGATATGAGTAGGTGTGGCATCTATAGACTTTACATCACGCAATGGTGTAAGCTTTACTCACGTGGCATCACTTCAGGGTCTGCAGATGCGTCCGTGGTTGTCCAGGGGTGCTTCCCCACAAGTGCTCACACTCACTCCTCCATGTCAGTGATGTCGCTGGGGACTGGTGTCCCCCCACCCGTTCACCTCTGCATGGACTTCATCGTCAATAGCTTCTTCTGTAAAAGGTGACAGGACGACATGGCATGAGATCATTGCGTGATATCATTGCTAGGTACTGTCACAGAGACTGATACAACACATAACCGACAGATGTAATCATCATTATTACGATTATTATTATTCTTTTCCTAAAGACGTACACCGTGACCGCAGGCTTTGAGTAAAACATTCCCGGTAAAAGTGCAAGCAAGACCTCATATCTGCTGATAGTCACTCATGACTGTTACAAATCAAATTTTATAAATACATAAGTACATGTAAATCAATGTAATACTTACTCTTGCGGATCCCACAAGGTCGTTCCATCACTTGCGACATTGGTTACCCTCACGAACCTCGTTGGTCGCCGACGAGACCACCTCTGCTATCTCGGTCCATATCTTCTGGTATGTCTTTGGGGTGGGCTTCCCACGCCCTCCCTGTGTCAAATCACCCCAGCGTGACTCGACCTCCTGCAGGAGGGAGGCATTTGCCTCGACCGAGAACCTCCTGACTCTTTTGCGGCCTCCAATATGCTGCTCTCCCAGCTCACTGCTCTCTCCAGCGTCAGTCTCCACAGCGTGCTGTGATGCCTCCTCCTCTCTCTCTAATATAGGCCAAATTCGGTCAAATATGGTGGCTGGTAACACCTACTTTTTGTTTGCCTACTTGTTGTGAAGCTCTAAAGTTTCCCTCCTTCCTCCCAAAGCAGCCACACCACACCCAGCCACGCCTTCAGTCCCTCTGAGCTCCCTCTCTCTCTGCCTCCTCTTCTGCGCATGTCATGGTGACCCTTGACCTTCAGAATCGCGGGAATCGAGCGTTGCCATGCCGTTGTTAAGGACGGCCACACTTTACAGCAGAAAGTCAAAAAAATTTAACACTACCGTCCATTTTATATCGCTCGCAGTAGCGCCCATTTTCAAAAATGGAAACTAGGTGTTTTGAGAATGGGCGAGAAGCCGGCGATCTGAAAACCCTTTTTTACCGCCCCGCCGGAAATATCGCCCATTTTTGGGCAATAACCACAAAAGTGGAAGTTCTAGCCCTATAAATTTTCTTTCGGTTAGTAGGGATAATTTCATTGAGTCCACACTGCTGGAGGGGGAGGGGCTACCTCGCCTACTGGCAGTGGGGATTCATAAAATTACCCCAAGCATATGTACATCAATAGAGAAACAAATTCTCTTTATCAAATTCTCTTCTCCGCTACTTTAATAGAGGTGGTAACCGGTTTGTTTTAATGCCTGCTTTAAAGTAGCAAAGAGAAGAATTTAATATTTTTCTTTTGAGCATTCAGATGTTAACTTCGGCAACAGTCATTTCTGGGCTTATATGTGAATGGCAATAGAAAGATATTGCCATCGATATTAACCACCCCACGATGGGCGCTAGAGGGTCGGGTGGGGGTGGTTAAAGAGTTAAATATGGGGAATACGACTCCTTTGTTACGGTGGTGGCTATTGGGCCCTCCGAGTATCCCACCATGGAGAGGCAGAACACTTAATTAACATATTTAAATCGGGCTCCCACAGTGCACTTGGGAGCCCGATTTAAAATTCACCGCTACTGTGCGAATTTCCCAGAGGTCAGGAAACTCGGCAGTGAAAGGGAGGAGGTAGCTGTCGGTTCCACAAGCCTTGTTCATTACTCCTTCTGAGCCAGCAGGAGTAGGAGTGCTCCCACCAGGCCCCTCAAGGAAGCCCTCAGCCTCTCCCCAGCCCCAATTGCCAACCTCTCCTCCAGCTTTCCTGATCGTACGCCTCCACCCTGCAGCCGCAATCGCAGGCCGCTCGAACCTCCCAATTGCCGCGGACGGTCTCCAAGGGTCGATGGCTGTGGCCTCCTGCCACTGGTGTACCTTCCCGACTGCCGGCCAGGTTATCCAAATGGCTGGATGCCGGGCAGTAAAAAGAGCTAAGAAATGTTCGTAAGATCCTGCCATTAAGTTCAAATTTAACGGCTGGCTGCTTGGAGACAAGGGCTATCCACTGATGACACCCTTAAGGAAGCCCAAGTACTGAGGCTGAGAAACATCATAATGGCAGCCACATGTCTACCAGATGTGTCATAGAGCAAACAATAGGCATGCTGAAGATTCGTTTCGGATGCCTTGACAGATCTGGAGGAGCCCCTCAGTACGCACGGGAAAGGTCTCCAGATTCATTGTCGCATGTTGTGCAGCAGCGAGGATTGGAGCTGCAGGAGGAGCAAGGCACATAGTCTCTTCCTCTTCAGAGGAGGAGGAGGAGCAGATGGAAGATGAGGAAGCGGTGGAGGAACCTGAGGTGGTGATGGCACCAGCAGCGGCGCACATTGCAGATTTATTTAACTTGGTCCAATGCTCCCATATGACTGCCACATGCTGTAGTAAGACCGCCCCCCACCTCACTCCGCAACAACACCATAAAGCAGTCCTACAATTAACAAGCCAATCCTCTCACCCAAACAGCCAGTGTTCGAGGTTAAGTAATGTCTCACCATTCACTTCAAATGACAAAGCCACTTCCAAGGTAGCAGGCAAAGATGGACAAGACTGGAAAGTGGTGCAAAGTAATACATTTATCTGCGTCATCAAAAGAACTGAAGCTTAACACTAACATTTGTTCATACACCTATGTGTATACCCTTGTGCATTCAGGATTGTGCACCTAGGATTGTGTCTTTTTTGTTTAACGAATGCTTCTACATGGTGCAATCTCTGTGGCTTTCACAGAGGTAGAGGCAGGCTGCTCATTTCCCTGCTGCGCCTCATTAGCCACTTTTGGCGGACATTCTCTGGGTTTTGGAGCTTGTGAAGGCCTAGCCAAACTCAGCTTCTCCTGCAAGTGTTCAGGGGCAGACTCGGCCATCAGGATCCGAGGAAGCATGTGTGGCTCTGACTGAAGGGGTGGCAACGGGGGAGAAGTAGGAGTGCTTTGAGCAGAACCCCCACTTCCTTGTGCCCTCTCAACATCATCCCTCACATGGGTCATGCGCTTAAAGGGCAGGGTTTGCAGCTTGGTCCTGAGCAGGAAAGCACTTTGAATCGAGGGCATGGCGAATCCAGGAGGAGCAAGGAGGGCCAGCAGATTTTCGGACGCGGAACTGGAGATCCTTGTCGAGGCTGTGGAGGGAAGGAGGTGGATTTTCTACCACGACACAGGCAGACCAACTCGCGTTGTCTTCATTAATACCTGGTGAGAGATTGTTGAGGAGGTCTCGTGCACCTCTATTAATGATCGCAGCATGAACAAAAGCTTCAAAAGGCTCAACGACATAATTCGCCTGTTGAAAGTGAGTACATGTTCCCCCAACTCCTCATCTTCCATCTGCAAGCCTCTCCTTCACCTTCTCTTATTTCCAGCCTTCACTGTATAGTCACTGAATAGTCTGTGCAATAAAGGTACAGCAGTTATCATGGGCGACTTTAATTTACATATTGATTGGGCTAACCAAACTGGTAGCAATGCGGTGGAGGAGGATTTCCTGGAGTGTATTAGGGATGGTTTTCTAGACTAATATGTCAAGGAACCAACTAGAGGGCTGGCCATCCTAGACTGGGTGATGTGTAATGAGAAAGGACTAATTAGCAATCTTGTTGTGCGAGGCCCCTTGGGGAAGAGTGACTATAATATGGTAGAATTCTTTATTAAGATGGAGTGTGACACAGTTAATTCAGAGATTAGGGTCCTGAACTTAAGGAAAGGTAACTTCTATGGTATGAGACGTGAATTGGCGAGAATAGACTGGTGAATGATACTTAAAAGGTTGATGGTGGATAGGCAATGGCAAACATTTAAAGATCACATGGATGAACTTCAGACAGGGATGTACAATTGTTGGAGTAAAAATAAAACGTGGAAGGTGGCTCAACCGTGGCTAACAAAGAAAATTAAGGACAGTGTTCCATCCAAGGAACAGGCATATTAATTAGCCAGAAAAAGCAGAAAATCTGAGGACTGGGAGAAATTTAGAATTCAGCAGAAGAGGAAAAAGGGTCTAATTGGAAGGGAAAATTGAGTATGAGAGGAAGCTTGCTGGGAACATAAAAACTGACTGCAAAAGCTTCTATAGATATGTGAAGAGAAAAAGATTAGTGAAGACAAACATAGGTTCCTTGCAGTCAGATTCAGGTGAATTTATAATGGGGAACAAAGAAATGACAGACCAGTTGAACAAATACTTTGGTTCTGTCTTCACGAAGGAAGACACAAATAACCTTCTGGAAATATTGGGGACCGAGGGTCTAGTGAGTAGGAGGAACTGAAGGAAATCATTATTAGGAAAGAAATTGTGTTAGGGAAATTGATGGGATTGAAGGCTGATAAATGCCCAGGACCTGAAGGTCTTCATCCCAGAGTACTTAAGGGAGTGGCCCTAGAAATAGTGGATGCATGGGTGATCATTTTCCAACAGTCTATTGACTCTGGATCAGTTCTATGGACTGGAGGGTAGCTAATATAACCCCACTTTTTAAAAAAGGAGGGAGAGAGAAAACAGGGAATTATAGACCAGTTAGCCTGACATCAGTAGTGGGGAAAATGTTGAAACTAATTATTAAAAATGAAATAGCAGCGCATTTGGAAAGCAGTGACAGGATCAGTCCAAGTCAGCATGGATTTATGAAAGGGAAATCATGCTTGACAAATCTTCTAGAATTTTTTGAGGATGTAACTAGTAGAGTGGACAAGGGAGAACCAGTGGATGTGGTGTATTTGGACTTTCAAAAAGCTTTTGACAAGGTCCCACACAAGAGATTGGTATGCAAAATTAAAGCACATGGTATTGGGGGTAATGTACTGATGTGGATAGAGAACTGTTTGGCAGACAGGAAGCAGAGAGTCGGGATAAACGGGGCCTTTTCAAAATGGCAGGCAGTGACTAGTGGGGTGCCGCAGGGCTCAGTGCTGGGACCCCAACTCTTTACAATATAAATTAATGATTTAGATGAAGGAATTGAGTGTAATATCTCCAAGTTTGCAGATGACACTAAGCTGGGTGGCGATGTGAGCTGTGAGGAGGACGCTAAGAGGTTGCAGGGTGACTTAGACAGGTTAGGTGAGTGGGCAAATGCATAGCAGTTGCAGTATAATGTGGATAAATGTGGGGTTATCCACTTTGGTGGCAGAGACACAAAGGCAGAATATTATCTGAATGGCGGCAGATTAGGAAAAGGGGAGGTGCAACGAGACCTCGGTGTCATGGTACATCAGTCATTGAAAGTTGGCATGCAGGTACAACAGGCGGTGAAGAAGGCAAATGGTATGTTGGCCTTTCTAGCTAGGGGATTTGAGTATAGAAGCAGGGAGGTCTTACTGCAGTTGTACAGGGCCTTGGTGAGGCCTCACCTGGAATATTGTGTTCAGTTTTGGTCTCCTAATCTGAGGAAGGACATTCTTGCTATTGAGGGAGTGCAGCGAAGGTTCACCAGACTGATTCCCGAGATGGCAGGACTGATATATGAGGAGAGACTGGGCCGACTGGGCCTGTATTCACATGAGTTTAGAAGGATGAGAGGGGATCTCATAGAAACATATAAAATTCTGACAGGACTGGACAGGTTAGATGCGGGAAGAATGTTCCCGATGTTGGGGGAGTCCAGAACCAGGGGACACAATCTAAGGATAAGGGGTAAGCCATTTAGGACTGAGATGAAGAGAAACTTCTTCACTCAGAGAGTTGTTAACCTGTGGAATTCCCTACCACAGAGAGTTGTTGATGCCAGTTCATTGGATATATTCAAGAGGGAGTTAGATCCCTTACGGCTAAAGGGATCAAGGGGTATAGAGAGAAAGCAGGAAAGGGGTACTGAAGTGAATGATCAGCCATGATCTTATTGAATGGTGGTGCAGGCTCGAAGGGCCGAATGGCCTACTCCTGCACCTATTTTCTATGTTTCTATGAAGCAACATTTGATTGTTGAGGCCGGTACATATATATATGTGTGTGTTCTCGCAATGGAGGCTCCCTTTCATGTAAGCTTTACAGTTGCATGTCAGGGACTCACAGTTGTGCACTCATTGCTGAGGCCTCAGGACACTGCTACTCAGCAAGCCTTATTTGCTTTGCAGGCAAAAGTTTCTCACAACTGTGTTGAGCAACAGAGGACTGGTGGTGGCGAGCCAGAGCTCCAGCAGCTCACTCCCCTCGAAGAAAGGGTTCAGAGGCTAGTTGGGCCCACATGTTGCCTTCCCTGTGGCCGCCAGTCATGCCGATCCCGCTGGGGGCAGTATTGGTAAGTGAAGGCCTTCCTTTAATGCCATCTGAGCCTGAAAGTGCCAACGCCTACTGCGCATTTGCAAATGATAGTGTGCAAGTTGCATGCTGCAATGCCCTACCTCACCTTCATGGGAGTCCTTATGCCAGTTATGATTGCAGATGAGACCCCGAGTGTGAACCAAAGCCAGGACTGGCAGCCGAGGCTAGAGAGAGACCGCTGATGCGAGTGGGAGGCAAAGCCATGATGACAACCTTGAGGCCCCTCCATCTATTGGCACAATGTCCAATGAGGCTGAGGAAGAGGGGAACACTGCAGCCAAGTGCACAGTGGGTAGCCCTTGTCTCCAAGCAGCCACCCGCTATCTTGGTTTGGGCCAGCAAACACACCGGGCACACCAGTCTGGCACAGGATAAAAGCATCGTGGCTGCTGCCAGCATAGCGGGCATCAACTGCCATGATTTTGCAATGGTGGTCGCACACCAGCTGCACGTTGAGGGAGTGGAATCCCTTGTGGTTTCTGACCATCTCAGGATTGTTTTGTGGTGCCCTTAAAGCAACGTGGGTGCAGTCTATGGCGCTCTGAATCCTGGAGAAGCCCGCAATGCGCACAAATCTTGTCTGTCACTCCAACTGCTTCTCCTTGCTCATCAGGAGGGATATGTTGTCGCTCCTTCTTTTATAGAGAGCATCTGTCACTTGATGGATGGAGCGATGCGCGGCAAACTGAGCATTGTTCAATATGTCTGCTGTAGCAGATTGGAAAGAGCCAGTGGCATTGAAATTAAGTGCTATGGTCACTTTGGTTGTAACGCCCAGAGCTGTCCTCAGCCTTGTCTGAGGCTGGAGGTCTGGCCGCAGGAGATTGCACAGCTCCCTGACGATGTCCTTCCTGAATCTAAGCCTGTGAAGACATTGGTCATCTGTAAGGTCCATGAAGGAAAACTGCTGCCTGTAGACCCTTGCACAATAGGGCCTTCTCCCCCCACGTCTATGCTCGCGTCTTCCTATGGCTGCTGCCTCTTTGCCTTCTCCCTCATGCTGCTCCTCACCCTCTGCAGCCTGCTGCTGGCAAGCATCTGTCGCCTGTGCATCCTGCCTTTTCTCACATTTCACCCACCATCTGGTGCGGGGAGTCAACATACCTGACCCTCCTCCTGATGGCAGGTCCTTCCTGTGCCACCTCTCCAGGTTGAGGTCTGTCACCATTTCCATGGCCTTCTGCATGTTGGGTATCCATGTTTGCTGCATCCCTTGCCCGCTGCCTCTGAAGTCATTGGAGACGTGTTGCCTTCTCGTGCGTGCCTCCCTGCCGCGAACAATGTGCAGGAGGTGTTCCGTTGCCAGTACTGAGCCCATTGCCTCCGCAAGAACAACCTCCACAATGAGGCCTCTGAGTTGTACAGATTGAGGACCATAGCCCACTAGCACTCAATGCCGCTCTGAAAAGGGCAATTGACAAACTTGTGTGAAGTCAAAAAAATTCTCGGCCCAAAAAATGGAGATGCACACAATGCATCTTTAAAGTCCGCTGTGTGGCATTGCGCTCACCTTTCCTGACCTCATGAGATAATTGAATCATTTCCTGCACTGTATCTAGCTTCTCCTGACCATATCCCTGCTGCTGACCCCCTCTGTTATCTTCAGCCAGGCTCTTTTGGTGTCTTTGGGAGTTCTCTTGTGCCTATCTGCAGGGAACAGAACCTTCCTGCTTGCTCTTACTGCCTCCGCCAAAGTATGCAGGAATGCATCAGAACATTGTGGTGCAGCCCTCTGCCTTTGAGCATCCATCATTGATAGTTTAGAATAGAACTCAGACATTTGTATTTAAGTTTCCACTCCTCTAGCACCCTTCAAATGAGTTGAGTGCAAGGCTGATTTAAATATTGGCGCTGGGTACGATTTATCAATGATGTCATCAGACCCATTCCATTTAATTGGGCAGGAAAACGCACATGACTGCTTTAAGGGGGTCCATTAAGTTAAAGTCGCCCAGAAGAACACACTGAGCGGAACATCACGTTCCCAACCCACTACGTGGCCCGCACGGACCCGACCCAATTCCATGGTAAAAATTCCAGCCCGTATCTCTATCCCTTTTCTCTGTAGAAAAATATACAGTTGTTTCTTGAACACATTTATAGTAATTATTGGCAACTTATTCCACATGACTATTATTTTTGGGGTAAAAAGTTCCACCTGACTTTCCTTACTCCTAACTTCCTGCTATTTAACATCTTTACCACAGTGAACAATTTTCCTTTACCAATTTTGTAAATTTGCTTAAATAATTTTGAATGTCTCAATAAGATTACCTCAAAGTCTTTATTCTCCCCCAAAAAGGAGCTCAACCTTTTTAGCCTTTCCTCATTATTTCTGTTCCTGATATCTAGAACGAGCATTATTCCTCATGTCCACCTTTGTCCCAGCGTGGCCAATGCTCATGGTCAGGGCCCTATCTTCAAGGGGTACAGGCATATCTGGTGCACAACCGGTTTAGGTATCCATGGTCAGATCTGGCTGGTCCACAACAATTGTCATCAGGCCAAAAACAACCACGACTCCAGGATCATTCTGAGGAGCAAAGATAACCCCCGTCTCCTTTCTTCACTACCAAGCAATTGCTCAAACCACTCTCATCTTCAATGAGAGGGCACTGACATTTTTCTTCACCTCAGCAGATTCCTCAGAGTCCAGAGCACTCTTGTTGTCATCCTTACACACAATGCTATAGCAGATGATCAGTGACCAGAAACACAGAATTGAGTGTGTTATGTATGTCAATGTATGTACTGTAACACTAGACCACTGAATGTACCTTCACACTGTATACACCATACCTGTACCACCAGAGGGTGCCACTGGTGGAGACCTAAGAGTCACCTGCAGACTGCAGATAACCTCATTGTGTCCTCATTCAAGGGGCTGCGATAAATGGACTAAGGTCACTACAGTTCAAATACAATACCCTTCACCTCGTGGAGTCGTTATTAGAGTGCTTGCATATACTACAACTGGCGACGAGGTTACGAATTTCCAAGCACAACATGTCTAACCCAAGCAACTTCCAATAATTCGCTGATGGGGAAGATTGGGATGCTTTTGTGGAAAGGCTCGAACACTTTTTCATTGCGAATGACCTAGCCGGATATGACACGACCTCGCTGGCTGATAAGCGCAGAGCCATCCTGCTCAGCAGTTGTGGGCCCACTGTCCACGGCCTCGTCAGGGACCTGCTAGTCCCAGCGAAGATGACAACCAAGACTTATGCAGAGCTCGTAACTATAATACAAGAACAACTCAAACCTAAAGAGAGCATCTTCACAGCCAGACACCAATTCTACACCCACCGTCTACACCCACCGGCGGCCTGAAGGCCAAGAAATTGCTAAATATGCTGCAGACCTGAGAAGATTGGCTGCACCGTGTGATTTTGGCGACCACCTCACCGAAGCACTGAGGGACATCTTCGTCATTGGAATCAGCCAAAAGTGCCTCCTCCATAAGCTGCTCTCTGCGGACACTACGGTCACCCTGCAGAAGGCAATCAAAGTGAGCCAGGCATTCATGATTTTGGTCTGTGACTCCAAGAGGATGATGACTCACCCCCAGGACTCTAACCCAACGAGTACAGTGAACCGAATGGCGCCTTTCAGAGGCAAGGCTGCTGCCCCGAGTCCAGCAACCCTGAGTCCGCCACATGGGGCCAACCAGCTAGCCCCGAGCTGGTGCTGTGGAGGAACCCACAGGACCCGCCAGTGCTGATACAAAGACTATATTTGCAAAGGCTGTAACACTAAAGGTCATCTCCAGCGAATATGTAGAAGAAATTTTACTTAACGAGTCGCTGATGAGTGGGCTGATCACCCGGGCTCCAGCGCTGATGAAGACAAAGTGGCTCAGCCCCTGGAAGAGGTGTACGGAGAGTTCCCTGTGGAAAATGGAAGTACAAATCAACGGTGTTCCAGTCTCGATGGAGATCGACACAGGGGCGAGCCAGTCGTTGATGAATCAGACGGCTTTCGAGAAACTCTGGGACAATCCTGCCAAATGACCCAAAATGCTCCCAATCCAGGCGAAGCTGCTCACTTACACGAAAGACACCATCCCAGTCGTTGACAGCGTGGAGATCCAGGTGTCCCATGGCGGCGCGATGCACAAGCTTCCTTTGTGGATCGTTGCTGGTGATGGCCCAACGCTGCTGGGAAGAAGGTGGATGAAGCAAATCCAAATCTGTTGGAGCGGGGAAAGCCTCCAGGCCCTGATATCCTAAGCGGCCCCAAACTTGGATCCATCACAGCACCTGGCACTCCTACCATCCAGCTCGACTGCGCGGCGACGACACTGACTGCACAACTCACCGGCTCGATGATCCAACCTGAACGACCAGACCTCACCTTCCAGGCTCCAGTGGCAGGACTCCGAGGGAAGAAGATCGGCGCAGCAGGTAGATTTCCAGCTTCCGTGGCAGAACCTGGGGAGAAAAGGATCACCGCAGCCTACCTCGAGACGAGAAAGAAGATGGTGCCCGTACCACGAGGTGAAGCAACTGAAATCAAGATGGGCGCAACCAGACCACAAGGGGCAACGTTGAAGGAGCAACACGTGATGCCGAGCAGCGAGCCGGATTGGGGTAAAGATTGTAAAGCCCTCTTAAAGGAGACCGGCAACCCAAAACAATTAAAGGGACAGTTCCACTCTTGGTACAGCGATGTCGGTCACACTAATGATAAAGGTGTAATTAATGAATGCAAGTATATAAATGTACTGTTGAACAGTGATGCTGGTAATGCTAATGAGAAAAATGTAGCAAAGGCAGGTATCCAAATGTAACCTTGCACAGAGATGCTGATAGTACATAGGAAAGTGTTGTAATTGACAAATGTGAAATTGTAAAGACGAATAACAATGTCGAGTCGGCTGGTTGTAGTCAGAACCAATGTATCATGAATGCTAATGATAAAATGAGATATGATGCCGGGTTCTACATGTATGCTGACAATGCCAAAGGCAACCTCCCGTGGGAAACACCCAGGTCCAGCGGGCTACCCGATCATGTAGCCTGCGCCTTCGGGACCAATGTGATGCCCCAGGGAGGGTGGCCACACACACACAGTAGGAGCATACCCACTGTAGGGCCAGTAATCAATGGACGGCACAGCCACCACCACTGGCACCCGCCCCAGATCGGCCCTACCCCTTTAGCCACCAGGGCCAGTACCGGGAGCAAGAGGCCAGTATCCTCCAGCTTTCCCGGCGGGACCTGGGATGACCAGACTTCCACCACCAAGGAAGGGCAGCAGGGTGACCCTGCAGCTCTCAATGGAGGACAGGGAGATCACACCACCCTGTGGCTCTGCCCACCACTAAATATCCTCACCCACCCAGACAATAATGTATGTACCTTACCTATAACATGTACTTGCTCCACCGCTGCTGAACTCAAAAACAGTGACATAACCAACCTGATTCCTTACTCACTCTACACATATGCCAATGCAGGTGTTGAGCCACACACACATGGTCTATGTATGGGCGGGGGGGGGGGGGGGAAATGGATGTATGCAGCAATGAACACATGGATCACACCCAGAACCTACACAACCCTCATTACA
This sequence comes from Pristiophorus japonicus, assembly GCF_044704955.1. Taxonomy (NCBI): domain Eukaryota; kingdom Metazoa; phylum Chordata; class Chondrichthyes; family Pristiophoridae; genus Pristiophorus; species Pristiophorus japonicus. The sequence continues at coordinate 165,997,856 of NC_091983.1, forward strand.
ACCTCCAACCGTCTACTGCCAACCACTTCCCAATGTCATTGCAATAAGGCCTTGGGGGTTGACAGGGAGAGAGCCATTCCCAAGCAAAGACAAAGTGCAAGGGCTTTGTGTACTCAAGTCGCGGGCCAGAGAACACAGTGCAAAAGCCTGTGGCACAAGACTTAGGGGGGAATATTGTTATGTATGTTAATGTATATACTGTAACATTAGACCACTGAATGTACCTTCACACTGTATACACTATGCTTGTACCACCAGAGGGTGCCATTGGTGGAGACCTAAGGGTCACCTGCACACTGCAGGTAACCAAGTAAAAAAGGGAGCTCACCTTATTGTGTCCTCACTCAAGGAGCTGCAATAAACGGACTAAGGTCACTACAGTTCAAGTACAATACCCTTCACCTCGTGGAGTCATTATTAGAGTGCTTGCATATACTATAGAGTGAATGCTCGCCTGCCATGAATTCAGTCATGATTCCTTCATTTTAAGGCAATCATGTGTGCTTGGTTTATTTCAAGGAGTAGTCAGACTGGGAACAAAGGCTGCCCCATTTAGCCCTGGCTGGTGATATTCTTACAAGAGCCAGGAACACCAGCTCAAGTATACGGTGAGACCCATGCAACTACTAGAATCATTATTGAGTATAGTAGAGGTATCTTGAATTAATGCTGCCAATGTTTGAATAAACCAGAGGGCATATTATAAGAACATAAGAACATAAGAAATAGGAGCAGGAGTAGTCCATACGGCCCCTCGAGCCTACTCCTCCATTTAATACGATTATGACTGATCCGATCATGGACTCAGGTCCACTTCACTGCCCGCTCCCCATAACCCCTTATTCCCTTATCGGTTAAGAAACTGTCTATCTCTGTCTTAAATTTATTCAATGTCCCAGCTTCCACAGCTCTCTGAGGCAGCGAATTCCACAGATTTACAAGCCTCTGAGAGAAGAAATTTCTCCTCATCTCTGTTTTAAATAGGCAGCCCCTTATTCTAAGATCATGCCCTCTAGTTCTAGTCTCCCCCATCAGTGGAAACATCCTCTCTGCATCCACCTTGTCAAGCCCCCTCATATATTATAGTATAGACCTATCAAGTTTCCAAGATTAACATTGTTTGCTGCTTGTTACAGAATGTTGCCAAGTAGAAAGGCATAACCATGGAGCAGCTGCAACAGAATGCCAACCCATAGCCAAGGACTGAGCAGGATAATGACCCTCACTGAAACTACTTTGTAGATAAGTCATAATCAGGCTTTTGTAAATGAGACTTTCATTTAAGTGCCTGAGCCACCCAACAAGCTCAATCATAAGCACATGTACATTATTCAGTGTCAAAATACACCATCATTAACATTGTCCTCTGCAGTACCTCAACTATCGTGAACGCCCATCCCTTGATCTACTGCTAACTTATACTGTATTATCAGGAGTGAACTCTCTGAACAAAGCTGAGAGAGGGTGCAAACAAGTGATTAGTATATGTGGCTAGTGTGTTTTATCTTGGTGATAGTGTATCATATGCATCTTCCAGAACCTAACTGAGTGCTCCTTCTAAGTATTTTCCCAGTGGCAGTAGGAGTTTCTTGGGATTTAAATGGTTCTGTAAATCTTTGTGCTGAGTCATGAGGTAGCCTTTCAACTCATTCCACCATGTTGATGATGTGGTGGTTCCACTCTTTCACCATGCCCTCTATATGGGAGCAGACCCCTGGCCGGCAATGAGCTTTGTGCATTCAGTCACTCCATTCAAATCCCCAACATGTTGAAGCTGGGCAAGGCAGCTTGCTATACGTTAGCAGCAGTATGAGCATTCATACCAAATACTCCTACTTTGTCACGGGAACATGACTGTAGAAGTGCCTGGAATTTCTACATGCTCCATGGTGGACTGCAGTTCTGGGAAGCAATCTTGCAGGAAGACACAGATGCACGAAGAAGAGGAATGTATATTGCAATTCTGATAAGGGTGCAGACTGTATTGATCTGTGTTTCTCTTTATAGATGTTGATTGATATATGTATATCTGTAATCTTCCAGCTTTATTTCACATTTTCAGCTTTTCCTTTTTAATTTACCCTTTGATGTGCCATGGTGTTGTGCTCAAATATATTTCTGTCCACGTGTGTGAGTGAGTGGTAATGTGAGTGAGTGTGTGAGTGAGTGGGAGGCCACATAGTTCGCATGCCAGACACGAGATTCCCAAAGCAAGTGCTCTACTCGGAGCTCCTTCACGACAGACGAGCCAAAGCTGGGCAGCGGAAATGCTATAAGGACACCTTCAAAGACTCCCTGATAAAGTGTGACATCCCCACTGACACCTGAGAGTCCCTGGCCAAAGACCGTCCTAAGTGGAGGAAGTACATCCGAGAGGGCGCTGAGCACCTTGAGTTTCAACGCCGAGAGCATGCAGAAATCAAGCGCAGGCAGCAGTCCCATCCACCCCTTTCCTCGGCAACTGTCTGCCCCACCTGTGACAGGGACTGTGGTTCTCGTATTGGACTGTTCAGCCACCTAAGGACTCACTTCAGGATTGGAAGCAAGTCTTCCTCGACACCGAGGGACTGCCTATGATGATGATGAGTGTGTATGTGTGTGAGTGGAAATGTGAGTGAGGAATGCATGAGTAAGTGTATGAGTGAGTATGTGACTGAGTGAAGGTGAGTAACTGAAAGATTGAGTGAGAATGTGAGTGAGTGTGTGAGGGAGGAGTGTGTGAGGGAGTGAGTGAGAATGTGAGTGAGTGTGTGAGGGAGGAATGTAATATAGAGCTCCACCAAGTGGACTACTGCTCCACCTAGTTGACTATTGTGGTAATGCAACTAATGATGTAAATACAATAAAAGTCACATGATATATTGGAGCCATCTTGTAAAGTGTGTTTGTTAGTGATATCGCAAGAATATATCACATTTGGCGATGTCGGCTGGGATTTTGGGATTCCCTAGCTGAAATTTGTATTGGTGGATGTTCTTGCCAACCAACAGAACAATTTTTAGAGGTTCTTTGTTTTGCACAACATCTAAAAATCCAAGGTAAATTACAAGCACACTTGGCTGAACTGAAGAGTGTAGATGGCCGTGAATATGGGAATAATAGGGTGCTTGGGGGAATTCCATTGCAACCAAAAGACTTTCGGAGTGTATGTCAAGTGGCTAGAAATATTTTTCACCGCGAATATTATCGTCAAGTCCCCGATGATGAAAACCGTAATCGGGTGGTTTTAGAAAGAAAAAGGGCTATTTTTTTGACTAAACCAGGCCCCGAGGTGTATGAAACCCTGAAAAATGTGCTTGTTCATGTCAAGCGAAAGGGCATGCCACTGATGGAGACTCTAACCAAGTTAGAACAGCACTACAGTCCTGAGACTCTGGAAAATGCTGAAAGCTATCATTTGGAAAACAAAATCAATTAACTGTCAAGTGTATCAGTAAATACATTGTAGCTTTAAAAAAGCTATTCACTGTAATTTCGGAAACTTTCAGGACTGAGCATTGTGTGACCGCTTTGTTGGTGAGATGAACAATGAAACAATCAGAAAAAAGTTATTGACAACTCCTACCTTGACTTTTGATTTAGCTTGACAGACAGCTATGTCAATGGAAATAGCCGACCAATGTTCGTGAGAATTTCGCAGCATTTCCAGTCATCAGACAACCGAGGTGAATCACCTGATAGTTAAAAGTAAAAGCCAGTTGGGCCCTAAGGCCTCAGCAACTGGCCAAGGTAACAGCGCATTGAAGTTGTGCTATCGGTGTCTGGAACAACACATTGCTCAAAGCTTTCCATATGTGAAGGCAGAGTGTTTCTTTTGCGAGAAAACTGGGCATCTTGCAACTGAAGAGCAAACCGATGTTCAATGCTACAAGTAGCAATTGCCAGAGACTACATAGCATTGAAGAGAAGCAACAAGATGAGGAGGTTTTGGAGATACATATCATCAAGAGCACGGGGATATCTAACAGCGATTCGTGAAGTATCATCATCCAAGTAGATGTTGCAGGAACCAGGATACCCATGGAAATCGACACTGCTGCATCCATGAGCGTTGTACCGGAATCGTTATATCTCGACAAGTTGAGTGATTTTCCACTGGAGAAGTCGAAGATAGAGCTGCGAGGATACTCAGGAGAGCAAATCCCTGTGGTAGGATGTATCACTGTACTGGTGAAATACAAGCATCAGTTTCAGAGCTTGCCAGAAGACAAGCCTGGCTTGATAGGTAGAAATTGGATGGGGTCACTGAAACTGAATTGGAATTAGATTTTTCGTGTTGAAACGAGATCTGCATCAAAGGATGATGTCATCAAGAAGTATCCAAAGGTGTTCTGCGAAACGGGTAGTCTGATCCAAGGCTTCAAGCGAGTGTCAAGGTACAGAAGGATGCTAGACCAGTGTACTGCAAACCATGCCCGTAACATATGCACTCAAGGAGAAATTTGAGCAAGAACTCAAAAGACTAGAAACTAAGAACATTGTCTCTAAGAAAGATCTAAGTAATTAGACTACACCCATTGTTGTTGCACCTAAGTCAGATGGTAAGGTAAGGTTGTGTGGTGATTATAAAGTAACCGTAAACCAGGTTCTAGAGGGTAATCTACCCAATACATTGCCAAATGTAGAAGATTTGTTCACAACACTGACAGGTGGTCAGATCTTCTCAAAATTAGATCTCTCAAATATCTACTTACAACTTGAGCTAGATGAGGAGTCCAAGTCATGCTTGACTATAAGTACTCATCTAGGCCTATATCAATTTAATAGGCTACCATTTGGAGTGTCTTCCGTCCCCGCCATATTCCAAGGGATAATGAACCAGATTTTGAAAGGCCTTGAATGGACAGTACGTTATTTGGATGACATGCTCATTTCAGCATCAAACAGGCAAATCCATAATAACATGTTGAATGAAGTGCTCAAATGGCTAGAGAAGCACAGAGTACGAGTGATTGCTCACAAGTGTGAGTTATTTCAAAACTCAGTGGAGTACTTGGGGCACAGAGTAGACAAGGGAAAGCTGGATGCAATCAGAAATGCACCTACTCCCAAGAATGTCACTGAACTTCGATCATTTTTGGGTATTTTGAACTATTATGGGAAGTTCCTACCAAATTTGGCTACAGTATTACATCCACTGAATGAATTATTGAAAAAACAGGTCCAGCGAACAGCTAGTTAGAGTAGGTGAGAGCTCAGATGAATAGAACCCCAAGAAAGGATGCAAAAGGCAGGAGGCAACAGAGCAGAGTAGCACTGGGGTAAGTGTAAACCACAAGGTGATAGGAAGGGACAATATGTATGAATATAAAGGGGCTGCAGGAGGGGTCAAAACTAAAAATCATGGTTTAAAAACTAGTATTAAAACACTTTACCTAAACGCACGCAGCATTCGAAATAAAGTAAATGAGTTGACGGCACAAATCATTACAAATGAGTATGAATTGGTGGCCATTACAGAAACGTGGTTGCAGGGGGGCCAAGACTGGGAATTAAACATACAGGGGTATCTGACAGTTCGGAAAGATAGACAAGAGGGAAAAGAGGTGGGGTAGCTCTGTTAATAAAGGATGATATCAGGGCAGTTGTGAGAGACGATATTGGCTCTAATGAACAAAATGTTGAATCATTGTGGGTGGAGATTAGAGATAGTAAGGGGAAAAAGTCACTGGTGGGCGTAGTTTATAGGCCCCCAAATAATAACTTCACGGTGGGGCGGACAATAATCAAGGGAATAATGGAGACATGTGAAAAAGGAATGGCAGTAATCATGGGGGGTTTTAACCTACATATCGATTGGTCAAATCAAATCGCATGGGGTAGCCTTGAGGAGGAATTCATAGAATGCATACGGGATTGTTTCTTAGAACAGTATGTTACAGAACCTACAAGGGAGCAAGCTATCTTAGATCTGGTCCTGTGTAATGAGACAGGAATAGTAAACGATCTCCGAGTAAAAGATCCTCTCGGAATGAGTGATCACAGTATGGTTGAATTTGTAATACAGATTGAGGGTGAGGAAGTAGTGTCTCAAACAAGAGTACTATGCTTAAACAAAGGGGACTAGAGTGGGATGAGGGCAGAGTTGGCTAAAGTAGACTGGAAACACAGACTAAACGGTGGCACAATTGAGGAACAGTGGAGGACTTTTAAGGAGCTCTTTGATAGTGTTCAACAAAAATATATTCCAGTGAAAAAGAAGGGCGGCAAGAGAAGGGATAACCAGCCATGGATAACCAAGAAAATAAAGGAGAGTATCAAATTAAAAACCAATGCGTATAAGGCCAAGATTAGTGGAAAAATAGAAGAGTGGGAAAATTTTAAACGACAGCAAAGAATGACTAAGAAAGCAATAAAGAAAGGAAAGATAGATTACGAAAGTAAACTTGCACAAAACATAAAAACAGATAGTAAAAGCTTTTACCGATATATAAAACGGAAAAGAGTGACGAAAGTAAATGTTGGTCCCTTAGAAGATAAGAAGGGAGATTTAATAATGGGAAACGTGGAAATGGCTGAGACCTTAAACAATTATTTTGTTTCGGTCTTCACAGTGGAAGACACAAAAACCATACCAGAAATTGCTGGTCACGGGAATGTGGGAAGGGAGGACCTTGAGACAATCACTATCACTAGGGTGATAGTGCTGGACAGGCTAATGGATCTCAAGGTAGACAAGTCCCCTGGTCCTGATGAAATGCATCCCAGGGTATTAAAAGAGATGGCGGAAGTTATAGCAGATGCATTCGTTACAATCTACCAAAATTCTCTGGACTCTGGGGAGGTACCAGCGGATTAGAAAGCAACTAATGTAACGCCTCTGTTCAAAAAAGGGGGCAGACAAAAGGCAGGTAACTATAGGCCGGTTAGTTTAACATCTGTAGTGGGGAAAATGCTTGAAGCTATCATTAAGGAAGAAATAGTGGGACATCTAGATAGGAATAGTGCAATCAAGCAGATGCAACATGGATTCATGAAGGGGAAATCATGTTTAACTAATTTACTGTAATTCTTTGAGGATATAACCAGCATGGTGGATAGAGGTGTACCGATGGATGTGGTGTATTTAGATTTCCAAAAGGCATTCGATAAGGTGCCACACAAAAGGTTACTGCAGAAGAAAAAGGTATGCGGAGTCAGAAGAAATGTATTAACATGGATCGAGAATTGGCTGGCTAACAGAAAGCAGAGAGTCGGGATAAATGGGTCCTTTTTGAGTTGGAAATCGGTGGTTAGTGGTGTGCCACAGGGATCGGTGCTGGGACCACAACTGTTTACAATATACATAGATGACCTGGAAGAGGGGACAGAGTGTAGTGTAACAAAATTTGCAGATGACACAAAGATTAGTGGGAAAGCGGATTGTGTAGAGGACACAGAGAGGCTGCAAAGAGATTTAGATAGGTTAAGCGAGTGGGCTAAGGTTTGACAGATGGAATACAATGTCGGAAAATGTGAGGTCATCCACCTTGGAAAAAAAAACAGTAAAAGGAAATATTATTTGAATGGGGAGAAATTACAACTTGCTGCGGTGCAGAGGGACCTGGGGGTCCTTGTGCATGAATCCCAAAAAGTTAGTTTGCAGGTGCAGCAGGTAATCAGGAAGGCGAATGGAATGTTGGCCTTCATTGCGAGAGGGATGGAGTACAAAAGCAGGGAGGTCCTGCTGCAACTGTACAGGGTATTGGTGAGGCTGCACCTGGAGTACTGCCTGCAGTTTTGGTCACCTTACTTAAGGAAGGATATACTAGCTTTGGAGGGAGTACAGAAACGATTCACTGGGCTGATTCCGGAGATGAGGGGGTTACCTTATGATGATAGATTGAGTAGACTGGGTCTTTATTCGTTGGAGTTCAGAAGGATGAGGGGTGATCTTATAGAAACATTTAAAATAATGAAAGGGATAGACAAGATAGAGGCAGAGAGGTTGTTTCCACTGGTTGAGGAGACTAGAACTAGGGGGCACAGCCTCAAAATATGGGGGAGCCAATTTAAAACCGAGTTGAGAAGGAATTTCTTCTCCCAGAGAGTTGTGAATCTGTGGAATTCTCTGCCCAAGGAAGCAGTTGAGGCTAGTTCATTGAATGTATTCAAATCACAGATAGATAGATTTTTAACCAATAAGGGAATTAAGGGTTATGGGGAGCAGGCAGGTAAGTGGAGCTGAGTCCACGGCCAGATCAGCCATGATCTTGTTGAATGGCGGAGCAGGCTCGAGGGGCTAGATGGCCTACTCCTGTTCCTAATTCTTATGTTCTTATGTTTTTATTGGAAGTGGTCAGAAGAATGTGACGCAGCATTCAAGGAGTGTAAAAGCAAATTGGTGGAGAGTACCATGTTTGTTCACTATGACGTATCTAAGGAGATCAAGCTAGCATGTGATGCTTCTCCATATGGAGTCGGGGCATTGACTCCAGTGTATTACATAGTGGGGAGGAGAGACCAATTGCTGTTGCTTCACACACTCTCAGTGCCAGTGAGTGTAATTATGCACAAATTGAAAGGGAAGCTTTGGCATTCATTTTTGGGATCAAGAAGTTCCACAAATACTTGTATGATCATAAGTTTACCAACGTTAAGGACCATAAGTCCCGGACAGCAATCCTTCATCCAAAGTCGGCGGCAGTCGGGAGCAGCGTCGAGGAGGTGCGTGGAGAGGCCTATAAAAGGCACAGCAGGGAGTCCGGGGCCCAGTGTCGGGACAGCGTCGAGGAGGTGCGTGAGAGGCCTATAAAAGGCATACTTGTGCAGCGACAGGGAGAAGGCAAAAAAGAAGTAGAAAGAAATCAAAAGGTGACATTACAGCCAAGAGGGTAAGTGATTGGCTGGTGATTGGTGAGTAGTTTTTCTTTTTTCTCTTCTATATCAGTGAGTAACTTTTAACATTGTTGTTGCCAATTTAAGTGTATCTAAGGGTGAAGTCATGGCAGGAAGGCTCGGTCGGGTGTTATGCTCCTCCTGTACCATGTGGGAACTCAGGGATGACTCCAGTGTCCCTGTCGACTATGTGTGCAGGAAGTGTATCCACCTCCAGCTCCTGACGGTCCGCATTGCGGAGTTGGAGCTGAGGGTGGATTCACTCTGGAGCATCCACGATGCTGAGAATGACAAGAGTATCACGTGTAGCGAGTTGGTCGTACCGCAGGGAAAGGGTCCACAGCCAGATAGGGAATGGAAGACCAACAGGAAGAGCAGTGCAAGGAAGGTAGTGCAGGAGTCCCCTGTGGTCATCCCCCTGCAAAACAGATACACTGTTTTGGGTACTGTTGAGGGGGATGACTCATCAGGGGAGGGTAGCAGCAGCCAAGTTCATGGCACCGTGGCTGGCTCTGCTGCACAGGAGGGCAGGAAAAAGAGTGGGAGAGCAATAGTGATTGGGGATTCAATGGTGAGGGGAATAGATAGGCGTTTCTGCGGCCGCAACCGAGACTCCAGGATGGTATGTTGCCTCCCTGGTGCAAGGGTCAAGGATGTCTCGGAGCGGGTGCAGGACATTCTAAAAAGGGAGGGAGATCAGCCAGTTGTCGTGGTGCACATTGGTACCAACGACATAGGTAAAAAAAGGGATGAGGTCCTACGAAACGAATTTAAGGAGCTAGGAGCTAAATTAAAAAGTAGGACCTCAAAAGTAGTAATCTCGGGATTGCTACCAGTGCCACGTGATAGTCAGAGTAGGAATCGCAGGATAGCGCAGATGAATACGTGGCTTGAGCAGTGGTGCAGCAGGGAGGGATTCAAATTCCTGGGGCATTGGAACCGGTTCTGGGGGAGGTGGGACCAGTACAAACCGGACGGTCTGCACCTGGGCAGGACCGGAACCAATATCCTAGGGGGAGTGTTTGCTAGTGCTGTTGGGGAGGATTTAAACTAATATGGCAGGGGGATGGGAACCAATGCAGGGAGACAGAGGGAAACAAAAAGGAGGCAAAAGCAAAAGACAGAAAGGAGATGAGGAAAAGTGGAGGGCAGAGAAACCCAAGGCAAAGAACAAAAAGGGCCACTGTACAGCAAAATTCTAAAAGGACAAAGGGTGTTAAAAAAACAAGCCTGAAGGCTTTGTGTCTTAATGCAAGGAGTATCCACAATAAGGCGGATGAATTAACTGTGCAAATAGATGTTAACAAATATGATGTGATTGGGATTACGGAGACGTGGCTCCAGGATGATCAGGGCTTGGAACTCAACATCCAGGGGTATTCAACATTCAGGAAAGATAGAATAAAAGGAAAAGGAGGTGGGGTAGCATTGCTGGTTAAGGAGCAAATTAAGGCAATAGTTCGGAAGGACATTAGCTTGGATGATGTGGAATCTATATGGGTAGAGCTGCAGAATACCAAAGGGCAAAAAACTTTAGTGGGAGTTGTGTGCAGACCTCCAAACAGTAGTAGTGATGTTGGGGAGGGCATCAAACATGAAATTAGGGGTGCATGCAATAAAGGTGCAGCAGTTATAATGGGTGACTTTAATATGCACATAGATTGGGTTAACCAAACTGGAAGCAATACGGTGGAGGAGGATTTCCTGGAGTGCATAAAGGATGGTTTTTTAGACCAATATGTCGAGGAACCAACGAGGGGGGAGGCCATCTTAGACTGGGTGTTGTGTAATGAGAGAGGATTAATTAGCAATCTCGTTGTGCGAGGCCCCCTGGGGAAGAGTGACCATAATATGGTGGAATTCTGCATTAGGATGGAGAATGAAACAGTTAATTCAGAGACCATGGTCCAGAACTTAAAGAAGGGTAACTTTGAAGGTATGAGGCGTGAATTGGCTCGGATAGATTGGCGAATGATACTTAAGGGGTTGACTGTGGATGGGCAATGGCAGACATTTAGAGATCGCAGGGATGAACTACAACAATTGTACATTCCTGTCTGGCGTAAAAATAAAAAAGGGAAGGTGGCTCAACCGTGGCTATCAAGGGAAATCAGGGATAGTATTAAAGCCAAGGAAGTGGCATACAAATTGGCCAGAACCCAGGGACTGGGAGAAATTTAGAACTCAGCAGAGGAGGACAAAGGGTTTGATTAGGGCAGGGAAAATAGAGTACGAGAAGAAGCTTGCAGGGAACATTAAGACGGATTGCAAAAGTTTCTATAGATATGTAAAGAGAAAAAGGTTAGTAAAGACAAACGTAGGTCCCCTGCAGTCAGAATCAGGGGAAGTCATAACGGGGAACAAAGAAATGGCAGACCAATTGAACAAGTACTTTGGTTCGGTATTCACTGAGGAGGACACAAACAACCTTCCGGATATAAAAGGAGTCGGAGGGTCTAGTAAGGAGGAGGAACTGAGGGAAATCCTTATTAGTCGGGAAATTGTGTTGGGGAAATTGATGGGATTGAAGGCCGATAAATCCCCAGGGCCTGATGGACTGCATCCCAGAGTACTTAAGGAGGTGGCCTTGGAAATAGTGGATGCATTGACAGTCATTTTCCAACATTCCATTGACTCTGGATCAGTTCCTATGGAGTGTAGGGTAGCCAATGTAACCCCACTTTTTAAAAAAGGAGGGAGAGAGAAAACAGGGAATTATAGACCGGTCAGCCTGACATCGGTAGTGGGTAAAATGATAGAATCAATTATTAAGGATGTCATAGCAGTGCATTTGGAAAGAGGTGATATGATAGGTCCAAGTTAGCATGGATTTGTGAAAGGGAAATCATGCTTGACAAATCTTCTGGAATTTTTTGAGGATGTTTCCAGTAAAGTGGACAAGGGAGAACCAGTTGATGTGGTGTATTTGGACTTTCAGAAGGCTTTCGACAAGGTCCCACGCAAGAGATTAATGTGCAAAGTTAAAGCACATGGGATTGGGGGTAGTGTGCTGACATGGATTGAGAACTGGTTGGCAGACAGGAAGCAAAGAGTAGGGGACTTTTCAGAATGGCAGGCAGTGACTAGTGGGGTACCGCAAGGTTCTGTGCTGGGGCCCCAGCTGTTTACACTGTACATTAATGATTTAGACGAGGGGATTAAATGTAGTATCTCCAAATTTGCGGATGACACTAAGTTGGGTGGCAGTGTGAGCTGCGAGGAGGATGCTATTAGGCTGCAGAGTGACTTGGATAGGTTAGGTGAGTGGGCAAATGCATGGCAGATGAAGTATAATGTGGATAAATGTGAGGTTATCCACTTTGGTGGTAAAAACAGATAGACAGACTATTATCTGAATGGTGACAGATTAGGAAAAGGGGATGTGCAAAGAGACCTGGATGTCATGGTACATCAGTCATTGAAGGTTGGCATGCAGGTACAGCAGGCGGTTAAGAAAGCAAATGGCATGTTGGCCTTCATAGCGAGGGGATTTGAGTACGGGGCAGGGAGGTGTTGCTACAGTTGTACAGGGCCTTGGTGAGGCCACACCTGGAGTATTGTGTACAGTTTTGATCTCTTAACCTGAGGAAGGACATTCTTGCTATTGAGGGAGTGCAGCGAAGGTTCACCAGACTGATTCCCGGGATGGCGGGACTGACCTATCAAGAAAGATTGGATCAACTGGGCTTGTATTCACTGGAGTTCAGAAGAATGAGAGGGGACCTCATAGAAACGATTAAAATTCTGACGGGGTTAGACAGGTTAGATGCAGGAAGAATGTTCCCAATGTTGGGGAAGTCCAGAACCAGGGGACACAGTCTAAGGATAAGGGGGAAGCCATTTAGGACCGAGATGAGGAGGAATTTCTTCACCCAGAGAGTGGTGAACCTGTGGAATTCTCTACCACAGAAAGTTGTTGAGGTCAATTCACTAAATATATTCAAAAAGGAGTTAGATGAAGTCGTTAGTACTAGCGGAATCAAGGGGTATGGTGAGAAAGCAGGAATGGGGTACTGAAGTTGCATGTTCAGCCATGAACTCATTGAATGGCGGTGTAGGCTGGAGGGGCCGAATGGCCTACTCCTGCACCTATTTTCTATGTTTCTATGTCCCCCACATGGGAGGGTGCGGTTCTGGGTTTAGTTTTAGGGAATTAAGCTGGGCAGGTGGAAAGAGAATCAGGTGGGAGAGCATTTAGGTGCTCGTGGCCAAAATTCAGTTAGATTTAAGGTAGTTATGGAAAAGGACAAGGATAGACCAGAAATAAAAGTTCTAAATTGGGGAAAAGCCAATTTTGCTAAGCTGAAAGGTGATTTGGCCATAGTAGACTGGAAACAGCTACTTGAAGGTAAATCAGTGTCAGAGCAGTGGGAGGCATTCAAAGAGGATATCCGGAGGGTTCAGGCCAATTATGTGTTTTTAAAGAAAAAGGTGGGACTAACAAATCTAGAGCCCATAAAGAAAAAAAGGGAAGCTTATGACAGATACTGTGTGGTAAATAATGCAGAATCTCTGGTGATGTATAGAAAGTCCAGAGGTGAAATTAAAAGGTAGATTAGGAAAGCTAAGAGAGCATGAAAAATTCTTGGCAAGTAAAATCAAGGAAAACCCAAATATATTTTAAAAATATATTAAGAGCAAGAGGATAACTAAAGAAAGAGTAGGGCCTATTAGAGACCATGAGGGTAATTTGTGTGTGGAGGTGGATTTTGTGGGTATGGTTCTTAAGGAATGCTTTGCTTCTGTTTTCACAAAAGAGAGGGGCGATGCAGACACTGTTATCGAGGAGGAGGAATGTGAAATATTAGATTAAATAAACATAGTGAGAGGGGAGGTATTAAGGGGTTTAGCAGCTTTGAAAGTAGGTGTCCCCAGGCCCGGATGAAATGTATCCCAGGCTCTTAAGCAAAGCAAAAGAGGAAATAGCAGAGGCTCTGACCATTATTTTCCAATCCTCTCTGGCTTCAGGTGTGGTACCAGAGGACTGGAGGACTGCTAATGTGGTACCTTTGTTTAAGATGGGAGAAAGGGATAGACCGAGTAATTACAGGCCAGTCAGCTTAACCTCAGTGGCGGGAAAATTATTGGAAAAAGTCCTGAAGGACAGGATAAATCTATGTTTAGAAATACACGGATTAATAGGGGACAGTCAGCACTGATTTATTTGTTAAGGGAAGGTCGTGTCTGACTAACTTGATTGAATTTTTGAGGAGGTAACCAGGAGGGTCAATGAGGGCAGTGCATACAATGTAGTGTATATGGATTTTAGCAAAGCTTTTGATAAGGTCCCACATGGCAGACTGGTCACAAAAGTAAAAGCCCATGGGATCCAGGGCAAAGTGGCAAGTTGGATCCAAAATTGGCTCAGAGGCAGGAAGCAAAGGGTAACGGTTGTTGGGTGTTTTTGCGACTGGAAGGATGTTTTCAGTGGGGTTCCACAGGGCTCAGTACTAGGTTCCTTGCTTTTTGTAGTATACATCAATGATCTAAACTTGAATATAGGGGGTATGATTCACAAGGTTGAAGATGATACCAAAATCGACTGTGTGGTTGATAATGTAGAAGAAAGCTGCGGACTGCAGGAAGATAGCAATCAACTGGGTAGGTGGGCAGAACAGTGGCAAATGGAATTTAATCCAGAGAAGTGTGAGGTAATGCATTTGTGGAGTGCTAACAAGGAAAGGGAATACACATTAAATGGTAGGACACTGAGAAGTGTAGAGTAACAAAGGGACCTTGGAGTGCATGTCCATAGATCTCTGAAGGTAACTGGCCAGGTAGATAAGGTGGTTAAGAAGGCATACGGAATGCTTGCCTTTATTAGCAGAGGCATAGAATATAAGAGCAGGGAGGTTATGCTTGAACTGTATAAAACACTGGTTAGGCCACAGCTGGAGTACTGCGTGCAGTTCTGGTCACCACATCACAGGAAGGATGTGATTGCCGGGAGTGGAAAATTTTAGCTATGAGGACAGATTGGATAGGTTGGGTTTGTTTACCTTGGAACAGAGGAGGTTGAGGGGAGACCTCATTGAGGTGTATAAAATTATGAGGGGCCTAGATATAGTGGATAGAAAGGGCTTATTTCCCTTAGCAGAGGGGTCAACAACCAGGGAGCATAAATTTTAAATAATTGGTAGAAGGTTTAGAGGGGATTTGAGGGGAAATTTCTTCAAGCAGAGGGTTGTGCGGGTCTGGAACTCCCTGCCTGAAAGGGTGGTGGTAGAGGCAGGTAGAAACCCTCACCACATTTAAAAAGTACTTGGATATACACTTGAAGTGTCGTAACCTGCAGGATTACAGACCTAGAGCTGGAAATTAGGGTGGATAGCCTCTTGTTGGCCGGCACGGACATGATGGGCCAAAATGACCTCCTTCCGTGCTGTAAACTTCTATGATTCTATGATTCCAACCATAGCTGTAGCCCGAATGCAGAGGTTGGCTTTGATTTTGTCAGCATATACATATTACATTGTGTACAGACGATCAGCTGATCACAGTAATGCTGATACTATGACCAGGTTGACATCCCCATCACAAGTTACACCCAATAGGGAAGAAGTGTTCTATTTGTCATACATTGATGAGCTGTCAGTCACAGCTGAAGAGATTGGTAGAGCCAATGTGGCCCAGTTATGTGAAAGGTGTATGATTACATAGCAAATGGCTGGCGAAACCAGGTATTAGAGAAAGATATTCATCTATACTTCATTCGTAAGAATGAATCAGTGGATAAAGATTGTATCATGTGGGGAGCAAGAGTGGTTATCCCAAATAAATTCAGGTCCAAATTATTAAGGGATCTTCATGGTCTGCCCCTGGGAATGTGCTTAACCAAGAGTTTTGCACGCAGCTACTTATGGTGGCCAAGGTTAAATAAAGATATAGAATACATCGTTAGTCAGTGGACAGCATATCAATCGGTAAGCAAGAAACCACCATCAATACCATTACAGCCATGGAAATGGCTTCCCAGGGTGCGGCAACAGTTACATATAGATTTTGCTGAGCTAGAAGGACAGCAATTGTTCATTGTGATTGATAGTTATTCAAAGTGGGTAGAGGTGTTTCCAATTTGGAAAATAACAAAAGTAAAACATTAGATAATTATTTTCTTCATATGGCCTCCCAGAAGAAATTATGTCTGATAATGGGCTGCAATTTTGTTCAGAAGAAGTTCATGAGCAGAGATAGTGTGAAACATATCAAAGTTCCCCCGTACCACCCTGCTTCAGAGCGCACAGTACAAATTGTAATATGTGTCCTCATCAAGAAAATGTTGGATCTAAATCCAAAGAAACAGCAGTTGATGTTGAACAACAAACTAGCAAATTTTCTATTTACTTATCGTAATGCTCCTCGTACAACTACTGGTAGTACACCAGCAGAATTGTTTCTCAAATGACAGCCATGAACCAGGTTCTCGTTGTTAAAGCCAAACCTAGCATAGTCAGTAGAAGAGAAACAATTAAGACAGAAAGAGAATCATGATAGAAGTAGAGTAAGAGAGAGAAATGTGAAATTGAATCAGAAGGTTAGAGTGAAGAACCATCACCATGAAGAGTCATCATCATCATAGGCAGTCCCTCAGAATCGAGGAAGACTTGCTTCCACTCCCAAAAGTGAGTTCTCTGGTGGCTGAACAGTCCAATACAAGAGCCACAAACCCTGTCACAGGTGGGACAGACATTCGTCGAGGGAAGGGGTGGGTGGAGCTGGTTTGCCGTGTGCTCCTTCCGCTGTCTGCGCTTGACCTCTTTACGCTCTTTGCTTTGAGACTCAAAGAACTCAACGCCCTCCCGATGCACTTTCTCCACCTCGGGCGGTCTTCGGCCAGGGTCTCCCAGGTGTCAATGGTGATGTCGCACTTTACCAGGGAGGCTTTGAGGGTGTCCTTGTAACACTTCTGCTGCCCACCTTTGGCTCGTTTACCATGAAGGAGCTCCACATAAAGCATTTGCTTAGGGAGTCTCGTATCTGGCATGCGAACTATGTAGCCTGGCCAGCGAAGCTGATCGAGTGTGGTCAGTGCTTCAATACTGGGGATGTTAGCCTGGACAAGGACACTGATGTTGGTGTGCCTGTCCTCCCAGGGGATTTGCAGGATCTTGCAGAGACATTGTTGATGATATATCTCCAGCGACTTGAGGTGCCTTCTATACATCGTCCATGCCTCAGATCCATACAGGAGGACGAGTATTACTACAGCCCTGTAGACCATGAACTTTGTGGTAGATTTGAGGGCCAGGTCTTCAAGCACTCTTTTCCTCAGACGGCCAAAGGCTGCACTGACGCATTGGAGGCGATGTTGAATCTCTGCATCAATGTCTGCCTTTGTTGATAAGAGACTCCCGAGAAATGGGAAATGGTCCACGTTGTCGAGGGCCGTGCCGTCAATCTTGATGATTGGAGGGCAGTGCTGTGAGTGAAGATATGTGACCCTCGCACATATTTGGTCAAGATGTTTTCTCATGGACAGATTAGGTTTGTTCACATTGATCATATTTTACCTACAAATGTGGAAAGAGTTGTAAGTTGGAACGATTCGATTATTTCTGATGAGTCAGATAGTCTTGTTACAAGTAGAGCACCAATAGCAAATCTTACATCAGATTCCAGTATATCAAGCCCAAGAGAAAGTCAGAATTTAAATCTGAGTCCAAGTCGGGCAGACAAACAGTCTGAAATTGTAAAGAATCCAAATGTAGATCAAGGGTTACCCTTGAAGAAAAATTCTCCTCTGGATCAGCCCAGAATGAGTTTAAGTTCGACACCAAGTTTGGAAAGTTCTGTTCGAGAGCAAAGGTATTCTCTTCAAAACAGGAAACAAGTGGTTAAGTTTGATTTGTAAATATGGCAAAATAAATCCATATCTTTTGTTGTGCATAATCATGTATAATTATTTTGTTATGATTACTTCTTCATTAAGGAGGAAGAAGTGTAATATAGAGCTCCGCCTAGTGGACTACTGTGGTAGTGCAACTAATGATGTAAATACAATAAAAGTCACATGATGTATTGGAGCCTTCTTGTAAAGTGTGTTTGTTAGTGATGCTGTAAGAATATAATCACAAGGAGTGTGTGAGGGAGTGAGTAAGAATGAGTGATTGAGTGAGAATGTGAGTGAGTAGTGAGATACTTGAATATACTTAAAGCAAGATAGTTCCATGGTCCCTTTTTGTGCTGGTTTAAGCTCCATCTTGTTATGTATCTCTTTGTCCTGCAAGCAATGACGTAATTTCAAGATATTGTAGCTTTGAAAAGCACAAGCGGTGATACCCAAGTAACTTAAATTTGCCTTTAAAAATGTTTAAACAATACATCGGTGTTAACTGTTTTTAAGGCAAATTTCCAGGTGTTAAGATACATGAGTCATAATTAAGTATCAATTTATTTTTAATTGTTTGATTTCCAAGTAAAACTATTGCAAAAAAATATAAACTTAATTTATTTCTACAATGAAACGGTACAGCCTTTTTGTATGAAGGAGCTTCTTCACTTTTCTCATGTGCTGAATGGGTCTGCATGGAACAAGCATTCATGATTTCCATGAGGACATTGACTTACAAAATCTATCTTGCTAATTTCCAAGAAACTGAGATTAGTGGCAATACCTTTTGTACAGCAGTGTGGACTCAGGAATACTAGCTAGCGGGCTGCAGAGCTGACAACGCAGAGTCGATGCCCAAGGAATACCCAAGTTCCTCATTGTCTCTGGCAACGTGAGGAAAACAGCAGCACAGGATCTCTCTATGCATTATCATCATCATAGGCAGTCCCTCGAAATCGAGGAAGACTTGCTTCCATTCTAAAGGTGAGTTCTCAGGTGACTGAACAGTCCAATACGGGAATTACAGTCTCAATCACAGGTGGGACAGAAA
This sequence comes from Pristiophorus japonicus, assembly GCF_044704955.1. Taxonomy (NCBI): domain Eukaryota; kingdom Metazoa; phylum Chordata; class Chondrichthyes; family Pristiophoridae; genus Pristiophorus; species Pristiophorus japonicus. The sequence continues at coordinate 166,016,554 of NC_091983.1, forward strand.
GTGGTTGAAGGAAAGGGTGGGTGGGGAGTCTGGTTTGTCACACGCTCCTTCCGCTGCCTGTGCTTGTTTTCTGCATGCTCTCAGCGACGAGGCTCAAGGTGCTCAGCGCCCTCCCGGATGCTCTTCCTCCACTTAGGGTGGTCTCTGGCCAGGGATTCCCAGGTGTCGGTGGGGATGTTGCACTTTATCAAGGAGGCTTTGAGGGTGTCCTTGAAACATTTCCTCTGCCCACCTGGGGATCACTTGCTGTGTAGAAGTTCCGATTAGAGCGCTTGCTCTGGAAGTCTTGTGTCGGACATGCGGATGATGTGGCCTGCCAAACGGAGCTGGTCGAGTGTGGTCAGTGCTTTGATGCTGTGGATGTTGGCCTGATCAAGAACACTGACGTTGGTGCATCTGTCCTCCTAGGGGATTTGCAGGATCGTGCGCAGACTCTCTATGCAGACATATAGGAACAAACAGACCAGAATCATGCTTCCCCCTGGAAGATGATCAGTTAATAAAGCACAAGCTATTTAAGAACAAAAGAGAAGTAGGGAATTAAAGCAGCCTCGCTTCATGCTTGAATAAATGTCACTGATTGAATGTCTGCCTTAAATAAAAAACAAATGAACTCCATCAAACAGTCTATTGTAGAGAGACTGGGACCATTGACTTGGCCTGGGGACAGAGCAGTCATGCACGGCACTAATGGCTGTGCATCCACCCGCTGCGGTACTATCATTTCACACCGCAGGTTTTCTGCTGATGGTAGTGCTGCTATCGGTGGGAAACCTGCAACATAAACCAGAGGTGATGCTGCCATCAGAGAAAGTGCACAACATTAAATGAGACAGTTTCGTCCAGCGCCATGTGAAGCAGCCTCCTCAAACTTCATGGGTGGTACTGCTAATAATTGAGCAGCTGAAGTGTTTAAGCCCATCCCATACAGACCATCCCATGCTTGGCAAAAGAGCATAGGGCCTTCATTGAGTCTTGCAGCATTTGGGAAAACATGCAGTTAGAGAATTTTAACCCATTAAAGCTTTGTTCATCCTCAATGCATAGTCCTGCTTCTTTGTATATTGGTGTGAAGCTGTACTCCTCCAACTGCGATTTCACCTCTGGACTCGAATTTCCGAATCCCCTTATCACCAGCCTCCTATCATTCATTCTCCACCCTCCATAAGCTGCAATCTCTTCAAAGATGCTCGTATCCTATTACACAATAAGTGCTGCTCACCCATTACCTCTATCCTTGCTGACCTACATTGCCTCCCTGTTCTCTAATACATCTTTATCTTCATCTTCAAATCCATCCATGTCACCGCTTTGAGTACTGTTGGGGGGTATGACTCATCAGGGGAGGGCAGCAGCAGCCAAGTTCATGGCACCGTGGCTGGCTCTGCTGCACAGGAGGGCAGGAAAAAGAGTGGGAGCGCGATAGTGATAGGGGATTCAATGGTGAGGGGAATAGATAGGCGTTTCTGCGGCCGCAACCGAGACTCCAGGATGGTATGTTGCCTCCCTGGTGCAAGGGTCAAGGATGTCTCGGAGCGGGTGCAGGACATTCTGAAATGGGAGGGAGAACAGCCAGTTGTTGTGGTGCACATTGGTACCAACGACATAGGTAAAAAAAGGGATGAGGTCCTACAATATGAATTTAAGGAGCTAGGAGCTAAATTAAAAAGTAGGACCTCAAAAGTAGTAATCTCGGGATTGCTACCAGTGCCACGTGCTAGTCAGAGTAGGAATCGCAGGATAGCGCAGATGAATACGTGGCTTGAGCAGTGGTGCAGCAGGGAGGGATTCAAATTCCTGGGGCATTGGAACCGGTTCTGGGGGAGGTGGGACCAGTACAAACCGGACGGTCTGCATCTGGGCAGGACCGATACCAATGTCCGAGGGGGAGTGTTTGCTAGTGCTGTTGGGAAGGAGTTAAACTAATATGGCAGGGGGATGGGAACCAATGCAGGGAGACAGAGGGAGACAAAAAGGAGGCAAAAGCAAAAGACAGAAAGGAGATGAGGAAAAGTGGAGGGCAGAGAAACCTAAGGCAAAGAACAAAAAGGGCCACTGTACAGAAAATTCTAAAAGGACAAAGGGTGTTAAAAAAACAAGCCTGAAGGCTTTGTGTCTTCATGCAAGGAGTATCCGCAATAAGGTGGATGAATTAACTGTGCAAATAGATGTTAACAAATATGATGTGATTGGGATTACGGAGACGTGGCTCCAGGATGATCAGGGCTGGGAACTCAACATCCAGGGGTATTCAACATTCAGGAAGGATAGAATAAAAGGAAAAGGAGGTGGGGTAGCATTGCTGGTTAAAGAGGAGATTAATGCAATAGTTAGGAAAGACATTAGCTTGGATGATGTGGAATCTATATGGGTAGAGCTGCAGGATACCAAAGGGCAAAAAACGTTGGGGGAGTTGTGTACAGACCTCCAAACAGTAGTAGTGATGTTGGGGAGGGCATCAAACAGGAAATTAGGGGTGCATGCAATAAAGGTGTAGCAGTTATAATGGGTGACTTTAATATGCACATAGATTGGGCTAGCCAAACTGGAAGCAATACGGTGGAGGAGGATTTCCTGGAGTGCATAAGGGATGGTTTTTTAGACCAATATGTCGAGGAACCAACTAGGGGGGAGGCCATCTTAGACTGGGTGTTGTGTAATGAGAGAGGATTAATTAGCAATCTCATTGTGCGAGGCCCCTTGGGGAAGAGTGACCATAATATGGTGGAATTCTGCATTAGGATGGAGAATGAAACAGTTAATTCAGAGACCATGGTCCAGAACTTAAAGAAGGGTAACTTTGAAGGTATGAGGCGTGAATTGGCTCGGATAGATTGGCGAATGATACTTAAGGGGTTGACTGTGGATGGGCAATGGCAGACATTTAGAGACCGCATGGATGAATTACAACAATTGTACATTCCTGTCTGGCGTAAAAATAAAAAAGGGAAGGTGGCTCAACCGTGGCTATCAAGGGAAATCAGGGATAGTATTAAAGCCAAGGAAGTGGCATACAAATTGGCCAGAAATAGCAGCGAACCCGGGGACTGGGAGAAATTTAGAACTCAGCAGAGGAGGACAAAGGGTTTGATTAGGGCAGGGAAAATGGAGTACGAGAAGAAGCTTGCAGGGAACATTAAGGCGGATTGCAAAAGTTTCTATAGGTATGTAAAGAGAAAAAGGTTAGTAAAGACAAACGTAGGTCCCCTGCAGTCAGAATCAGGGGAAGTCATAACGGGGAACAAAGAAATGGCAGACCAATTGAACAAGTACTTTGGTTCGGTATTCACTAAGGAGGACACAAACAACCTTCCGGATATAAAAGGGGTCAGAGGGTCTAGTAAGGAGGAGGAACTGAGGGAAATCTTTATTAGTCGGGAAATTGTGTTGGGGAAATTGATGGGATTGAAGGCCGATAAATCCCCAGGGCCTGATGCACTGCATCCCAGAGTACTTAAGGAGGTGGCCTTGGAAATAGCGGATGCATTGACAGTCATTTTCCAACATTCCATTGACTCTGGATCAGTTCCTGTCGAGTGGAGGGTAGCCAATGTAACCCCACTTTTTAAAAAATGAGGGGGAGAGAAAACAGGGAATTATACACCGGTCAGCCTGACCTCAGTAGTGGGTAAAATGATGGAATCAATTATTAAGGATGTCATAGCAGCGCATTTGGAAAATGGTGACATGATGGGTCCAAGTCAGCATGGATTTGTGAAAGGGAAATCATGCTTGACAAATCTTCTGGAATTTTTTGAGGATGTTTCCAGTAAAGTAGACACAGGAGAACCAGTTGATATGGTATATTTGGACTTTCAGAAGGCTTTCGACAAGGTCCCACACAAGAGATTAATGTGCAAAGTTAAAGCACATGGGATTTGGGGTAGTGTGCTGACGTGGATTGAGAACTGGTTGTCAGACAGGAAGCAAAGAGTAGGAGTAAATGGGGACTTTTCAGAATGGCAGGCAGTGACTAGTGGGGTACCGCAAGGTTCTGTGCTGGGGCCCCAGCTGTTTACATTGTACATTAATGATTTAGACGAGGGGATTAAATGTAGTATCTCCAAATTTGCGGATGACACTAAGTTGGGTGGCAGTCTGAGCTGCGAGGAGGATGCTATGAGGCTGCAGAGTGACTTGGATAGGTTAGGTGAGTGGGCAAATGCATGGCAGATGAAGTATAATGTGGATAAATGTGAGGTTGTCCACTTTGGTGGTAAAAACAGAGAGACAGACTATTATCTGAATGGTGACAGATTAGGAAAAGGGAAGGTGCAACGAGACCTGGGTGTCATGGTACATCAGTCATTGAAGGTTGGCATGCAGGTACAGCAGGCGGTTAAGAAAGCAAATGGCATGTTGGCCTTCATAGCGAGGGGATTTGAGTACAGGGGCAGGGAGGTGTTGCTACAGTTGTACAGGGCCTTGGTGAGGCCACACCTGGAGTATTGTGTACAGTTTTGGTCTCCTAACTTGAGGAAGGACATTCTTGCTATTGAGGGAATGCAGCGAAGATTCACCAGACTGATTCCCGGGATGGTGGGACTGACCTATCAAGAAAGACTGGATCAACTGGGCTTGTATTCACTGGAGTTCAGAAGAATGAGAGGGGACCTCATAGAAACGTTTAAAATTCTGACGGGTTTAGACAGGTTAGATGCAGGAAGAATGTTCCCAATGTTGGGGAAGTCCAGAACCAGGGGTCACAGTCTGAGGATAAGGGGTAAGCCATTTAGGACCGAGATGAGGAGAAACTTCTTCACCCAGAGAGTGGTGAACTTCTACCACAGAAAGTAGTTGAGGCCAATTCACTAAATATATTCAAAAGGGAGTTAGATGAAGTCCTTACTACTCGGGGGATCAAGGGGTATGGCGAGAAAGCAGGAAGGGGGTACTGAAGTTTCATGTTCAGCCATGAACTCATTGAATGGCGGTGCAGGCTAGAAGGGCTGAATGACCTGCTCCTGCACCTATTTTCTATGTTTCTATGTTTCTCTGTCCTCAACCCTATCTCAGCAACCTATTGCAGCCTTTCATCCCCTCCCACAACCTTCAGATCTTAAACTGACCCCACCCCCCATCCCCCACCCCACCCCTGCTTCACCTCACCAGCAGTGGCTGAGCCAACAACTGGTGGAATTCCTACCCTAAAACCCTCCACTTTCAACAACCAAACTTCCTGTCACTTCAATAGGGGGAAGCTATTTCCTCTGCAGCGTCGCTAACCAAAGGTCATAGATTGAAAATAATTGGCAAAAGAACTAGAGACAAAATGAAGAGAATTTTTTTCACACAGAGGTTTGATAAGATCTGGAATGCATTATCTAAAAGAATGATAGAATGATGGAATCAGATTCCATAGGAACTTTCAAAAGGCATTTGGACAAGTTCTTGAAGAGGACTAATTTGCAAGGTGTGAAAAATGTGGGTGTGGGAAGATGTCCCCCCTGAAGTGCGCAAGCGCGCGGCTCCACGGCCATGCATTGATCAGAAGGTCCCTCACCGACCGCTCACCAGCTGTTGCTGCTGGAAAAGATACTGCATAGGAGCTCGAAAAAAAAATTCAAGGGAACATTGGGTTGGGCGAGGGACTAAATTGGACAGCTCTTTCAAAGAGCCGGCACAGGCACGGTGATCCTATTGAATTCCTTCTGTGCCGTAGGATTCTGTGGCCTAGAAATTCAGTATCGCCCCACTTGGGGGCAGTAACACTCGTGAGGCGCAAGACTTAGTGTCAGGCACAAAAGTCTTGCCCCTCTCGATAAATTCGGGTTACCACCCCTGGAAGGAAATGGAATGCTAAGCACTCCACTTCCTTCCTGGGGCGGTTACGGGGTGGACACCTCAGTAATGCTACGCACTTGGCCGCATAGCACTGTCGCTGCTGCTGCAACTTCCGAGCAGCTCCTCCCTCAATTAAAGGGAAGGGCCCATGCTGCCGACTCGGCAAAAGAAGAAGGCACCTACCTGGACTACCAGGGAGTGGGGGGGGGGGCCACACGACCCCGCAGCCATGACCCCGCGATCCCGCAGCCATGACCCCGCGATCGCGCAGCCATGACCCCGCAGCCATGACCCTGCGAAGAAACCACATCTGGAGCGGCAACAAAAAGGTACGTTTTTTTTCTGCACTCGCCCACTTTGCCTTTAATTTTCACCCCGGTACCAGCTGCCCGCCCGATACGCGTCCCCTGAAGCTGTCGGTGTTGTCACCCACGGCAGCTGCAGGGGGCGAAAGCCAATTTTAGTGCCAGGGCATTAACGGGGTGATGTGCACACCGATGACATCACGATATCCAGGCGCAGGAGATCGGCGTGCAATGCCACTAACCTCCCTCCCAATATGGCGAGAGTCATTAACAGCATTGCGCTAGGTCATCAACTCATTTGCACCCCGTTAGCGTCCCCGGGGGCACTAACAGGAGACACAAAGGAGCCCAATATCTCTCCGTATGATTCTATAACTCTCACACTATGGCTCCGTGTATGCTCTTTCATTTCTTTTATTTTTTTTAATCTCCCCTCTGTATAGCAGCTGCAGGAAATTTCTATGTTAGAGGTGCTATATGAATGTAAGTTGCTGTTGCTACACAACAGCAGCAATAGAGATAAGATAGAAGATATATATAGGTGGGCTGGCCTGATAACATCACCTAATAATATTTAAGAGTTATGGTCAGCACCAATCGGGATAAGAGATGGTGGACCAGAAAACCTTGATCCCACTCTGCCACTATTACTTGGTGGATCTGGGAAGTGCGTCCCACTGATTTCCCAAGTGCCTGACCAAGTCGGAGTTTCCAGGGCCAGGCAATTATTCGCATAATATCAATGGTCACCAGCCCCAGTATCGGCCCATCTTGGGCACCCACTAAGTAGGGGAAGGATATGTCAGGGAAATGTGGCACTGGACAGTCAATTGCCTGCAATACTGATTAGTCTGATAGAATAGTCAAAACAAAAATTGTCTTATCGTCCCTTCTCTGGGAGGCCACTGACATTGGGGCTGATTGTCCTCTGTGTGTTCCATAGATGAACCTGGCCAGGCTCACTCTTGTGGGCCCCACTTCTGACAATCGCATCTGCTGTACACATGTATCCTGCTTCCATATGGTACACTGGGGCACAAGTGGCGGGGCCATTGGAAATTCTAGTAAGGCGACACCATTCTGCCAGTTCCACCTTCTTTTAATAAATCAGACTGCATGGGGGTGGGTGAAACTATCGTCTCCCAAGGAATTCCCAGCAGCAGTTTCTTCGGGATGGAGACGCAGTATTACCAGTTCCTTCCCTACTTCCCACTCTTCTTATCGTCGCCTACTTCTGTTACATTGGCAATGCCCGAGGAAGTTTGTTCTCACAAATCTAATAGCAATAGAATTTTTTTCTTCCATGGGTAATTTTTTACTCAATGCCTAAATAATTTTACTGTGTTTGAAATTAATAAAGAACTTGCACTTAAATAGCACCATTCCTGTCCTCAGGACATGCCAAAGAGCTGCACTGCCAATACATTATATAGGAAATGTAATCACTGTTGTTATGTAAGCAAACATAGCAGCCAACCAGCACACAGCAAAATCCCACTAACAGCAAATGCAATAAATAAAACGTTCATCTGTTTTTGGAAGTATTGGTTGAGGTATTATTGTTGGCCAGAACACCTCTCTGCTCTTCTTCAAATAGTGCCGTGGGGTATTTTATATCCACCTGAAAGGACAGGGCCTCAGTTCAATATGTCATCTGAAAAACAGCCCCTCTCTCAATGCAGCATACCCACAGCATTGCACTGAAATGCTACAAGTTCTGTAGTCAGGCTTGAATCCACAAGCTTCTGCTTCAGAGACAAGAGTGTTACTGTCTGAGCCAAGGTAAACAATGGGTCAAAAGGGTGGACATTTATTCTGGCTCGACCCTCAAATTTAAATAAACTAGATAGTTCCTGTTTTCTTGCTGAAACTTCTTTAAAAATCTGTTGCATGTTAATCTTATTTACTGATATAAAAGAAAGAACTTGCATTTATATAGTGCTATTTACGATCTCAGAACATCCCAAAGCACTTCACAGCCAATTAAGTACTTTTGAAGTGTATACACTGTTTTCATGTGGGGATATGTGGTAGCCAGTTTACACACAGCAAGGTCCCACAAACAGCAATGAGTTAAGTGGCCGGCTAATCTGTGTTTGGTGCTTTTGGTTGCGGGTCACAAAGAGAAATCTCTGCTTTTCTTTGAAAAGTGCCATGGGATCTTTTACAGCTACCCGAGAGGGCAGGCGGGGCCTTGGTTGCCATCTCATCTGAAAGCACATTAAACATGACTTGCCCAAAATATCTTGCTCAAAGTGTCCATGAGGTAATGTACTTACCTCAAAGGCATGGCAAGTAATTGCAAGGTCCTGGCACAATGCTATACCTGAGGAAGCTAATTCAAGAGTGACAGAAACCTAATGGTACAGTGCACTTGGCAGATACCTTTTATGCTGCTGGTAAGTCCTCTTTATTTACATTTCATAGTTAATTTGAAGTATCTCTTTAAATGTACTATAATTGATGTAGCTGAACCTTTCATGAAATTGAGATAGCTGAATGATTCACTGCTGATGTGTGTAGTAAACTAGAAGTGATCCAAAACTCGGCTGCCCGTGTCCTAACTTGCACCAAGTCCCACTCCCCCTTCACCCCTGTGCTTGCTCTCCTACATTGGCTCCCGGTTAAGCAAAATCTTGATTTCAAAATTCTCATCTTTATTTTCAAATCCCTCCATGGCCTCATCCCTCCATGTCTCTGTAATCTCCTCCAGCCCCACAATCCCCCCCCCCCCCACCCCCCGAGATGTCTGCGCTCCTCTAATTAATAATTAATAAATGCAAGTCTTTCTTTCTTCTTTCGTTTCTTTCTAATTTGGACCTCTTGAGCATCACTGATTATAATCGCTCAACCGTTGATGCCCGTGCCTTCTGTTGCCTAGGTTGTAAGCTCTGAAATCCCCTGCCCAAACCTCTCCGCCTCTTTACCTCTCTTTCCTCCTTCAAGACGCTCCTTAAAACTTACCTTTTTGACCAAGCTTTTAGTAACCTACCCTAATTTCTCCTTATGCAGGTCGGTGTCAATTTTTTTAATCTCATAATACCCCTGTGAAGCGCCTTGGGATGTTTCACTACATTAGATGTGCTATATAAACACAACTTGTTGTTGTAGTCACCATTACCTGCCGCATCCATGAAATGGTACTTTGGCTGGGTTTTTAAATCATACATAGCAAATGTTTTAACCATATTCATTTAAAGCCGGTATTATTAATGCAGTTTAAAAACAGTTTTTAAATTGTTGCTGTACTGTTCCTTTTAACTGCTACACATGGACAAATAGTTCATGGGAACTTTACGTTTCAACAAAGAAAGGCTCAGTTACGAAAGTAACATTAATGGAGTTTATTCAACCTTTGCAATTATCCAACTGACAGTGTCATACTACTAGAATCCATAATGTCTAGTTTTTGCCTTAACTGTCTATTGAGTGGTATCTCATGCAAGACAGAAGCATGAACGAATGGCTTCAAACTTATCTGAGCATGCTATTGTTTGTCTCAAATCTATCAAATTTGATGTACAGTCAGCTCCAGGTAAACATGTACAATACCTGACCCAAGCAGAAGCACCAAACTATTTCACTCTCATTCTTTAGAATTTCTGATCCAAGTTTAATACTTAAGTATAAAATCCTGAATAATACTCAATTATCTATTTGTTTAATCTCAACCCTTCATTATCTGCCCTCCCATAATCCGCACTCGTGATTATCTGCAGGAATTCTTGTGAGAGTGAAGGTTTTAGTTCTGCACAAATCAGCTAAATTGCAATTGAGCTTGTTTTAACTCCTGGGCTCTTGATCTAGCTGTGTATAGTTGTTATCTGGCACTTGGCAGAATTTGCTGTACATGCAGCTGTGATAATTAAACAGTGTCAATGTCAGCCGTGGCTCAGTGGGTAGCACATTTGCCTCTGAGTCAGAAGGTTTTGAGTTCAAGTTCCCACTTCAGGGACTCAAGCACAAAAAAAATATAGGCTAACACTCTAGTGCAGTGCTGAGGGAGTCCTGCACTATCAGAGGTGCTGTCTTTTGGATGAGACATTAAACTGAGGTCCCATCTGCTCTCTCAAGTGGACGTAAAATATCCCATGGCACTATTTCGAAGAAAAGCAGGGAAGTTATCCCCGATGTCCTGGCCAATATTTATCCCTCAATCAACATAATAAAAAAAAAGATTATCTGGTCATTATCATACTGCTGTTTGTGGGAGCTTGCTTGTGCGAAAAATTGGCTGCCGCGTATCTTACATTACAGCAAGACCATCAGCAGGCCGGGGCCATTAGAGGGAGCAGCGCATGCTGCTGCAGGAGGGCGACGGCTGACTGCAGTGTGGGCAGATACAGCAGGAGTAACAAGGTCGGAGCGAAGGAGCAGCAAGAGTTTGTAGACGGATGTGATCAGAGCCCAGAAGAGGCGAGAGTTCGGGGCCCAGAAGAGGCAAGGGCCCAGGGGTAGCACAGGCCAGCCCACACTACAATATGTGTGCGCACTTAGTCTGTGCAGCAGAGCTGGTCTCCAGTCGTCTTGGTTAATCCTTGTTACTGGACCAAGACCTAACTCTGTCCAAGCCCGTGTTGTGGCGGGGTTGCAATGGCCACCACACGTTAAAAAAATCCACGCACAGGCATCTTCCACCCTTCAGGATGTAGTTCAGGATCCGGAATATTAGTCCTTCATTGAAACACCTGTGAACTCATCCCTTTTCAGCATGGAAGCAAGTCATCCTCATTTCGAGGGGCTGCCTATGATGATTACAACAGTGTCCAACATCCCCAGCATCGAAGCACTGACCACACTTAACCAGCTCTGTTGGGTGGCCACATTGTTCTCATGCCTGACACAAGACTCTCAAAGCAAGCACTCTACTCGGAACTCCTACACGGCAAGTGAGCCCAGGTGGGCAGAGGAAATATTTCAAGGACACCCTCAGAGCCTCCTTGATAAAATGCAACATCCCCACCGACACCTGGGAGCCCCTGGTCAAAGACCGCCCTAAGTGGAGGAAAAGCATCCGGGAGGGCGCTGAGCACCTTGAGTCTCGTCACCGAGAGCATGCAGAAAGCAATCACAGGCAGCGGAAGGGGCGTGCGGCAAACCAGCCCCACCCAACCTTTCCCTCAATGACTATCCGCCCCATCTGTGACAGAGACTGTAATTCCCGTATTGGACTGTTCAGTCACCTGAGAACTCACTTTTAGAGTGGAAGCAAGTCTTCCTCGATTTTGAGGGACTGCCTATGATGACTATACCCCAAAAGTACTTCATTGACTGTAAAGCACTTTGAGACGTCCCGTGGTCATGAAAGGCGCTATATAAATCCAAGTCTTTCTTTCATCAGAACTGGGAGATCAGCAGGAAGTGGGCTGGGAATGTGATTGAGCAATCCAAATAGACCAATCAATTACCTTAAACTCATTGCAGGTGAATTTCCTTGGGACTTCTCCCGCTCCACCGGCACAACTTTGACAGAAACCCTATTTACACATGGAAATGGGAATTCCACCAAAGTTACGACAGCCGAGTGGGAAAATCTCCAAGGAGATAGCCCTTGCTGAAAGGTTCCTCTGTATGATAAATCAACTGCCCCCACAGGTTTACCATGTTCAGAATCATCCCTTTTCACCAATGAAAACAAGTCTGATGCTGTTAGCTTTTCTCATTATTGTCTATCTTCTCCGAATTATCTTGAATTTTTCAATGCCCTTTTTGAAGATAAGGGGGTAAATTCTCATCTTCACCACATGGACAATAACTTGGTGGAAATAAATGGGTGAAAATTGTACGGGTTCTATAACAGGTGGACAATTCCCTCTGCAGATTCCGTCCATGTGGTGAAGAGAAAAATTTGCCTCAGGATATTCAGAACTGTGTATATATGTGACCCTAATAACGAATGATAGAAGGTTACATTAATGTATTTTGACATTGTAATTAAATGCACTTAAGCTACATTACAGTACTTGGTTAACTTTGTTGTTGACAGCTTTTCACTGATTACTTTCAGTGAACAATGATCAATAATCATACTCAAATGCTTTCCCTTTAACTATCTTGCCAATGGACAACCAATCATTTTGTACAAATGTTTCATGTTTCCTGTTCTAATGTATATTCTCTTATGTTTATCCAGATGAATAGTCTGGCCAAGTTAGATTTCTGGCACTAGGGCAGGCATTGTTGAGGGTTTGGAAAGACATGCAGTCACCCTGAGAGAGGGCAAAAGTGTGCCCCAGCAATAAGGCTGTTGTTTATCACTCCCACTGATCTGCACGAGAACAGATTGTTGGACATCCATGACCTGATCTGTATGTTGTATGTGTGTGGTGTTTGTGTGTGTATGTATGTATGTGTGTGGTGTGTGTAGTGTGTGTGGTGTATGTGTGTGTATGTATGTATGTGTGTGATGTGTGTATGTAGTGCATGTGGTGCGTATGTGGTGTGTGTGTGTGTTGTGTATGTAAATGTGTAGTGGTGTGTCTGTGTGTTGTGGATATGTGTGTGTGTGGTGTATATGTGTGTGTGTGTGGTGTATATGTGTGTGTGTGTGTGGTGTATATGTGTGTGTGTGTGTGGTATATATGTGTGTGTGTGGTGTATATGTGTGTGTGTGTGTGTGTGAGTGTGGTGTATATGTGTGTATGTGTGAGTGTGGTGTATATGTGTGTGTGAGTGTGGTGTATATGTGTGTGTGTGTGGTGTATTTATGTGTGTGTTTGTGGTGTATATATGTGTGTGTGTGGTGTATATGTGTGTGTGTGGTGTATATATGTGTGTGTGGTGTATATGTGTGTGTGTGTGTGTGCGTGTGTGTGGTGTATGTGTGTGTGTGTGTGTGTGGTGTATATGTGTGGGTGTGCGTGTGTGGTGTATATATGTGTGTGAGTGTGGTGTATGTGTGTGTGTGTGTGAGTGTGGTGTATATGTGTGTGTGAGTGTGGTGTATATGTGTGTGTGTGTGGTGTATATGTGTGTGTGTGTGTGGTGTATGTGTGTGTGTGTGTGGTGTATATGTGTGTGTGTGTGTGTGTGTGTGTGGTGTATGTGTGTGTGTGTGGTGTATATGTGTGTGTGTGTGAGTGTGAAGAGAAATGGAAAGAATACTCTCTGTGCATGGCCTTCAGCCTGCAAATCAGAGCTCTCACCGACTTTATTGGGCAGACTTTATTGGATGCCACACCTGATATACATAACAACTGACCCCATTAACTATTGCTTGTCAATAATATGCCATTTATATTCTTTTAGCCTTGTGCCCCAATTTATAATCATTGAAAGGTCTAAGGTAATATAAGTCAAAACAAACTAGGAAAGTGCCAATAAGAACTGCCTCCAATGCAAGTATATCCCTCCTTAAATAAGAGACTAAAACTGTACGCAGTATTCCAGGTGTGGTCTCACCAATGCCCTGTACAATTGAAGCAGGACTTCCTTATTTTATACTCCATCCCCATTGCAATAAAGTTCAACATTCCATTTGCTTTCCTAATTACTTGCTGTATCTGCATGGTAAATTTTTGAGTTTCATGTACAAGGACTCCCAGATCCCACAGTACTGGAGCATTTTTGTAATCTCTCCTCATTTAAATAATAATTTGCTTTTTTATTTTTCTTAGTAAAGTGGATAACCTCGCATTTTCCCACATTATATTCAAATTTTTTGCCCACTCACTTAGCCTATCTATATCCCTTTGCATCCTCCTCACAATTTGCTTTCCCACCTATCTTTGTATCATCAGCAAATTTGGCTACATTACAATCGGTCCCTTCATCCAAGTCATTAATATAGATTGTAAATAATTGTATCCCTGTGGCAACCTACTAGTTATAGTTTGCCAACCTGAAAATTACCCAATTATCCCAAATCTCTGTTAGTTGTTAGTTAGCCAATCCTCTATCCATGCTAATATAATACCCTCAACCCTGTGAGCTCTTATCTTGTGCAGTAACCTTTTATGTGGCACCTTATTGAATGCCAACTGGAAATCCAAATATACCACATCTACTGGTTCCCCCTTATCCACCCTGCTCATTACATCCTCAAAGAACTCCAGCAAATTTGTCAAACATGATTTCCCTTTCATAAAACCATGCTGACTCTGCTTGACTGTATTATGATTTTCCAAATGTCCAATGTTACCAAGGATGCCAATATATACAAAAATATCTAAATCACCATTAAGAAAAATTACATCTTTTAATGATCCAAAAAATGGTCTATAAAGGAAGGAAAAAGGCATGTTGAAAAAGGACAATGATTGCGTTAAAACAGCTTCAGAATCTGTTAAATTATGTCACATTAATTACTACATATAAATATTAACCATGTGTAATGTAGACAATCTTGATATGGATGCCAATATTTATATAGCATTTTATAACACATATGTAATGTTCATTGTCCTTTTGCTTCTGCATTCCCAAAAGCTTTTAAAACAAATAGAGTTCAAAGTCTTACAAAGTAAACTTTAAGAAAGATGAGGCACAGTGCAAAGTCATATTTCCTACAGTCATATTTTTATATACTGCTCATCTACATCCAACCATCTTGAGTTGAAAGCCTTGTCATCATGACTGAGGAGGAAGAAGACAACATTTCATCTAATTTAGAGAATGAGTAGGGGTTGAATCTGACAGTATTAGAGATACCTGAGAGTTCAAACATAGCCAGGCTGAAATGCAAAAAAGAATTCACCATTTTATGATCCTCCATGGGCACATCATTCTCAAATTTCTGAGGGAATCTATAAAAGCACATAAAGCACATGAAAAAGTCAATCATCTCAGCCTCAGAGCATTGCTGCAGGAGTTCCTCAGGGCAGTGTCTAAGGCCAAACCACCTTCAGCTGCTCCATCAATGACCATCCATCCATCATAAGGTCAGAAGTGGGGATATTCGCTGATCACTGCACAGTGCCTCAAAGCGTCCTTGATAAAGTGCAACATCCCCACTGACACCTGGGAATCCCTGGCCAACGACCAGCTTAAGTGGAGGAAGAGCATCCGGGAGGGCGCTGAGCACCTTGAGTCTCGTCGCCGAGAGCATGCAGAAAACAAGCGCAGGCAGCGGAAGGAGCGTGTGGCAAACCAGACTCCCCACCCACCCTTTCCTTCAATGATTGTCTGTCCCACCATGACAGAGACTGTAATTCCCATATTGGGTTGTACAGTCACCTGAGAAATCACTTTTAGAGTGGAAGCAAGTCTTCCTCAATTTCGAGGGACTGCCTGTGATGATGATATACTGTTCCATTCGTAACTCCTCAGATAATGAAGCAGTCCATGTCCGCATGCAACAAGACTTGGCCGACATTCAGCTTGGGCTGATAAATGCACGCCACACAAGTGCCAGGCAATGACTATCTCCAACAAGCGAGCAACTAACCACCACTCCTTGACATTCAATGGCATTATTATCACCGAATCTCCCACCATCAACATCCCGGGGTAACCATTGACCAGAAACTTAATTAGACCAGCCACATAAATACTGTGGAAACAAGGGCAGGTGAGAGGCTAGGTATTCTGTAGCGAGTGTCTCACCTCCTTACTCCCTAAAGCCTTTCCACTATCTACAAGGCACACACCAGGAGTGTGATGGAATACTCTCCACTTGTCTGGATGGTTGCAGCTCCAACAGCACTCAAGAAGCTTGGCACCATCCAGGACAAAGCAGCCCGCTTGATTGCCACCTCAACCACCATTTTCTTAAACTCTTAAACGTTCACTCCCTCCACCACAGGCGCACTGTAACTGCAGTGTGTACCATCTACAAGATGCACTGCAGTAACTCGCCAAAGCTTCTTCAGCAGCGCCTCCCAAACCCACAACCTATACCACCTGGAAGCACAAGTGCAGCAGGCACATGGGAACACCATCACCTGCAAGTTCTCCTCCAAGTTATGCACATTCCTAATGTGGAAATATATCACCGTTCCTTCATTGTCGCTGGGTCAAAATCTTGGAAATCCCTCTCTAACAGCATTGTGGAAGTACCTTCACCACACGGACTGCAGCGGTTCGAGAAGGCGACTCACCATCAACTTCTCAAGGGCAATTGGGGATGGACAATAAATGTTGGCCTTGCCAGTGACGCCCACATCCTGGAACGAATCAAAAAATAAAAATGTATCAGTCATAGGAATAAGGATTTCTTTTGACAATCCTCATCCCCACTCCACACCCATGGCCAAATGAAGACAAGGAATGGCCAAGAATTCAAAGCACAGGATATACTACTAGCATTATAAAGTCCTCCTTATCCTTCAACTTGATATAATTTGGATGTAGACAGACTACTGTTGGACAAGCAGAGATGCCTCCAATGTTATTTTGATAACCTACTGCAACTAGCTCAACACTGCGGCTCATCAGAGGTCTTTTATTGAAGGCCAGACAGCAGAATTATGGGGAAAGTTTTGATTGCAGCTGTGGCATATATACATTTTCCTTTAACAGTCGACATTATGGGTTCTTCCAGTCAGGAACAAAGGCAGGCATGTGCATTGTATCCAGATGTGGACAAGCCTTGTATCCTCTTTGAGTGTAACCTTAGTTGTTGAAGTGGAAGCTTGTGCTGCAACAGTTAATTTCCCACCCCACAGGATCTGATTGGCAGATCATCAGCCCTTCAACGCCCAATCATTTTACTGTTGAAATCAATGGAAATTTATAACTGGCGATGTTGATTCATTCCCACAATGGACTCTCACTGCAAGTGGGAGTTGCCAATCTCACGACAGTGCCTGATGGATCAGGAATTCCTGCTGCAACGTGCAGTGCAGAGTCTGTTCCCAGGCCAAATCAGCAGAGTTGGGTAGGAACCGGAGATTGGATCAACAGCAAGAATAGCATCAGGCTTCTGTATGAACTGAAAAGTTAAATGGGAAGATTGCCACTGTGATTTGGGTGGGTAAAGAATGTCATGGGTCTGAGGAAAATAATGTCTCTATGAGCACTACAGTCCTGATTTCCAACCCATGCTCACCGCTAGCAAGATTCTATAGCCCGCAAGACAGATTCACAAAATTATCTGTTTGGTGTCCCTACGAATAGGAAACAGAAGAGGCGAAATTCGGTACCGCCTGTAACTGAGGCGAGGAGGGACTTCCTGCGCCAGGCGGGGTTAACGACCCGAGAGGAAGTGGAGCGCAATGTCGCGCATTCTACTTCCTCTCTGGGGGCAGGACTAGGGCGCTAACCGCGGGCATTTTCCAGGTGCACAGGGCCCTCCCCCGTTCATTAAAGGAGAGGGCACGCTGCCGACTCTGCATCGTGGAGAAGGAACCACCACTACACCACTGGGGAGCGGGGTGCCACGGCAGCAGCCTGGCACAGAAGCAGAGTGCCGGGCTGCAGCATCGCGCCACGGACCCAATGATTTCAGGAGGGTAAGTCAGCCATTTTTCAAAATGTCGGCACCGCAACTCCCCTTTAATTTTCACCCTGCGAGTGGACTGAAGCCCAGTTTGTGACCTGTGAAGCTGGCACGGGCATTGCCCACGGCGGCCTCACGCAGCACTACTGAATTTCTGCTCTGGGGTGAAAACGGAAGGTGCAAATGACATGAATTTCTCCCCCAATGATTCTTCAGGTAGGTTTTGGGAAAGTGATGTCTGGTTGGTCTGTTGAATGTGGATAATCTCAAATGTCATTTATTTTTCCTATTTTCAGTTTAAAATATATTAATTTAGTTCGGTAAAAATTAAATTTAAAATTAGCTATAATGCAACATTTTAATGGCAACATTCCATATAGGAACATGTCCCTGGGCATGCTAGTCATGGTGCAAGCCAATGAGCACAACAGGGGCAGCATTTGAAAGCAGCGTGTATAAATCTAAATTTGCTGCCAGTAAATGTTATTCATCACGTTATAAATGAATACTGTGTGTATTATTTAAATACGCACAGTTTCAACATCATTTATTTAACTTTTATGGAACCAAGGTTTCATTTCCCGATCACTTCTGCATTCATTTTTTTTCCTTGACACTAGTAACTGATTATTTCATATTTTAAAAAAATAGAAATTTCATGCTGTGAGATGGCACTGTGCCCAAATCTTTCAGTTTCTGGAGAGCTCTGGTGCAGAACGTGATTTTTTAGATTTTGAGTACTCGTCTGCTTACTAAATACCCGCAGAAAGTGACTTGCCTTGTGCCAGTACTATATAAACAACATTTGTTCCATACAAGTTTTATTAATATCATATTTTGTCCTGTCACTTTCACAAAATGTTCCAATTAGTGCATTGTAGGAGGTAGCTTTTATACATCATGCGTTGCTCAAAAGTATTAAAAATGTTGATATCCTCCATGATTACAACTTAGGGTACATTTTACTGGATTTGCAGTCCAGACACGGAGCGTCACTCACCAAGAACGTACATCAGGGAGCAGCACGTGCTGGAGCAGGAGAGCAACGGCAGTGAAAAGGGACATCACCAAGATCCAGGTCGGTGATTGGAGCGTGGGCAGATTTAGCACGAGCGGCGAGGTCAGGGCGAAGGAGCGGCGCGAGATTGTAAAGAGACGTGATCGGGGCTCAGGAGAGGCGTGAGTTCGGGGCCCAGGAAAGGCGAGGGCCCAGGGGCAGCACGAGCCAGCCCACACTGCGATATGTGCACGCACTAGGTCCGTGCAGCAGAGCTGGTCTCCAGTCGTCTTGGTTAATCCTTGCTACTGGACCAAGACCTAGCTCTGTTAACGTTGCCACCACACGTTAAATAAATCCACGCACAGGCATCTTCCACCCTTCAAGATTTAGTTCGGGGCCTGGAATTTTAGGTCCTTCATTGAAACACCTATGAAATTTTTAACGTGGAAGTTAAGTTATGCTCCTTTCAAGGGACTGCCTATGATGATGATGATAACATCAGGAGTTCTCTAACATCTTCCAGTTCTGACGAAAGGTCATCGACCTGAAACGTTAAATGTTTCTCTCTCCACAAATGCTACCTGACCTGCTGAGTATTTACAGCATTTACTGTTTTTATTTCAGATTTCCAGCATCCGCAGTATTTTGCTTTTGTGAAGTTAATAATAATATTGATATGGTAAGATACAGAAAGCTTTCTGATATCACAGTCATAAGAAGTCTGGTGAAACAGGAAGTTAAAAGTAAACCATACCTCAACTACAGGTATTCTGAAAAAGGAACTTCTACCACTCTTTTAATAATAGATCTTACTTTAGTTTAAATCATAGTGATAAATGTGTTGAAAACTGTAATACCTGAAATGGTTCTACCAATTTAAAGTTATCGAGCCAAGTAGTCAGTCACAGTGTAACATTTGTCTTTCAATGTGGAGCATGAGTACATGAAAGGAGGGACATTACAAAATATTTTAAGTGAAATGTATTACTATCACGTTACCGGTCTTCAATTTGACTGTACAAAGTCAATATTTACAGTGCCAAAAAAGGTTGCAAAATAATGTTGAAAAATGTCTTTATGTCCTACAGACTCGGTATTCAGAAAAATCTTGATTGCTTTAAATAAGGGATATTTCCTGAATTTTAAATTTAGCTTCTGCTGTGATTAAAAGCATGGAGAAATGTAAAACTACAAGGCAGGCTTCCCAATGTTTGGATGCATCTACATTCCCACGAGACCAGCGGATGACAAATTTAATTCGGATGTAGTGTTTTACACTCTGCAGGCAGTGGTAAGAGAGAGAGCTAATCAAGATATGGCTTCCTTTGTGTGGAGGTTTGTTAAGGGATGACCGCTGCAGAAGAAGGGGGAAAGAATCGGAACTCCAGCTGCAGCCAATTACCGCATAAGTACAGACTAAACAAAATGCTACTATTCCATCCTTGCTGCTCCACTGAGATCATGAAAGATAGGGATCTCCTTCAAATGGGAGTGTGAAATAGATTTATGCCAGGGTAGCATCTCAGCCAATCATCCCGCTGTTCCACTTAATTGGACATGGCATCCTTTGTATCAGATTGGCCTTCAAACAAAGCAGCAGCCCCAGATGAAATGTTTATTGCACTGTCAGAAGGTTTCAAACTGTTTAGATCATGGTTATTCACCATTTAAAAAGGTTGTTTGGGCAATAAATAACCAAATGAAAGCACAACTGCTGTATGTTCGAAGAATCTTATGCATTTGTGACACTTGTAGCATCCAGGCTTTAACCCATAGGCATTAATAGAAATATTGCATCCTAATTTGGAAATAATACATCATCATTATTCAGATTCCAAACAAAGTGGAAACGGATCAGTGTCTTTGCATTCTACCTGCCCCCTCCCCCACTCCAGGACTGAATCCTCCCCCTTGGAGGTGAGGCATCATTCAAGTTCCTGCACTTTAAAGACTTCCACTGTGTTTTTAATGGCAGTTTGTTTGCTTGAGTTAACACTGCTTAAATACTTTGATGTATGTTAATGGCGATGCTGGCGAGTGAATGGCCTGTGACAGGTGGGGGATTAGAAATCAGAAACCTACTGATTCAAATGCTTGGAGAATGACCTGACAAGCAGGACGTTATAGTTAAGCCACTCATCCTGAAGACTATCTTTCAACAAAGTGTTTGTCATGGCATAAATAAACTTGGGACTCAAACAGCACCTCTATAACTTGTAGCTTGTGAAACATACTTGTATATTCAAGTGTCCTGAAACACAAATGATTTGTTGATGCACTGCTTTGGCCCATGAATGCAAATTGCTCAAATAATAATAAAAACAGCCAGAATTGTGGATTTGGAGTCCCTTAAGCTTGCTGTAAGAAATAGCAATTGGCTTGAGAAGAAATATTTCGATATTTCTGATACAATCCAGAAAAGTCCTTTATTTGCAGTTAGCACTCATGACTGTCTAAATGTGACTCAATATACAGCAACATGAACTTAGGGCTGCTCTAAAAGCACCGAGACTTCCAGGTCATACAGCAGTCGTCTGAGACCTTAACAGGGCTAAAGGTCAAACAGCCATTTCCACATAATGTCTAGGGTTATCAATGTGAACACATAGCCTGAAGGGCATTTTTATGGATCCACTTTAACCATTTCGCTTTGTAGGAAACCTCTCCTTAATAGGAAACAATGCAATTTGTTGATTGCCAACACACTCAAGTTTTGTAATCACTCTTATCAAGATAAATTATGAAATGTAATCTTTGAAAAATGCTGCAGTGTGTGTAACAGTCTTAAATTAGTCCCTTTGAGAAACTCCAGATCTCAACGATATAAAATAATTGGGAAAGGGATGATTAAAAGTTAGCAGATGTCTGTAAGTGTTTGCCCTCAGTATATGAGCACTGAATGTTTTGGAATGTCTGTCAGCATACTGGGTGGCTCAGGCCGATTCCACTATTTGCTTCATTCCCCAACAATGAAGTTACTACAACTCCAGCTGCAAAACTAACTATGCGAGAGAAGAGTTTCCCGTTTTTTATTAGTCTATTGTAAGAACATTAGTTTATCAGCAGAAAAAAAATGCCTCGTTAAAATGAACATAAAAAAAGGAAGTCTGCTCAAGCTTCACTTTCTGGGATCTGACTGCTACTTTGTAAACATTCGACCACTGATCTGATAGGTCCATCCATTGCGAACCAATCAGGCGTGATATCACAGGTACATCCCAGTGTGATGAAAGTTCAACCATCTCCTTGCGTGCTGCCTTCAATGTTCAGCTACCCCAGCTCCTTCTCCCCAACATTACGTTTCTCATCTACTCCTTGTTCTCCTCATTATCAGCCTATTTTGACTTAAAAGTTAAACGTTTTAATCACTTGATAAAATATAGAAACATAGAAACATAGAAAATAGGTGCAGGAGTAGGCCATTTGGCCCTTCGAGCCTGCACCGCCATTCAATAAGATCATGGCTGATCATTCTCTCAGTACCCCTTTCCTGCTTTCTCTCCATACTCCTTGATCCCCTTAGCCGTAAGGGCCATATCTAACTCCCTCTTGAATATATCCAATGAACTGGCATCAACAACTCTCTGTGGCAGGGAATTCCACAAGTTAATAACTCTCTGTGAAGAAGTTTCTCCTCATCTCAGTCCTAAATGGCTTACCCCTTATCCTAAGACTATGTCCCCTGGTTCTGGACTTCCCCAACATCGGGAACATTCTTCCCGCATCTAACCTGTCCAGTCCCATCAGAATCTTATACGTTTCTATGAGATCCCCCCTCATTCTTCTAAACTCCAGTGAATAAAGGCCCAGTTGATCCAGTCTCTCCTCATATGACAGTCCAGCCATCCCTGGAATCAGTCTGGTGAACCTTCGCTGCACTCCCTCAATACCAAGAACGTCCTTCTTCAGATTAGGAGATCAAAACTAAACACAATATTCCAGGTGAAGCCTCACTAAGGCCCTGTACAACTGCAGTAAGACCTCCCTGCTCCTATATTCAAATCCCCTAGCTATGAAGGCCAACATACCATTTGCCTTCTTCATCGCCTGCTGTACCTGCATGCCAACTTTCAATGACTGATGAACCATGACACCCAAGTCTCGTTGCACCTCCCCTTTTCCTAATCTGCCGCCGTTCAGATAATATTCTGCCTTCGTGTTTTTGCCCCCAAAATGGATAACCTCACATTTATCCACATTATACTGCATCTGCCATGCATTTGCCCACTCACCTAATCTGTCCAAGTCACCTGCAGCCTCTTAGCGTCCTCCTCACAGCTCACACCACCACCCAGTTTTATGTCGTCTGCAAACTTGAAGATATTACACTCAATTCCTTCATCTAAATCATTAATGTATATTGTAAAGAGCTGGGATCCCAGCACTGAACCCTGCGGCACTCCACTCGTCACTGCCTGCCATTCTGAAAAGGACCCGTTTATCCCGACTCTCTGCTTCCTGTCTGCCAACCAATTCTCTATCCACATCAGTACATTACCCCATTACCCCCAATACCATGCGCTTTGATTTTGCACACCAATCTCTTGTGTGGGACCTTGTCAAAAGCCTTTTGAAAGTCCAAATACACCACATCCACTTGTTCTCCCTTGTCCACTCTGCTAGTTACATCCTCAAAAAATTCCAGAAGCTTTGTCAAGCATGATTTCCCTTTCATAAATCATGCTGACTTGGACCGATCCTGTCACTACTTTCCAAATGCGTTGCTATTTCATCCTTAATGATTGATTCCAACATTTTCCCCACCACCAATGTCAGGCTAACCGGTCTATAATTACCCGTTTTCACTCTCCCTCCTTTTTTGGTGGTGTTACATTAGCTACCCTCCAGTCCATAGGAACTGATCCAGAGTCGATAGACTATTGGAAAATGATCACCAACGCATCCACTATTTCTAGGGCCACGTCCTTAAGTACCCTGGGATGCAGACTATCAGGCCCCGGGGATTTATCGGCCTTCAATCCCATCAATTTCCTTAACACAATTTCCCACCTAATAAGGATATCCTTCAGTTCCTCCTTCTCACTAGACCCACTGTCCCCTAGTACATTTTGAAGGTTATTTGTGTATTCCTTTGTGAAGACAGAACCGAAGTATTTGTTCAATTGGTCTGCCATTTCTTTGTTCTCCATTATAAATTCACCTGAATCCGACTGCAAGGGACCTACATTTGTCTTCACTAATCTTTTTCTCTTCACATGTTTATAGAAGCTTTTGCAGTCAGTTTTTATGTTCCCTGCAAGCTTCCTCTCGTACTCTATTTTCCCCCTCTTAATTAAACCCTTAGTCCTCCTCTGCTGAATTCTAAATTTCTCCCAGTCCTCAGGTGTGTTGCTTTTTTTAGCCAATTTATATGCCTCTTCCTTGGTTTTAACACTATCCTTAATTTCCCTTGTTAGCCACAGTTGAGCCACCTTCCCCGTTTTATTTTTACTCCAGACAGGGATATACAATTATTGAAGTTCATCCATGTGATCTTTAAATGTTTGCCATTGCTTATCCACCGTCAATCCTTTAAGTATCCTTTGCCAGTCTATTCTAGTCAGTTCACGTCTCATACCATCGAAGTTATCTTTCCTTAAGTTCAGGACCCTAGTTTCCATATTAACCGTGTCACTCTCCATCTTAATAAGGAATTCTACCATATTATGGTCACTCTTCCCCAAGGGGCCTCGCACAACAAGATTGCTAATTAGTCCCTTCTCATTACACATCACCCAGTCTAGGATGGCTAGCTCTCTAGTTGGTTCTTCAACGTATTGGTCTAGAAAACCATCCCTAATACACTCCAGGAAATCCTCCTCCACCGCATTGCTACCAGTTTGGTTAGCCAATCAATATGTAGATTAAAGTCACCCATGATAACTGCTGTACCTTTATTGCACAGATCCCTTATTTCTTGTTTGATGCAGTCCCCAACCTCACTACTACTGTTTGGTGGTCTGTACACAACTCCCATTAGCGTTTTCGGCCCTTTGGTATTCCGCAGCTCCACCCTACAGATTCCACATCATCCAGGCTAATGTCCCTCCTTACTATTGCATTAATTTCCTCTTTAACCAGCAACGCCACCCCGCCTCCTTTTCCTCTCTGCCTATCCTTCCTAAATGTTGAATACCCCTGGATGTTGAGTTCCCAGCCTTGGTCACCCTGGAGCCATGTCTCCGTGATGTCAATTACATCATATCCGTTAACTGCTGTCTGTGCAGTTAATCAGTCCACCTTATTCCAAATGCTCCTCGCATTGAGGCACAGAGCCTTCAGGCTTGTCTTTTTAACACACTTTGCCCCTTTAAAATTTTGCTGTAATATAGCCCTTTTTGTTTTTTGCCTTGGGTTTCTCTGCCCACCACTTTTACTATTCTCCTTTCTATCTTTTGCTTTTGCCTCCATTTTATTTCCCTCTGTCTCCCTGCATAGGTTCCCATCCCCCTGCCATGTTAGTTTAACTCCTCCCCAACAGCACTAGCAAACATTCCCCCTCGGACATTGGTTCCAGTCCTGCCCAGGTGCAGACTGTCCGGTTTGTACTGGTCCCACCTCCCCCAGAACTGGTTCCAATGTCCCAGGAATTTGAATCCCTCCCTTTTGCACCACTCCTCAAGCCACGTATTCATCTGAGCTATCCTGCGATTCCTATTCTGACTCGCACGTGGCACTGGTAGTAAATTAATGTTAAACCCAATGACCGCAAAATTTGGCTCAGTAGCACCTGTTGCTTGGGTGCTATGAGTGCCGATAGGCTGAGATCGACAACTTTTAGAACTATAAGGGAGTCAAGAGTTATGGGGAACAGGCAGGAAAGTGGAGTTGAGGCCAAGATCAGATCAGCCATGATCTTATTGAATGGCGGAGCTTTCTTGCTCCTATTTCTTATGTTCTTATGTTCCAAAATATTGTCCGCAGTGCACGCGCATTCGGCATCCATGCCGGGCTGCATGTGGATGCCATCTTGGGCCGGTTGCTTGTGTGGGCACAGGGAACATGCGCCAGAAGTAGTCAGAATAGGCAGATCGTGACGTCAAGCAGTGTGCAAACCTAATTTGACACCAGCGCTGCCATTTTGGAGCTCAATGCTCCAGCTAACACCCTATCTTATGCTCGCACAACTTTTCATGCAATCGGCAGCAGGAAGGACTCCCCACCAGCCCTATTTAAAGGGATCATCAACTACTTACAGGTTAGTTGCTGATTGATTTCTACTGGCTGTGGCTGAGTTTGTAGAAGTGTTTGGTGCTTTGTACAGTTATTTCAAGTTGCTAAAGTCTTCAGGGAGTGGTGTGGCAGGTGCTGAAGGACTTTGTCCGGACTTCAAGGATTCTGCACAGAACACTTGCTCCCAGACATGGGTGCACTTGTAGGCATTCTACTTGGTCTACAGCATGACAGTGAGAATGAACAGAGGTGACACAGAGCAGGACAAACTGCTGGCAGTGGGAGGAGGGCTCTCAGCAGGAGGCCATATCTGCCCAGCGTGTTCAAGGAGCAATACTCCTACTTGAACCTCAGTGAGGAACAGTGTGTCAGACGTCTGCGCTTCACCATCCTCACTGAAATCTGTCACCTGCTGCAGCCACATCTGCAACCTCAGAGCAGAGCAAGTGTCATGTATCTTACATTATTATATATAACTGTATCCTAACATGCTATACATGACTGTAATAAGATATGACCTGTAACCACCAGCATACCTTACCACCAGGGATGCACTTGCAAGAGACAGGTATATAAGGACAGGTCTCAGGCAAGTGCAGCATTCCAGAGCTGTGAAATAAAGGTGCAGGTCCAGAGTGACCTTGACTTCACTACATGCCTCGTGTGAATCTGTACTGAGGGGACAGGACTTTACAGCAAGGACCTGCCAGTGGCTGTGAAGGTCACGTTGGCGATGAACTTTTATGCGTCGGGCTCCTTCCAGGCTGGAGCAGGAGATATTTGCAACATCTCCCAGTTTGCCATCTTCTGTTGCATAAGGGATGCAACTGAGGTTCTGTATTAGGAGCAAGCTGAATACATTTGCTTCTCTTTGGCCAGAGAACAGCAGGTGAAGCGGGCACACTGCATCGCAAGGATTGCAGGCTTCTCCATGGTGCCGGGTGTCATGACTGTATGCACGTCGCTTTGCGGGCGCCGCATGTCAACTCTGAGATGTACCGCAACCAAAAGGGATTCCACTCCCTCAATGTCCAGCTGATGTGCTACCATCATCATCATAGGCTGTCCCTCGGAATCGAGGAAGATTTGCTTCCACTCTAAAAGTGAGTTCTTAGGTGACTGAACAGACTAATATGGGAATTATAGTCTCTGTCACAGGCGGGACAGAGAGTCATTGGAGGAAAGGGTGGGTGGGGAGTCTGGTTTGCCGCACGCTCCTTCTGCTGCCTGCACTTGTTCTCTGTACGCTCTCGGCGAATGGTGCAGGTCAGTGACGGTATCCAGGCAACGGTTATGATGCCTTCATTCTGAAGCAGTCCACTGTCCCATCTGCATTTAAGCCACCTTGACAAACCAGAGGGAGTCTACTGGGAGACGAGGACTATCCGTTAACAACATGGCTCATGACTCCGGTGCACAAACTGCGCCCACATGGGCAGCATTCATACAATGAAAGCCATGGAACCACACAAAATATCATTGGGAAGACCATTTTTGTCCTGAGGCAATGCTTCCGCTTCCTGGATGCTCTGGAGGAGCCCCGCAGTACTCGGCAGAGCAGGTGTCGCGATTCGTGGTGGTCTGCTGCATGCTGCACAACCTCGCCAACATGAGGGCACTACCCTTGCCACCAGCCATACCGTGACAAGCTGAGGTACAGGAGGAGGTGGAGTAGAAGGAGAAAGAGGAGGAGAAGGAAGAGGAAGGGAGGAGGAAACCCAGACAACCCCTTTCTGGCCAGGTTGTCCGTGATCAACTCATCCGGCTGTGTTATCAGTAAGCGCAACCCCAATTCCACATTCACCAACAGTCCCACACCTTATCCTCCCTCTGTCATTGACTATTACAGTGCCCACTTGGCCACAATGCAAAAATAAAAGCCAACACAAAATAAACATTCCAAACCAAATTTAGAAATTAAATCATGCCATGTTGCATACATACATAAACTAATCGCCCTTGTGCATTCTCTTAGTGCCTGTCTTCTGGGTGTCTTTGACTGTCCCAGTGCTCCTATGCAGTGCTACCCCAGTGGCTGCAACATGGCTGGTGGAAGGCTGCTGACTTTCAGTGGAGGAAACTGCAGATGGCCTTGGAGGATGATATCGAGCAGCTCTGAGCTGAGAAGGCCTGGCTTTGGACTGAACCATCTAAGCATAGTCGTCAGCAGACTGCGCTGGCTGGCTGACTGACAGGAAAAAGCAAGGGCACTGGTGGAATGGTAGGAGTGGGAGGACGAATGCTAACATCCTGAGAGAAGACAGCAGGGTCGTCTCCACGGAGCCACTGCCACACTGCCACTCCCCCGCAGCGGTGCCTCAGCAATCCTAGTAATCTGTTGGAGGACGGATTGCTGGACTGCTGTGATACCCTGCAAGCCCCTTTGAACACTGTAATCCACAGCAGCAGTCTGAGCTTATATGGCAGCATTCTAAGCCAGCATTGCAACAAGCTGAAGTTGCATGACAGAAATCTGATCTTCTACAGCAGCAACCAGACTTTGGGTGGCTTCTGCTTGTGCTGCAATGGAAGCTGAGACATCGGCCATCAGATGTTGCACCACGGTCTACAAGTGTGCTGATGGAGTTGGCCGCAACTTCCATGCTGGAAAGGATGGGCTCCAAACTCTGTGTAGTGCAAGGTTGGTACCAGACTCCTCCATGCTCCTCGACATTGCACGCAGGCTTTCTGGCAGACCCACAAGTCATCAAGCATTTCATTGTGCATACTATATAGCCTGCCCCATCTGAGTGCTCTGCTTCAGAACTGGAGTGCAACCTCACCCTCCGGGAGGCTGGTACCTGCGCTACCCTTGCCCCCTACCATGGTTGCAGGTTACTTGTGCCCGGTGTCTCACCATGTGCAGATCCCACGACTAAGCTATCCTCTAAAGTATCCGAGTGTCAGTATCTGAGCTGGTGGCTGCAAGTGTAAAATCGAGTGATGGTGCCGTGTCTTGATCATCACTGTCTTCTTCCTCTTGCAGTTCCTGCTGCTCCACCACTGCCTGACCAGGTTGTAGTTCTTGGGTATCTGAAAGGAGAAAGGCACAAGGGTAGGGTTGTGGTAAGGAGAGGGGGGGAGAGCAAAAGGTGCTGCCTGCAACAGACTCAATGGATGCGGGCTAATCGCTCACTGCAATATCTGCGCCCGTTTTCAGGGGCTATCGAATTTAGCCCCCAATGTCTTTTCTTTATATTATTTTTACATTTGTTTATTTTTCAGTCTCGAAATACAATATTTTATAGGTCCCTCATCTTCTATGGTAGCCTTTCCTGGCCAGATTCTGAAAGGTAGGCGGAAGAATCTTAAGAACAGAAGGAAAAGAAAGGCAAATGTATTTTTAAATAAGAGGGGGGTCCTGTAATGTTGGCTTGATGGGACATGAATGAGTGATAACATGCATACACACAAGATAACTTCTCATGTGAAATGTTGTGGACAAGCGTGTGACTGGCTGCAGTGGCAGGTCAGGTCCTATGAGGTCATCGTCATCATCATCATCATAGGCGGTCCCTCGAAACGAGGATGACTTGCTTCCACACCAAAAAAGGACGAGTTCACAGGTGTTTCAATGAAGGACCCAAACTACATCCTCAAAGGTGGAAGAGGCCTGTGCGTGGATTTTTTTAATGTGGGGTGGCCGTTGCACACCAGCCACCACACGGGCTTGACAGAGCTAGGTCTTGGTCCAGTGGCAAGGATTGCCCAAGACAACTGGAGACCAGCTCTGCTGCACGGACCTAGTGCGCACACATATCGCAGTGTGGGCAGGCCCATGCTGCCCCTGGGCCCCTGGCCCCAAACTCACGCCTCTCCTGGGCCCCGATCACGTCTCTCGCCGCTCCTTCGCCCCAACCTCGCCGCTCTTGCCCACGCTCCAATCACCGACCTGGACCTTGATGATGTCACTCTTCACTGCCATTGCCCTCCTGCACCAGCTCGCGCTGCTCCCTGGAGTAGTATGCCACTATACTGCTCCCCAAGGCCTTCACGCCACTCCTTTTATGGCCCCGACCTGCCACTGGTGTTCTCACGCAGGTCGGGGACTCCATGCTGCTGGTGAATGAATAGGGGCATCAGGCAAGGCTTCATCCTGGGTGTCAGGTGCATACCGGAGGCTGGGAACTGGCAGTTTTATTAATGGTGGGACAAGGATTATGGTGATAGACAGCGTATCTTTGTTACAGAACAATCAATCCACCAGAACTCCATATGGTCCAAACTTGGATGAATATGTGGCTTGAGGAATGGTGCAAGAGGGAGGGATTCAAATTCCTGGGACATTGGAGCTGGTTCTGGGGGAGCAGTACAAACTGGATGGTCTGCACCTGGGCAGGACTGGAACCAATGTCTTAGAGGGAGTGTTTGCTAATGCTGTTGGGAGGGGTTAAACTAACATGGCAGGGGGATGGGAACCTATGCAGGGAGACAGAGGGAAGTAGAATGGGGGCAGAAGCAAAAGATAGAAAGAAGAAAAGTAAAAATGAAGAGCAGAGAAACCCAAGGCAAAATCAAAAAGAGCCACATTACGGCAAAATTCTAAAGGGGCAAAGTGTGTTAAAAAGTAAAGCCTGAGGGTTCTGTGCCTCAATGCGAGGAGTATTCGTAATAAGGTGGACGAATTAACTGCTCAGGCAGCAATGAACGAACATGATATAATTGGCATCACGGAGACATGGCTCCAGGGTGACCAAGGCTGGGAACTCAACATCCAGGGATATTCATCATTCAGGAAGGATAGACAGAAAGGAAAAGGAGATGGGGTAGCATTGCCGGTTAAAGAGGAAATTAACGCAATAGTAAGGAAGGAGATTGGCTTGGATGCTGCAGAATTCTAAAGGGCAGTAAACGCTAGTGGGAGTTGTGTACAGACCACCAAACAGTAGTAGTGAGGTTGGGGACAGCATCAAACAAGAAATTAGGGATGCGTGCAATAAGGGTACAGCAGTTATCATGGGCGACTTTAATCTACATATAGATTGGGCTAATCAAACTATATAAGAACATAAGAATTAGGAACAGGAGTAGGCGATCTAGCCCCTCGAGCCTGCTCCGCCATTCAACAAGATCATGGCTGATCTGGCCGTGGACTCAGCTCCACTTACCCGCCCGTTCCCCATAACCCTTAATTCCCTTATTGGTTAAAAATCTATCTATCTGTGACTTGAATACATTCAATGAGCTAGCCTCAACTGCTTCTTTGGGCAGAGAATTCCACAGATTCACAACCCTCTGGGAGAAAAAATTTCTTCTCAACTCGGTTTTAAATTGGCTCCCCCATATTTTGAGGCTGTGCGCCCTCGTTCTAGTCTCCCCTACCAGTGGAAACAACCTCTCTGCCTCTATCTTGTCTATCTCTTTCATTATTTTAAATGTCTCTATAAGATCACCCCTCATCCTCCTGAACTCAAACGAGTAAAGACCCAGTCTACTCAATCTATCATCATAAGGTAACCCCCTCATCTCCGGAATCAGCCTAGTGAATCACCTCTGTACCCCCTCCAAAGCCAGTATATCCTTCCTTAAGTAAGGTGACCAAAACTGCATGCAGTACTCCAGGTACGGCCTTACCAATACCCTGTACAGTTGCAGCAGGACCTCCCTGCTTTTGTACTCCATCCCTCTCGCAATGAAGGCCAACATTCCATTCGCCTTCCTGATTACCTGCTGCACCTGCAAACTAACTTTTTGGGATTCATGCACAAAGACCCCCAGGTCCCTCTGCACCTCAGCATGTTGTAATTTCTCCCCATTCAAATAATATTCCCTTTTACTGTTTTTTTTCCCAAGGTGGATGACGTCATACTGTCCGACATTGTATTCCATCTGTCAAACCTTAGCCCATTCGTTTAACCTATCTAAATCTCTTTGCAGCCTCTCTGTGTCCTCTGCACAACCCACTTTCCCACTAATCTTTGTGTCATCATCAAATTTTGTTATACTAAACTCTGTCCCCTCTTCCAGGTCATCTATGTATATTGTAAACAGTTGTGGTCCCAGCACCGATCCCTGTGGCACACCACTAACCACCGATTTCCAACCCGAAAAGGACCCATTTATCCCGACTCTCTGCTTTCTGTTTGCCAGTCAATTCTCTATCCATGCAAATACCTTTCCTCTGACTCCGCATACCTCTATCTTCTGCAGTAACCTTTTGTGTGGCACCTTATCGAATGCCTTTTGGAAATCTAAATACACCACATCCATCGGTACACCTCTATCCACCATGCTCGTTATATCCTCAAAGAATTCCAGTAAATTAGTTAAACATGATTTCCCCTTCATGAATCCATGCTGTGTCTGCTTGATTGCACTATTCCTATCTAGATGTCCCACTATTTCTTCCTTAATGATAGTTTCAAGCATTTTCCCCACTACAGATGTTAAACTAACCGGCCTATAGTTACCTGCCTTTTGTCTGCCCCCTTTTTTAAACAGAGGCGTTACATTAGCTGGTTTCCAATCCGATGGTACCTCCCCAGAGTCCAGAGAATTTTGGTAGATTATAACGAATGCATCTGCTATAACTTCCGCCATCTCTTTTAATACCCTAGGATGCATTTCATCAGGACCAGGGGACTTGTCTACCTTGAGTCCCATTAGCATGTGCAGCACTATCCCCCTAGTGATAGTGATTGTCTCAAGGTCCTTCCTTCCCACATTCCTGTGACCAGCAATTTTTGGCATGGTTTTTGTGTCTTCCACTGTGAAGACCGAAGCAAAATAATTGTTTAAGTTCTCAGCCATTTCCACATTTCCCATTATTAAATCCCCCTTCTCATCATCTAAGGGACCAACATTTACTTTAGTCACTCTTTTCCATTTTATATATCTGTAAAAGCTTTTACTATCTGTTTTTATGTTTTGCGCAAGTTCACCTTCGTAATCTATCTTTCCTTTCTTCATTGCTTTTTTAGTCATTCTTTGCTGTTGTTTAAAATTTTCCCAATCTTCTAGTTTCCCACTAACCTTGGCCACCTTATAGGCATTGGTCTTTAATTTGATACTCTCATTTATTTCCTTGGTTATCCACGGCTGGTTATCCCTTCTCTTACCGACCTTCTTTTTCACTGGAATATATTTTTGTTGAGCACTATGAAAGAGCTCCTTAAAAGTCCTCCACTGTTCCTCAATTGTGCCACCGTTTAGTTTGTGTTTCCAGTCTACTTTAGCCAACTCTGCCCTCATCCCACTGGTAGCAATACGGTGGAGAAGGATTTCCTGGGGTATATTAGGGATGGTTTTCTGGACCAATATGTCGAGGAACCAACTAGAGGGCTGGCCATCCTACACTGGGTGATGTGTAATAAGAAAGGTCTAATTAGCAATTTTGTTGTGTGAGGCCCCTTGCGAAAGAGTGATCATAATATGGTAGAATTCTTTATTAAAATGGAGAGTGACACAGTTAGTTCAGAGACTAGGGTACTGAACTTAGGGAAAGGTATCTTCGATGGTATGAGACGTGAACTGACTAGAATAGACTGACAAATGATACTTAAAGAGTTGACAGTGGATAGGCAATGGCAAACATTTAAATAACACACGGATGAACTTCAACAATTGTACATCCTGGTCTGGAGTAAAAATAAAACGGGGAAGGTGGCTCAACCATGGCTAACAAGGGAAATTAAGGATAGTGTTAAATCCAAGGAAGAGACATATAAATTGGCCAGAAAAAGCAGCAAACCTGAGGACTGGGAGAAATTTAGAATTCAGCAGAGGAGGACAAAGGGTTTAATTAGGAGGAGGAAAATAGAGTATGAGAGGAAGCTTGTTGGGAACATAAAAATTGACTGCAAAAGCTTCTATATATATATGTGAAGAGAAAAAGATTCGTGAAGACAAACATAGGTCTCTTGCAGTCAGAATCAGGTGAATTTATAATGGGGAACAAAGAAATGACAGACCAATTGGACAAATACTTTGGTTCAGTCTTCACGAAGGAAGACACAAACAACCTTCTGAAAATACTAGAGGACAGAGGGTCTAGCGAGAAGGAGGAACTGAAGGAAATCCTTA
Source organism: Pristiophorus japonicus (assembly GCF_044704955.1). Classification (NCBI taxonomy): domain Eukaryota; kingdom Metazoa; phylum Chordata; class Chondrichthyes; family Pristiophoridae; genus Pristiophorus; species Pristiophorus japonicus. Next base: position 166,050,215 of record NC_091983.1, read on the forward strand.
TTAGTCATGAAATTGTGTTAGGGAAATTGATGGGATTGAAGGCTGATAAATGCCCAGGGCCTGATAGTCTGCATCCCAGATTACTTAAGGAAGTGGCCCTAGAAATAGTGGATGCATTGGTGATCATTTTCCAGCAGCCTATCGACTCTGGATCAGTTCCTATGGACTGGAGGGTAGCAAATGTAACACCACTTTTTAAGAAAGGAGGGAGAGAAAAAACAGGGAATTATAGACTGGTTAGCCTGACATCAGTGGTGGGGAAAATGTTGGAATCAATTATTGAAGATGAAATGGCAACGCATTTGGAATGCAGTGACAGGATCGGTCCAAGTCAGCATGGATTTATGAAAGGGAAATCATGCTTGACAAATCTTCTAGAATTTTTTGAGGATGTAACTAGTAGAGTGGACAGGGGAGAACCAGTGGATGTGGTGAATTTGGAATTTCAAAAGGCTTTTGACAAGAGATTGGTGTGCAAAATTAAAGCACACAGTATTGGAGGTAATGTGTTGATGTGGATAGAGAACTGGTTGGCAGACAGGAAGCAGAGAGTTCGGATGAACGGGTCCTTTTCAGAATGGCAGGCAGTAACTACTGGGATGCCGTAGGGCTCAGTGCTGGGGCCCCAGTTATTTACAATATACATCAGTGATGTAGATGAATGAATTGAGTGTAATATCTCCAAGTTTGCATATGACACTAAGCTGGGTGGCGGTGTGAGCTGCGAGGAGGATGCTAAGAGGCTGCAGGGTGACTTGGACAGGTTAGGTGAGTGGGCAAATGCATGGCAGATGCAGTATAATGTGAATAAATGTGAGGTTATCCACTTTGGTGGCAAAAACACGAAGGCAGAATATTATCTGAATGGCGGCAGATTAGGAAAATGGGAGGTCCAACGAGACCTGGGTGTCATGGTACATCAGTCATTGAAAGTTGGCATGATGGTACAGCAGGCGGTGAAGAAGTCAAATAGCATGTCGGCCTTCATAGCTATGGGTTTGAGTATAGGAGCAGGGAGGTCTTACTGCAGTTGTACAGGGCCTTGGTGAGGCCTCACCTGGAATATTGTGTTCAGTTTTAGTCTCCTAATCTGAGGAAGGACGTTCTTGCTATTGAGGGAGTGCAGTGAAGGTTCACCAGACTGATTCCCGGGATGGCAGGACTGACATATGAGGAGAGACTGGATCGACTGGGCCTGTATTCACTGGAATTTAGAAGAATGAGAGGGGATCTCATAGAAACATGTAAAATACTGACGGGACTGGACAGGTTAGATGCGGGAAGAATGTTGGGGAATTCCAGAACCAGGGGACACAGTCTAAGGATAAGGGGTAAGCCATTAGGACTGAGATGAGGAGAAACTTCTTCACTCAGAGAGTTGTGAACCTGTGGTATTCTCTACCGCAGAGAGTTGTTGATGCCATTTCGTTGGATATATTCAAGAGGGAGCTAGATATGGCCCTTACGGCTAAAGGGATCAAGGGGTATGGAGAGAAGCAGGAATGGGGTACTGAGGTGATGATCAGCCATGATCTGATTGAATGGTGTTGCAGGCTCGAAGGGCCGAATGGCCTACTCCTGCACCTTGTTTCTAAACTTCATGCCAACCTCAAACAGAAAAGAGAAATCTGCACTTCAGAGGCCGCACGGGTCAGACATTGTTCGCAGAAGGAGAAGTGGTTCGGGGAGAAGGAAAGATCCTGCATTTCTATGATGTCTTTCATATCTTCAGGACGTTTAAAAACGCTTAAAAGTCAATAGATTACTTTTCAAGAGCAGTCACTGCTGTGGAGGCGACCATGGCAGCCACAAATATCAGATGAATGCGTTTTGGATAATCTGTTTTTTGTAGTGTTGGTTGAGGGAAGAATGTTGGCCAGGATACCAGGAAAACTCCCCACTCATTTACAAATAGTTTTCATGGGATCTTTTACATCCATCTGAACTGGCAGACATAATCTAGGTTTAACATCTTATCTCATAGACAGCACCCCTGACAATTCAGCACTCCCTCAGTATTGCACTGAAATGTCAGCCTGGATTATATTCCTAAGTTCTGGTGTGAGGCTTAAACCCTTCTGGATGATACATAGTGCTGCAACCCTGAGTACTAAACTCTTTTGGGGTGAAATTGCATGACAGGACAAATGAACACTCCACTTCCTTTGAGTGAGCCTCCCGGTATGGTAGCACGGTGCTGAGTCCAGTGCTATGCAGAGCAGGCCAGCAATATGCAGATGCTCCACGTAGGGCTGATGCACCACAGTGCCTCACCCCTTCCATTAAAGGGGAGGGCTGCCACGCACTGCATGGCCCTTTGTTGGCCACCACTGGGCCACCAGGGAAGCATGAGATCTGGCAAGCAGCCAGCACCCAAGATGGAGTGCTGGACTGCTCGATGGTGGCCCGGTCCATGCTAGGGCTGCCATTGTAGGACCAACCCATGAGTCAGCCAACAAAAAAAGATGGTGGCTCGGGGTGCTAAAGGCCTCCCCTTTAAAGAATGCCCTGACAGTGGATGTCCTTCAGACTCGCGGTCCATGAGGCAATTTCCCCCATGGGGCGGAAAGGGGTCGGGGCAGGACGGTGAGGGATCTGCGCACACGCCGATGATGTCATCGCCTGTTGCGCGCTGGCCTGGGGTGCTAACTGTGGGGCGTGGCGCTGCCAGGACAGCGCTTCCCAAACCTCCAGGGCAATTTCTCGCAAGGCAGTAGCACGCCCTTCCTGGGTGAGAACGCCATTGGGCCCTGTTATTGCCCCCGGAGGCGCTAACGGGGCTATAAAGAGGGCCAATTTTGCTCCCGGTTACTTTTTATCTACAGGCAACAGGACATCAATAATCATGGCTAATTTTGCACCATAATGTAAATGTTTGCGTGTCCTTATTTAAAATTACATTGCTCTTCATAAAATCTTTTTCCCTCCAAGAAATTAACAGGTCAAAATATATTTCATTAATAAAATCTCCGCTTCATAATCTTTGATACATCTTCTATTTCACTGCTTTAAGAATCAGGCTCAGTGAAGACAGGCAGACAAATTATCTTAAACCACAGTTAAAGTATTTCCATGTTCGCCTCATGGCCAATGGGCTTTAATGCATTGTACTTAAACCATACAGACCTGGAAAGTTTCAAGTTGAATTCCTGGCCTGTGCTGAGTTCGCTGATCTCAGTGCGGGTGGCTGTTGGATACAATTGGCCTTAGCACACTAGGTTAGGAAGGGGAATGTCATCCAAGGCTCCTGCTTCTGATCACTATCAAATGAGGGACGGGATAGGATGGACTCAGCTGTGATGCCCCTCACAGTCAAACAGGACAGGCATGCATTGAACCGCACCCGGGCATGACTCAAGGGCTTCAGAAGAGAATGGGAGAAAGTTAGAAAGAAAATTGCAGAGCTGGGGAAGTCACCAGTTTACCCTTCATTCTTGTGGTGAGATGAATGAGATCATTGATAGCACGTTCTTATATCTCAGTAATTAAAAAAGAAATCTCCACACCAAAACCCTTTGAGAAAAATCAAAGCATTATACGCTCCCGATTAACCTCTTTGTTTTGTTCCTTCCATTTCTGATGAATATTTCTATTTGAACAGTACAACCTGCTGATATCTTCAGGTTGGGGGAGGGAGAAGAAACTAGTCTGAATAAAGTGAATGAGAATGATAGTAGTTGCATTTAAAATGTATTAAACCCACACCAGCGCCAATGGTTCCCAAAGTGTGAGTCGTGCGCAGCTGACTACAAACCAAATGGAAAACTGTCAACAAAAGTAACTGTCAAAGAAAGCCAAATGTCTTGTGAAAACTCTCTCCTGGGCAGCCCTGTTTTAGTGGAATTTCTGCAGTCCCAGCAGTTTTGCATTTGCTATGCAACCAGTTCCATGATATCTCTGCTGAGGGAACAGGGTTTTTGCACACTATAAAAGCAGATGGTGGGGCAGTGGTGGGGGTAGGGTGACACAGTGGATTTCCACAAGGCTTTTCCTGTTTATCGGCTGTAACCTCACCTGAAGAGCCATAGAAAGCCAGGAAAAACAGCGCAAACAGCATTTACGCCATTTTCCCGTGGTTTCAGCAGCCCTTCCACTAACGTTTCAGCGGAAGGATGAGAGAATCCCAGTGGAAATTCATCCCCATGGTGTCGATGAGCTGAATCAAAATTGGAAACGTTAACCTATCTGTTCTCTCCATAGACGCTAGTTGATTTGCTAAGTGTTTCCAGCATTTTCTGGTTTTATTCCAGCACGTATAGTCGTTACTTGAAAGTGTTTCAGCACTGACTGTATGTAAAAAGTTAGCCTCCTTGCACTATTAGTTTCAATGTTTCCAAGCCAGGACCCCGACCATGATGTATTCAGTCTCCATAAACTCACACAACTAACTGAAAGGTTCTTTTTAACAGTTTAATTTTTAAGAAGAGTTCTGAGTAGCGAATATATCCTTAATATAGTCAATAAAAGGTTACATAGAACAATTTAATGGATTTCTACGAACAAAAAAAACATTTTTAAAGTGTTTATTGTTGATTTCAAGACAGGCGCAATAAAATAAAATCCTGCCTACATTATACCTGATTATCACACAAGCAACTCAATGTTCTAACAATTCGTAGACGCAGGCAAATGTTACAATCATATCATGACTCGTGATCATCAGTGCAATCCAAAACAATGTTAACTGCAGCGGGAGAGAATACTTAAATACCATAGACAAAGACAATGGCAAGCAAACTCCCTCACACCAAGGCACTCTAAAGTTGAAACTTAAAGTTTTAAAGCACAAAAGTATTTTATGTCAAGAATGTTCAAAAAATGTACCAGGTTATTTTCAGGCCACTCAGCTTAATCCATGAATAATGTTCATGGCTGGGCAGCTAAAACATTGATAGTTCCAGAATTGACCAAAATTGTTTTAAAATACCTGTAGCAAATGTTTGATAGCCACTTGCAGCAAGAAGCATTGCAATTAATTCTGATTTATTTGATAGCATTAGCTTAGAACTGCAGTCACTCACAAGAAACCTTGCCTTAAATGCATTTTATAACTGATCATGTTTTAAAGTGAATGTAATAAGCCATTTTATTTGCTCAGTTAGATGTTTACATTGAATTAGAACAAACGTGTTGCTTATATCATTTATCATTTAATTTAAGTTTGTTCAATGTTTCTGACATTACAACAGTGACTACACTCCAAAAGTACTTCATTGGCTGTAAAGCGCTTTGAGATGTCCAGTAGTCATGAAAGGCGCTTTAGAAATGTAAGTCTTTTTATTTTATTTTATTTTATTGTCCAATTTTTCTCCCCTGCTCTCCTGAAAGTGTTGATCCATGTTATATGCTTCTATGGGTACCATCCAATCTCTGGTACCTCGCCCAAGTGGCTATTTTTCAGATGTGACTCTGAGCATTAATGTTTGCCAGTCAATTCGGCTGTGAGAAGCAACAGTGCTGAGCCTGATATTATCCTTAACTGACACCCACACACCCTTGACTTCAAACAGCATTACTGAATAGGATTCAGTGAGTGTGAACCCTGACTGACTTTGTGCCCCTCCTAGCCCAGGGATATCAGTGGAGCGAGCCTTTGACTTTGTGGTAGCAGCATTCCCGGCTCTAAGTCAGAACGTGCAGAGTTTGAACCCCACTACAGACAGTGCAGACCAGATCTCTGGCTCTCAATTCTGGGTTGAAACCCAGGGCGATACTCGAATCCGATGGGTGTGAGTGCCTCCTCCTCCCTCACTGTATGGGTTGTGGGAACCCATTCAACCCTCCTGCCATGTGGGCTGGTAAATGGATGGCGACAGTCATAGAAAGAGTGTTCATCTCTCGGTCTGTCAGACCGTTAATCAGCCTGTGAATCTTTCCACTTCTTCACACTATTCTTCACAGGATGATTGCAAAGATACGAAAACAAGAGCAGAGATCAGCAAACTGAGGCTGAGAATGTGACCTACAGCCTTCGCTGCCTACATGCCTCAGTCCACCCTGAGTAGTACAATTCAGCCATCACTAAAAGTAGACACTTTAGTTTCTTTTTAATCTATCAGATGTCTTTAGATTTTTTTGCAGCTTGCTATACATTCTGTGCTTTTAATCACAAATAATAATGGAAATAAACTAATAATAAAAGTAAAACATTTGTGGTGAATAGTATGACTATTTAATAACTAAAACTTTTTGCAAGCTTTGTTAAATAAAAGAGCACAGCAGCTGCAACTCCTCAGTAAGATGGGTGTAGCTTACTGAAATCAGCATTCATGTAAAGCATGCAAGGCTAAGGAAATATGGTCCCACAACTCATCTCTGGTTCTGTTCTAGGCACCATATTTTACAAGACTATCATATTTTACAATCAGTGTACTTTATACATTTGTATATATTTTAGTATTGAAAAGTGCAGAAAATACCTTATTTAAACTAATATTTCTATATGCACTTTGCCAGATTTTTCAGTATCTCTTGTGTTGAAATCTCAGTCGAGGTCTTCCCGCGGGCAAACGATTGAAAAAGGGAAAAAAAATGCGCACTTACCTGTTGTTGCTGCGCCAGTTCGAACTTCCGAGCCTGAGGCCTCTCGTGACTGCGCGTCGCAGCGCGTGCATGTCAGGACGTGCGCAGACCGGGAGCTGGAGACACATGGCTCTAAGCAGCCAATCAGGTGTAGTATATTCTCATTCAAAGTAATAGGAGTACCGTAAGTCCATTGCGCGCTGAAAACCGGCTTTTCCGATGCCTTCCCGGGTCCGTAGAAACTTCATACGGACCCGGGACATCGGAATTTCAGCCCATTGATCTACAATATGCATTTTGTGCTTCTGGGGGCTGTCCAGGTATTTGTCTTCACCATTATAATCCATAATTTTATTTGATTTCGCATGCCAATGACTAAAAACTCATTTCAGTGAGCTCATGAACAGTAGGGGCTAGAAATTGGCCAACTAGCTTTAGCGCTGTTTCTTTGTACAACGTTTTTTTTAATCGCATAAATAGCGTCAAAAAATAATCGCGCAAAATTGGCCAAACGCTTTTTGGCGATCGCTAAAGCGGTAAAAGTGCATAGTTTTTTGTGCGCCAAAACTCAATTTCTTGGTGGTAAATAAACTGCCCGTTCTGCACATGTGCAAGAAAAAAAATTCCACTGTTTTTTTCTCCCAATCCTTCTGGCATCATCAAGGTCACATGCAGGGTGTGCCTGCACGTGTTCAGTACATCCAGGGCTACATCAGCCATTTTTGAGAGGGGATTTAAAGATCTGCAAACTTCAGCACAGCTCAGAAACAGTTAATCAAAAATCAAAAATGCCGGGTGATTCAGCAAGGAAGAGGTGCCAGAAATTCACTCAGGATGCTAATGAGGCATTAATCACTGCTGTAACAGGCAGATGGGGGAGATCTCGAGGAAGGGTCGTGGAAAACTACACCCATCTGCGACAATCGATGGGGGGGGGGTTAAAATGGGGGGGGGGGGGTTAAAGGTGGCTGCAGCTAAAGGATGTTAGGTGCAGGGTTGTTCTTTTGTTGTTGTTATTGTTGTTTTGTTCTTGTTTTGCTGTTATTTAAGTAAAGTTTACATTTCAAAAGTTTTAACATTCAAAAATGTTATTGAAGTTACTAAATGAATGTTTACAAAGTTTCATTAATGTACAACTGTACAAATATTTAATAAATTTCAAGTTATTTTTTCACCAAAACCAAACTTGTGCAGTGTCTCATTTGAAGATTAATAGTCAACATGCTGGGATAGAGTGGGCAGTCAATGATGAAACGTGTAGTTCAGCCTTCATGCGAATTATCAGCTGCTGATGTAAGGCTTTTGTAATGGGGAAAGCTGCACGAGGCCTCCTCTCCTGTCGTCATGGGGGTGGTGGTGGCATGGGTTCCTCCTCCTCATCCTCCACCCCCCTCCCAACCCCTCGCTCCTGAGGTGATTCTGCAATCTCCAGCGGAAAATCTTGTCCCCTCATGATGGCTAAGTTGTGTCGCATGCAGCGCAACACAATGAACTCAGAGAACTGCTGAGGGGAGTATTGCAGGCAGCCTCCAGAGTGGTCCAGACATCGAAAGCGCTACTTCAGCATTCCAATTATCTTCTCGACAATGTTGCATGTGGCTAAATGGCTGTCATTATAGCGATGCTCGGCTTCTGTCTGAGGGTTCCGGAGGGGGGGTCATGAGCCAGGTGGCGAGGCCGTAACCTTTGTCCCCCAGCATCCAGTTCTGGTCTTGTGGCTGATGCTCAAACAGGTATGAGACAGTGCTCTCACGCAAGATGAAAGTATCATGGATGCTCCCTGGAAATTGGCATTTATTGCCATGATGCACTGAGTATGGTTGCACACTATCTGTACATTCAGCAAGTGGAATCACTTTCGGTTTCGATAAACCTCTGGATCCTCAAAAGGTGCTCGCAGGGCTATGTGCGTACAGTCAATGGCAGCCTGTACCTTGGGGAAGCCAGCAATTCATGCAAAGCCTAGAGCCCTCTCATTCTGTGCCTCCTTGGTCATTGGTAAGTTTATGAAGTCCATCCTGCGTGCGTACAGTGCAGTAGTCACCTAGCAAATGCAGCGATGTGTAGCAAACTGCGAGATGGAGCATATGTCCCCATCTGATGCCTGAAAGGAGCCGGAGGCATAGAAGGCAAGTGCTGCAGTCACCTTCACCTCGACAAGCAGTGCAGTCCTCCTCACGCTTGTAGGCTGTATGTCTGCCTTTATGAGCTGGCATATCTCCCCACCTCTTTTCAAAAGTGCAGCCTTCTAACATACTGTGCCTCAGACAGATGCAGGTACGAGCGATGTTCCCTGTAAACTCGTGGGGGGTAAGGCCTCCTCCCCATAAGTCTGCGAGCTCTTTGATTGCGCTAATAATGCTGTTGAATAAGCCTTCTTCCAGGTCTCTGCTCCATAGAAAAAGCAGCCAACAATAATGGCAGAGAGAGCATAGACCCCATTCTTTTTACTGTCCTTAAATGTCCTAAATTCCTTAAAAACTAAGTATAAACTCACAAAACACTAAAGTGTAAAAGCCTTCCCTCCAAATGCTTTCATTCACTGAACTGTAGTTCTGTCTTTCAAGATGGCGCCATTAGCACCAGTTTCATCGTGAATCCAACCTGGTAAGACTTGCATTTTCTGGGTGTTTTTTTGCGGTATTCACCAATTTTGCGAAAATGGTGGTATTGGACTGTTTGACGCCCAGTGATGTCACAAAAATGGTCCAAAAAAAGGGCGGATGGTATTTTTTACGACTGGCGTTAAACCACTGGCCAATTTTGAAAAATGGCGGTAAATTATTTTAGCACAAAAAACACTTTTACCGCAAAAGAATGGCAGTAAAACGGGCACAAGGATGGCCAATTTCTAGTTCTAAGGCTTTTTTCATGGGGAATGGGAATCCCTTCTCTATAGATTAGTTCATGGGATGCTTGAACTACAAAAATTAATTCAACCTAAATTTTTTTACTAAGGTTTCAGTGAATGAATTGTAATGATACAACCATGCTCATATCGTGTAGCTAACATCTGCTGAACAATTTCTAGTTATATGGGTTTTTACAGGGAGTGATTGCCATGGTGAGTTACAACTCTACATTTTCACCTCTAGAATCTGGCCTCCAATCCAGATCACAATAGTGGGATAAAGGCCTCTTCACTCTAATGGCTATAAGGATCCTAAATAAAACTAGTTTATACAATTTCAAATCAGATCCCAGTGGATATGGGTTAAACTGCCAATAATTTTCCTTTGAAATTATACTTTCACTTAAATGTAGATTTGCTGCAAGAAGGATTGATGTCGGAAATGGAAAGGTTACACTGGAAATGTAGGGATACTCATGCGGTTGGGGTTGGAGCACGTTGTTGGACAATGTTAACGCAGCTTTGTCCCATCTTCAATCCATCATATTGATGGTCTGAAAGTGTTTAATACTGACACAGGTATAAATATAGGGAGGGTTCAATACTGACGCAGGTATAAACATAGGAAGGGTTGAATACTGACAGTCTTTAATGAATTCAAAATAAAATTCATCCCTAATTCAAGAAAAAGGTTTTCTTCAAAGGTTTCTTCCCTTTACTCAATGTCCCTATTGTGAGTCCTTCTAAATCTATGCCAACTTCAGTGATGGTTTTTAGGTATGGGATCAAAGCAGTTTTACAAATCTTACCAATCTTGCAACAATTTCAGGTATGACTCAGAGGGACCCGATAGCTTCTGATAGAAATGGTTCTTATCAAGATTTCTATTGGCAGTTACTTCAGACATTTTAATTCGTTTACTTTACTGTTCCAAAATGAGAACTGTTTTTTGTACTTAAGATTTTTCTATTTGATTACTGTACAGGAATGCGATAAATATCAAACTTTGCAAGTAATGTGAAGTCGATAGATGGATTAGATTTCTGGATACACAATGCATAATAGACAACCCGTTTGGATAGCCATAATTTTAGACATTGGAAATAAATTCAAAATCTCCTTATCACTCTAAGAACATAACATGAAGGAGAATCCCTTTTATCCCTCTGGCATCTTTTAGTCGGCAGCCCACATTTCTATTCCATGTGACCTTACAGGTCAATGATCTGCCATATGCTATAGTTTGATTTAAATAAGTTTCATCTTCACCTTTTTGGCTGTAACATGAGTATTGGGCCATTTTGCTCCTGTAAGAACAGACTGATATTTCCTCCTAAATTTTTACACGCAGTTTCTAACTTCTAGATATACAGAGATCACTGTATACATTAGGGGAATGTGTAGCTTATATACATGAAAAATGGGCTTCAGATGTTATCAGAGGCCTTGATTTGATGCCAAACTTAATTAGAAACTCAGAATCTCAGCAAAATGAGCCAATTCCGATCAATTTGGAAAAATTCCAAATTTTCTGATTCAAATTGATTTAGATTCAGAAATAGCCCTTCAAACATTGCTTCACATTCCCCATTCTGTATGTGCAAGATGTATCATAGCCCTTTCTATACTAGTGGCAGGCAGACTGAGACAGGCACTGTGTGGCTATAGTCTGTAATGGAATTCTTGTCTTGGTAGCTCTCGAAACCTTCAAAGAAAAGGTAGGTTTCCACCGTGTTATTTTTAAAAATTTTATTTGACAAAATGAATCCACCATCTCCTCCGTGGGTTTTTGTTGTCGTATTGTTCTGTTCAGATTGGACTCCCTTCACTCATCCCTAATACCCTGTTTACATGGCAGCAGCTAATTCCGTTTTGTGCAGTATTTGCAGCTGTTCCAAATTAGTTGGGGCCATGTAAACATTGCCGAGTTATCCAATTGGACTTTGTTGCCGAGCGCAATCTCCCACCCGTGTGGATTTAATTTTGTTCCACAGCAAAGTATTTTGATTTCTGGTTGTGTAAACAGCCTGGTGCCACTGAGATGAATTTCAGGTCCAGAATGCGTCGAGGTAGGGCAGGCTGGTCACTGCTTTCTGGTCTTCATAAGACTAATTCTTTCTGTGGAAGAATCCAGGAAACTTAAAGGGTCATTCATTTTCAGTGAAAGTGTGCCTCTCATAAATTGCTGATGAAGTGATCATGAGAGAGACGTCCCTTGCTGCTGGAGATCCACATGTTTCCACATTTTATTCATTCCTCTTCATCTACTGATCAGTATGTCCCCGAGTCCTGCTCAAGGCTCCTGATCTAACCTTTGACAAAAGAATAGATCATTTATTTTCTTGCTTCAATCCAGGTCTTAGCCTCAGCTCTAAGAGTATGTGCCTGCAATTTCATATTGGAAAAATGTTCTTATTACAAAGATTAGTGGCAGGTTACTTGATACCATGATACTTACCACAGCCTTGATCATCTCATTTTAAACAAGGGCTCTAAAATTTACTAAACAGCAAATCTACTTAATTGTACTTTACAGACCAGAATCGGCATTGATGTTCTCTGCTATGAATATTAACAGATTTGCTTCATGGAAATGCACTGTAATTCACAGCAGAAGGATTTCATTCACATTACTAGGATGCAAAATGAATCCCTACCGGCTGTGTAAACAGGATAGCAGTGAAAACCCTCCAACTCAGACCTCTGGGGGAACTTTGGGTACCAGAAGTAAAGCTATTCAAAGAGGTTCAATCCTACAGGTATTTGCAGAAGTTTGTGGAATGCTATCTTTTCCTTATATCCTTTCAATACGGTAGAAAAGGTAGTGCAACCACTTGGTTTCTTTGTCCTGATGTAGAGATCCTAAACCTATAGGGGCAGGGGTGGGGGGCTATGGGTGTGGCAGGTAATTTTGAGTTTGGGTACAAGCAGAAAACCGGCGCTTGGGGATTAGCCCCCCAGTTATATACCCCGTCTGGTTTTCCTTACCATTGTGGAGTGAGCGGGGTGTATAACAGGAGGCCGATCCACAACCGTTGGTATTCCTATCATGCCCAAATGGAAAATGACCTCCTACATCCCTACATCTCTAAAGCCAACTTAACTATGTAATGTCTGTGAGCTTGTAAAGTTTGTAGCTCCATACAATACACATAACCAGGCATGTTCCGGAGGCTTCCGACTGAGCTGCCTGCCATGTTAGAAGCTGTGTGTGCTGTGTTCTGTGAATATATCACATTTGGCAGCGAGATGGGATTTTTCGGATGATTTAAAGCTGAAATTTAATTGGTGAAGGAACCAGCCAGCCGACAGAGAGACTTTGGGAGCTTCTCTGTCTTTGGAACAAGCTACAAAATCTGAGGTAAAATACAGCACACTGTATGAACGGCTAGAAATTAAAATGGCAGCACCCGCAGGTAATGGGACATTTGGGTGAATATAGACACGACCGGGAATGTTTTAAAGCATACATGGATCGGCTAGAAATGTATTTCACTACAAATAACATAATTGAAGTTCCAGAGAATGCAGTCCAGAATCAGGCAATATTGCAACGTAAGAAAGCAATTTTCTTATCGGAAGCTGGACCGGCATTGTATGAAACACGATAAATCTGCTTGTGCCTGACGAGCCAAAAGACACAACGCTTAAAGAGATTTTAATGAAGCTGGAGCAGCACTATAACCCAAACCGTTATAAATTGCTGAAAGCTATAGTTTCAGGATTCGGAATCAAAAGGCTGATGAAAGTATCAGTGATTACATTGTAGCATTAAAAAAGCTATCGATTCACTGTAATTTCGGAAACTTTCAAAACCGAGCATTGCGGGATTGTTTTGTTTGTGGGGTGAAAAATGCTGCGCTCAGAAGAAAGTTATTGACGACGGATGACTTGACTTTTTAGATTGCTTGTCAGACAGCGAGGTCAATGGGCATGGCCGAACAATATTCCTGAGAATTGCAAAATAATTATGGTTGTCAGTCAACCAAGGTGAATTGCCTGCAGATTCATAGTAAAAGATGGTGGGGGCCCAAAGTCTCAGAAACTGGAAATTCTAACAGAATGTCGAAGTTGTGCTAAAGGTGCCTGGGACAACACATTGCTCAAAGTTGTCCATACATGAAGACAGAGTGTTTCTTCTGCAGAAAGACTGGGCATCTTGCGAAGGCATGTCGACTGAAGGGTAAACTAGTTTTTAAAGCTATGAGTCCAGCGTTAAAAGCTATGAGTAGAAATCCCCAGAGACTACATAGCATGGAAGAACGACGACAGGGTGTGGAGATGTTAGAGTTACACGTCATCAGGAGCACGAGGTTAAAGAACGGCGCTTCAGAAAGTATCAAAATCCACATAGATGTTGCGGGTTTCAAGATACCAATGGAAATCAACACGGGTGCATCCGTGAGTGTAGTACCGGAGTCGCTATACCTCGACAAATTGCGTGATTTCCCATTGGAGAAAGCCAAAATAGAGCTGCGAGGCTACTCGGGAGAGAAAATTCCTGTGGTAGAAACATAGAAACATGGAAACATAGGAAATAGGTGTAGGAGTAGGCCATTCGGCCCTTTGAGCCTGCACCACCATTCAATAAGATCATGGCTGATCATTCCTTCAGTACCCATTTCCTGCTTTCTCTCCAAACCCCTTGATCCCTTCAGCCGTAAGGGCCATATCTAACTCCCTCTTGAATATATCCATTGAACTGGCATCAACAACTCTCTGTAGTATTTCACAGGTTAACAACTCTCTGAGTGAAGAAGTTTCTCCTCACCTCAGTCCTGAACGGCCTGCCCCTTATCCTAAGACTGTGTCCCCTGGTTCTGGACTTCCCCAACATCGGGAACATTCTTCCCGCATCTAGCCTGTCCAGTCCAGTCAGGAACTTTATGTTTCTATGAGATCCTCTCTCATCCTTCTAAACTCCAGTGTATAAAGGCCCAGTTGATCCAGTCTCTCCTCATATGTCAGTCCAGCCATCCCTGGAATCAGTCTGGTGAACCTTCGCTGCACTCCCTCAATACCAAGAACGTCCTTCCTCAGATTAGGAGACCAAAACTCAACACAATATTCCAGGTGGGGCCTCACCAAGGCCCTGTACAACTTCAGCAAGACTTCCCTGCTCCTATACTCAAATCCCCTTGCTATGAAGGCCAACATACCATTTGCCTTCTTCACCGCCTGCTGTACCTGCATGCCAACTTTCAATGACTGATGAACCATGACACCCAGGCCTCCCCTTTTCCTAATCTGCCGCCATTCAGATAATATTCTGCCTTCGTGTTTTTGCCCCCAAAGTGGATAACCTCACATTTATCCACATTATACTGCATCTGCCATGTATTTGCCCACTCGCCTAACCTGTCCAAGACACCCTGCAGCCTCATAGCATCCTCCTCACAGCTCACACCGCCACCTAGTTTAGTGTCATCTGCAAACTTGGAGATATTACACTCAATTCCATCATCTAAATCATTAATATATATTGTAAAGAGCTGGGATCCCAGCACTGAGCCCTGCGGCACTCCACTCGTCACTGCCTGCCATTCTGAAAATGACCCGTTAATCCCGATTCTCTGCTTCCTGTCTGCCAACCAGTTCTCTATCCACGTCAGTACATTATCCCCAATACATGTGCTTTGATTTTGCACACCAATCTCCTGTGTGGGACCTTGTCAAAAGCCTTTTGAAAGTCCAAATACACCACATCCACTGGTTCTCCCTTGTCCACTCGACTACCTACATCCTCAAAAAATTCCAGAAGATTTGTCAAGCATGATTTCCCTTTCATAAATCCAAGCTGACTTGGACCTATCCTATCACAGCTCTCCAAATGCGCTGCTATTTCATCCTTAATGATTGATTCCAACATTTTCCCCACCACCGATGTCAGGCTAACCGGTCTATAATCACCCGTTTTCTTTCCCTCCTTTTTTAAAAAGTGCCGTTACATTAGCAACCCTCCAGTCCATAGGAACTGATCCAGAGTCGATAGACTGTTGGAAAATTATCACCAATGCATCCACTATTTCAAGGGCCACTTCCTTAAGTACTCTGGGATGAAAACTATCAGGCCCTGGGGATTTATCAGCCTTCAATCCAGTCAATTTCCCGAACACAATTTCCCACCTAATAAGGATATACATCAGTTCCTCCTTCTCACTCGACCCTCGGTCCCCTAGTACATCCGGAAGGTTATTTGTGTCTTCCTTTGTGAAGACAGAACCAAAGTACGTGTTCAATTGGTCTGCTATTTCTTTGTTCCCCATTATAAATTCACCAGAATCCGACTGCAAGAGACCTACGTTTGTCTTCACTAATCTTTTTCTCTTCACATATCTATAGAAGCTTTTGCAGTCAGTTTTTGCAGTAGGTTGTATCACCGTACTGGTGAAATATAAGGATCAATTTCAGAACTTGCCTCTAATAGTAGTGAAAAGAGACAAGCCTGCCTTACTAGGAAGAAATTGGTTGAGATTACTGAAGCTGCATTGGAGTGAGATTTTCCGTGTGGAAGCGAGATTTTCATCAACGGATGAGGTTATCAAGAAGTATCTGAAGGTGTTCTGTGAAACGGGCAGTCCAATCCAAGGCTTTAAGGCGAGTGTCAGGGTACAGAAGGATGCTAGATCGGTTTACTACAAGCCACGTTCCGTACCATATGTACTCAAGGAGAAAGTTGAGCAAGAACTCAAAAGACTAGAGACTGAGAACATTATTTGTAAGATTGATCGATGTAATTGGGCTACACCCATTGTTGTTGTACCTAAGTCCGATGGTAAGGTAAGATTGTGTGGTGATTATAAAATAACCGTAAACCAGGTTCCAGAAGATAATGTCCCCAATACATTGCCGAATATAGAAGATTTGTTCACAACACTGACAGGTGGTCAGATCTTCTCAAAACTTGATCTTACGAATGCCTACTTACAGCTTGAACTAGATGATGAGTCCAAGTCATGCTTGACTATAAATACTCATCCAGGCCTATATCAATTTAATAGGCTACCGTTTGGAGTGTCTTCCGCCCCTGCCCTATTCCAAGGAATGTTGAACCAGATTTTGCAAGGTATTGAAGGGGATTTATGTATACAAATTTCAGCACCAAATAGGCAAATTCATAATAACATTTTGAATGAAGTCCTCAAACGACTAGAGAAGCACAGGGTATGAGTGTCTGCTCGTAAGTGTGAGTTATTTCAAAACTCAGTGGAGTACTTCGGGTACAGAGTAGACAAAGATGGGTTACATCCAACTATGGGAAAGCTGGATGCAATCAGAAATGCACCCACTCCTAGGAATGTCACTGAACTTCATTCATTTTTGTGTCTTTTGAACTATTATGGGAAGTTCCTATCAAATTTGGCTACAGTTTTACATCCACTGAATGAACTATTGAAAAAACAGGTCCATTGGAAGTGGTCAAAAGAATGCGATGCAGCATTTAAGGAGTGTAAAAGCAAATTGGTAGAGAGCACCATGTTAGTTAACTATGACGTATCTTCAGAGATCAAGCTAGCATGTGATGCCTCTCTGTATGGAGTTGGGGCAGTGATCTCTCATGTATCATGTAGTGGGGAGGAGAGACCAATTGCTTTTGCTTCACGCAATCTCAGTGCCAGTGAGCGTAATTATGTGAAAATTGAAAGGGAAGCTTTGACATTAATTTTTGGGGTCAAGAAGTTTCACAAATACTTGTATGGTCATAAGTTTACCATCATTACAGACCATAAGCCCCTAACAGCAATCCTCCATCCAAAGTCCCCAGTTCCAACATTAGCTGCAGCCCGAATGCAGAGATGGGCTTTGATTTTGTCAGCATATATATATGCTATTGAATATAGACGATCAGCTGATCACAGTAATGCTGATGCAATGTCTAGATTGCCTTCCCCATCACAAGTTACACCCGATAGGGAAGAAGTGTTCTATTTTTCATACATTGATGAACTGCCAGTCACAGCTGAAGAGCAACCAAATGTGACCCAGTGATGTCAAAGGTGTATGATTATATTGCAAATGGATGGCCAAACCAGGTAATAGACAAAGATACACATCCATTCTTCATTTGAAGGAATGAACTATCAGTCGATAAAGATTATATCATGTGGAGTGCAAGAGTGGTTATACAAAATAAATTCAGGTCAAAATTATTAGGAGACCTCCATGACCAGCACCTGGGAATGTGCTTGACCAAGAGTTTTGCACGCAGTTATTTATGGTGGCCAGGTCTTGATAAAGATATAGAGTACATCGTGAGTCAGTGTACAACATGTCAATTGGTAAGCAAGCAACCACCATCAGTACCATTATAGCCATGGAAATGTGGCAAAGGCTACATATTGATTTTGCTGAGCTAGAAGGACAACAATTGTTCATTGTGATTGATAACCATTCGAAGTGGGTTGAGGTGTTTCCAATGTGGAAAAAAACAAGTAAAACATTGGACATTTTGCGAAGATTATTTTCTTCATTTGGCCTCCCAGAAGAAATTGTTTCAGATAATGGACCACAGTTTTGTTCAGAAGAATTTGCATAATTCATGAGCAAAAATGGTGTGAAACATACCAAGGTTCCACCGTACCATCCTGCTTCGAATGGTGCAGCAGAGCGCACTGTACAAATTGTAAAACGTGCCCTCATAAAACAAATGTTAGATCCAAATCCAAAGAAACGGAAGTTGTCATTGGATCACAAATTGGCGAATTTGCTAATTACATATCGTAATACTCCTCATACAACTACTGGTAGAACACCAGCAGAGTTGTTTCTCAAACGACAGCCACGAACCAGATTCTCGTTGTTAAAACCAAATTTGGCACAGTCCGTAAAAGAGACACAATTAAAACAGAAAGAGAATCATGATAGAGGTAGAGTAAAAGAGAGAAGTGTGAAATTAAACCAGAAGGTGAGAGTGAAGAACCATCACCATAAATGCGTAAAGTGGTTACTAGGAAGACTGATGAAGATATGTGGTCCTTGCACATATTTGGTAAAGCTGTTTGATAATGGACAGGCTAGGTTTGTTCATACTTTTACCTACAGACATGAAAGGAGTTGAAGGTGGGAATGATTCAATTATTTCTGACTCATCAGATAGTTTTGATATACCAGTAGCAAATCCTACATCTAGTGTACTGGAAACAAATCCAAGAGAAAATCAGAATGTAAGTCTGAAGTTAGAGTGAGTTCAAATGAAAATCAAGGAAATTCCGTGGAGGAAAACGTTCCTCAGGATGAGCCTCGAAGGAGTTTAGATTCGACACCATGTTTGGAAGGTTCTGTTCGAAAGCGAAGGTATCCTCTTCGAAACAGAAAACAAGTAGTTAAGTTAAAGATGTAAATATGGAAAAAAATTAAGTCTATATCCTGTGTTATGCATAAACATGTAAGTTATGTATGATGTTTGTTATAATAACTTCTTCATTAAGGAGGGAGAAGTGTAATGTCTGTGAGCTTGTAATGTTTGTAGCTCCATACTGTGGATGTGGACATATTGTACTGCTACTACAGAGTTAATAATTAAACAGAACCAGGCATGTTCCGGAGGCTTCCAACAGAGCTGCCTGCCATGTTAGAAGCTGTGTGTGCTGTGCTCTGTGAATATCTCATATCCAGCAAAACTTGTCAAAGAAGACTTTTGCTTTTTGATTTTTAACTGTGTTATAATGCATGTTTTTGCTGCTTCCGCAATGATTCCATGAGTTTATTCAGTGGGGGGTTAAGCCATACAGATTGACAGGGTCCAGCTTTGCAGTAAGTTAGCTGATCTAAGCCAGGACAGCAGCAGGGTCATTGCAATTGAGTTATTGTAAGGGTAAGGGATAATCAGCCAGGATAGCCTCTCCTGAATATTATCCAACAACTGGAAGCCCATGCTACCTTTTCCTTATATCCTTTCAACACTATAGAAAAGGTAGTGCAACCACTTTATTTCTTTGTCCTGATGTAGAAAATCCTAAGCCTATGGGGATGAAGGGTGGGGAAGGGACCTGCGGGTGGTGGGCCTAATTTTCAGTTTGGGTACAAGCAACACGGGATGTTGACCAAGGGTAAGATTGGATTTAGCTATGAGCTATGATAACTCCATAGCCAAATAATCTGCTAACATTCACTGTCATATATCACATGTGCAAAATGGCTACTTGGGAAAGGTACAAGATGATGTACAACATGGAACTATACCCAAGCAGGAAGTCAAAGCTTTTAAGAGGGGTGGGAGGAAAACTTGTGAGAGAGAAAGCTTGCAAGTAGCAAAGTGTGGCTAACTTTTAATACTGAAGCAAAATTTGTTCTAACACCACATTACAGCCTTCAAATTCCTTCCATATGCTCGTGCACTCCCTCTCTGCAGTAACTAATGACCCCTTTCCTGCTCGAGTCATAGCCAACGACTACCTATTTGTTATTTTTCCACCTAAGAAATGAAGCATCTTGAATAGGTCTTTCCCGGGAAAGACCACCTGCAGCTATGATGTCTCTATCTATCTAGTCTCTAAAGTTAAACAGATGGTTTTCAGTCTTCCGTAGCAGTTATCCCACCGTAGCACATTGGGGAAACTACTGAGGTCAGAGCTGGAAATATATGTGCGTGTGCATGTGAGGAAATATTAGCCACAGAGGATTAGCCAAGGAAGGCGAATGATAATCCAGGGTGAACTGTGTGCTGAGACACAGATGGGATGGGAAATCCTCTGCTCCTGCCAAGAGAGTTCCCTCATTCTCTAGTTAACTATCCAGGTTTGATCTGAGCCTTACACATTGATTGCTACATGGCTGAGCACAAAGGAGTAGTTCCAGGGTCACATGATTTTCGCTCTGGGATTCTACATTAAAGGCATAATGACACTATAGTTTTCCATTTGATGTTGTTGCATTTTGCGAGCTTTACCTTAGATCATTTCATTGTGCTCTGTGCCAGATATCACTCCTGCTCCCTACAAACTGGCGGGAACCTTTATCTGTCCTATATCTGGTGATGCTTGTGAGCGCAGAAGTCAAACAGGAGCCATTCTTACTTCACTTAGCTTGCAGAATATAGGGCCAAAATTTCCCCATGAGTGGCTCCATTTGTTTTGGTGTAACTTGATTTTTCTGGTGTATGTTTTTAGTTGCAAATATGGCCATTTAATTTGCGCCAGTGTAAGTGAGTTAGTTAGGTATTTTGTTAGGTCACTTTTTTTTTCAAAAGGGGGTGTTACCAGCCACTTACACCACTTATGCCAATTTGGCCAGAAAAAAATTGTACTAAATTAACATAGGGCAGCATATGTGTCCACTTTTGTCCGCACAGAAAGACCTTACTTACAGTTAAGGAATCGGCGCAAGTAACTACATTTAAAGCACCACCAAGCACCAAACAAAGCACGAAAAGTAATAAGTAATTAATTAACAAATAAAATAGAAGGAACACTGCCCCTAAAGCACCAAGACCAAAGTAATAAGCAGTCAATAAATAAAAAATAAAAAATAGAAGGAACCCTGTTATATATATACACTATAGATATACCTTCTGTGTAATCACTTTATAGTTGCATAAGATGGAGACTTGTTTACCGAAGGTACCATCAACAAGATTCACACTGTATACACTATGCTGGCGCCACCAGAGGGTGCTACTGGTGGAGGCCCAGGGGTCACCAGTACACCACAGGTAACCAGGTATAAAAGGGAGTCCACCATGTGGTATCCTCACTCTGGAGTTATATTAAATGGACTAAGGTCACTACAGTTCAAGTGCAATACTTTGTCTCGTGGAGTCATTATCAAAGCATCGAAAGACATAACAAATGCTGCCCCTAAAGCACCAAGACCAAAGTAATAAGCAGTCAACAAATAACAAATTAAAAAAAATAGAAGGAACCCTGCACCTAAAGTACCAAAATCAATCAGTAAATAACAAATAAAAAATAGAAGTCCTACCTTAGGGAACGCAGCAGGCCGCTGTTGAGGGAGCCCATTCGGCCAGGGCTAGGAGGGGGGGGGAAGAGGAGGGGGGGAGGGAGGTAGAGAGGAGGGGGGGGAGAGAAGAGAGGAGGGGAGAGAGGAGAGGGGGGGGAGAAGAGAGAGGGGGAGAGAGGAGGAGGTGGAGGGAGAGGTGGGGGGGAGGTGGAGAGGAGGGGTGGAGGTGGAAGTACCCTCTTGTGAAGCACATCTAGACTGATGTCCGGCATGGCACCAACACCCGCATGAAACCCCAGTTCATCTGGTCATGAGTTACAAACCCAGACCACCAGAAACTCTTCAGGAGTTTTACAATCAGATCAGAGGCGTCGCCACTGATGGATTCAAGAACCATCACAATGGGTCCCTCCCAGGTCAAAGTTCCATCTTTATTTTCTTAAAGTGTTTCTAATCTGTAAATCCCCTAATCCAAGGCTGAAAGGAATCAAATCACCTTTTGAAATGAAGGGAAGCAAACAATCAGATGACACAGCCTGCAGAGCACAATCTGGCCGCCAATGAGGGAGCCCATTCGGCCAGGGCTAGGGACGGCGTGCTTCGGCCCAGCCCACACAGCCTGCAGTGAGGTTTTGCAGAAACGGCCTGTCAGGAGCTACTGCACATGCACGCAGACTCTGGCGCGCATGTGCAGTTTTCAGCGCCGGGACCTGGCTCCACCCCCAATCCAATGGGCTACGCTGTGCCACGACGGAGGAGAGGCTGGGGAGCGGCCAAATTATGGAGGTCTCATTTCGGCGCGCTTGGAGGTGGACAAAAGTGGTGCAGCTCGAGTGAGGGCGCCAGAAAAACAGGTTAGGGAAATTTGGGCCCATAGCACCAGGTGGTAGAATCACCTCATAATAAAATGCTAATTGTGTTCCAATTCCAGTGTGCAGAAAATATTTTTCAGGTGCCTACTACTCCCTGCTACTACAGAGGGTGGATAATGCAGTCCACATGCTGCTGTAATATTGAGGTCTACAATCGAACTCTTCTGATATGACATTACCACATTACACAAGGTTTCTAGTAAAGTAGTGCACGATAAGCTGCGATAGTTCCAGGGTCTCGGGCACAGGTTATCGGGCATCACGGTTATTGAAAAGTCATGGCTGCCCTTAAAGCCATGCCTGCTTATTTCAAAAAGGAGTCTGGTTTGGGAAGCTAGCTTGATTTGCTGATCAGGTGCTGGGGGTCATGGTTCAGGAGCTACTGCGACAAGCAAAGACCCTCTGTGCAGGGAAAGGCCAAGCAGCCAACCCATCTTTACCTTTTTCACTTTCTTTCCCAGCCCTTACAGGTGCGTATGAGGTGCGCACACACCTGTAATGGCCCCGCAATTTCCAGGTTTAGGCATGCACCACACATGCGCTGAAACCCAGAAGAATTCTCTTGACACGTCATATGAATCTGAAAGAAAAAGGGCCTCCATGGGCGGAGAACATAAGAACATAAGAAATAGGAGCAAGAGTTGGTCCTTTGACCCCTCGAGCCTGCTCCACCATTCAATAAGATCATGGGCCGAAATTCAGGGCCACCAGAAAGCTGGCGGACCTACCTTCTTCTTGAAGTTTTTCTGCCAGGATCATTGAGGCAGTCTTTCCATCGATTTTCGGGACTTTTGTCGTTTTTTTTAAGTTGGGCCGGAAGTTGGTCATAGTGGGGGCGGAAGTGAGACGGTAAGTCAGGCTGAGGGGCAGAAGTCGGGGCGGGATCGGGACTCCGCTGCTGTCATTCAGCGGCGGAGCGGTGGTGATGTCACAGTCATCATGTTCTCTCCCCTCCATTAAAGGGGAGAGAAGACGCCATTTTTTATCTTCGTCCACTGGACTACCAGCGAGGGTTTTGGCCGGGCCAGCAGCCTGGTACCCAAGAGGGGGTGCCAGGCTGCCTGTCGGTGGCCCGGCTGAACCCGGGGGCACAATAGTCCGGCCGACATGGAGGTCATCCGGCAAAATAAATATGGCAGCGGCCGCGGCATTCGGCCCTCCCCTTTAATGTCCACCGCAATGCCAGAGCCGAGAGAGAGCAGACAAGGTGCACCGACAGAAAAAGCTACCAGGGGCATCGTTCATCAGCTCGTGGATTTTTTTAGCTGAATTTCAGTCGGAATAAAATGGAGGTGCGGGATAGCGACAGTGCGCACTTTTATGATGCACTTGCGGCGGTTGCCAGCAGCGGAGCGGAAGTGAGGACAGGGCGAAAAATCCACAACCTGAATTTGGGTCAGGGCGACCATTGGACTGCAAAGTGGTGGCCAGGGGATCCACCGCATGCCAGCCACAAACGGGTGGCACGGGTCTTACCAAGATCCTGAATTTCGACTCCATGGCTGATCTGATCTGATCTTGGGCTCAGCTCCACTTCCATGCCTGCTCCCATAACCCTCGATTCCTTTATCGTTCAAAAATCTGTCTATCTCTGCCATAAATATATTCAATGAAGCAGCCTCCACAGCTCTCTGGGGCAGAGAATTCCACAGATTTACAACCCTCTGAGAGAAGAAATTCTGCCTCATCTCAGTTCTAAATGGGCGGCCCCTTATTCTGAAACTGTGCTCTCTAGTTCTAGATTCCTCCACGAGGGGAAACATCCTCTCTGCATCTACCCTGTCAAGCCCCCTCAGTATCAATAAGATCACCTTTCATTCTTCTAAACTACAATGAGTATAGGCCCAACCTACTCAACCTTTCTTCATAAGTCACCCCTTTCATCTCAGGAAGTCAACCCCTTCATCTTGGGCTATTTGCCCAACTTCTGCCCAGCAAATGCCCTTGAAATTCTAATGCCTGGTAAAAGCAGGCATAAGGCCTGCTTTTACCAGCCGAACAGTTTTAGAAAATAGAAAAATACAATTTTATCACTCATTTATACATTAAAAACCCTGTCCAATAAGGTAAGTTTATTTTTAGCCCCGTTAAAACATATAGGGCTGGATTTTCAGCTGATTAGTGCTCCAGTTAGCACCCTGGCAGGGCGCAAAAATAATTTTTTTGCACGTGAAACGAGGCACACAAGATTGTGCACCCAGGTGGAACTTTTGGCAAGGGTTTTGTGGCAGCACTAAAACTAAATGCCCCGCCACTGTTTTGACCGTTTGGATGAGGCAAATCATCGTGCATCGCTGAGCTAGCATCCCGGGTGCATCATTTGAGCATTTCACCCGATTTAATGTCCGCCCAAGAACCCGCCCAGAAAAACCAGACGGACCCAGGGTGCACCAGGTGCTAATGGCGCCATGTTGAAAGCGGAGGAGAAAGTCACAGTTGTGAGTGATTTAAAGGATTGGGAGAAGTATGCTGAGTCACTGTATACTTTTCATTGTGAAGTTTATGTGAGTTTCTAGTTTGTTTTATAGAGGATATTTAAAGACATTTTAAAAGATGGGGGCCATGCTAGGTCGGGAGCCAGCAATCCTAACTGCTATTGCCATATGGCTTCAAGCTGGAAGAAGGCTTATTGTTGATCATTTGCAACGTAATTGAAGAGGTCGCAGACGTATGGGGAGGAGGCCTTACCCCCCACGAGTTTACAGGGAACATCGCTCATACCTCCAGCTCTCTGAGGCACAGTGGGTTAGAAGGCTGCACTTCCAAAAAGAGGTGGTCACAGAGATATGCCAGCTCGTATAGACAGACCTACAGCCTATCAGCGGCAACAGACTGCACAGCCTGTCGAGGTGAAGGTGACTGTGGCACTTGCCTTCTATGCCTCTGGCTCCTTTCAGGCATCAACAGGGGACATATGCTCCATCTCACAGCACACTACACATTACTGCATTCACCAGGTGACTAATGCACAGTACACACACAGAATGGAATTCATAAACTTCCGAATGACCAAAATGAGAGGGCTGTAGGTTTTGAATGATTTGCTGGCTTCCTGAAGGGTCAGGGTGCCCTTAACTGTACGCACATCGCCCCGCGAGCACCTTTACAGAATGCAGAGGTTTTCCTAAACAGAAAGGGATTCCACTCCATGAACGTACAGATCGTCTGCGACCATACTCAGCGCATCATGGCAATCAATTCCAATATCCAGGGAACATTCATGATGATTTCATCTATCATGCGAGCAATGTCTCACGCATGTTTCAGCATCAATCACAAGGCCAGAGCTAGCTGCTGGGGGCCAAAGGTTACAGCCTCGCCACTTGGCTTATGTCCCCCCCTCCGGAACCCTCAGACAGAAGCCGAGCATCGCTATAATGAGAGCCATGAAGCCACACGCAACATCATCGAACAGAAAATTGGAGTGCTCAAGCAGCACGTCTGATACCTGGACCACTCTGCAGGCTCCCTGTAATACTCCCCATAGCAGGTCTCTGAGTTAATTGTGGTGTGCTGCATGCTACACACCTTAACCATCATGAGGGGACAGGAATTGCCAATGCGAATTGCAGGATCACCTCAGGAGAAAGAGGAGGAGGAGGAAGTGGAACCCATGTCACCACCACCACCACCACCACAACCACAGGGGAGGCATCGTGAAGATTTCGCCCGTTGCAAAAGCTTTATATTGGCAGTTCATAATTGAACGCTTTGCTTGAAGAGTGAACGGCACATTTGACCATTGCCTGGCCACTCTATCCCACCATGTTGAATATTCTCCCTCTTAGTCTGCAAATGAGGCACTACACAAGAATGGTTAAGGAGAACAAAAACATTTATTAATCATTGTAAACTTGGTAGCCTTTATTGTGAGACTTAAATAAAATAAAATAAAATAAAATAAAATAAAATGAGCTGCAACCAGCAGTGTGATAATTCAACAACATTATCAACATAATCTAGTGTGATACTTTAACATAATCTGTAACATAATAATGTAACATAAAACATACGATGCATCCAGCATCAACAACATAATGCAGCAAGATCATATCCTGCCCCACTATTTTTTCCCACCGTCTTTTGCCCCCCTTCCCCTTATCACCTTCCCTTGCCTGCTCCTCCTACTCAAAGTGGCACCAAGATGGCGTGCAGCAAGGCTGCCAGAGCACTGCTTGTTGTCGGGGAGAGACAATGGAAATGCCGTCTGGGGACACACTGGAATAGCTCATGATGTGGAAGGCCCGGCTTCTGACTGGCGAGCCTCTTCATTGGTGTCACCAGTCACAGGTGGTTTGGATGTGACAGTGGGGGAATGCAGAGAGTATGGTGGCAGGCATGGACTGCATCACCTGAACCAAGCTGAAACAGAGCTTGTGCCTGTGATGCGCCATATTCTGCAAGGGTACGCAAGCAGTAGCAGGATATTTGGAAAAGCAAAATTCGGTCAGGCAGTCAGCATGGATTTATGAAGGGGAAGTCATGTTTGACAAATTTGCTGGAATTCTTTGAAGATGTAACAAACAGGGTGGATAAAGGGGAACCAGTGGATGTGGTGCATTTGGACTTCCAGAAGGCATTTGCCACATAAAAGGTTACTGCACAAGATAAAAGTTCATGGGGTTGGGGGTAATATATTAGCATGGATAGAGGATTGGCTAACTAACAGAAAACAGAGAGTCGGGATAAAGGGTCCATTTTCTGGTTGGCAATCAGTAACTAGTGGGGTGCTGCAGGGATCAGTGCTGGGACCCCAACTATTTACAATCTATATTAACGACTTAGAAGAAGGGACTGAGTATAACGTAGCCAAGTTTGCTGATGATACAAAGATGGGAGGAAAAGCAATGTGTGAGGAGGACACAAAAAATCTGCAAAAGGACATAGACAAGCTAAGTGAGTGGGCAAAAATTTGGCACATGGAGTATAATATTGGAAAGTGTGAGGTCATGCACTTTGGCAGAAAAAATCAAAGAGCAAGTTATTATTTAAATGGAGAAAGATTGCAAAGTGCCGCAGTACAGTGGGACCTGGGGGTACTTGTGCATGAAACACAAAAGGATAGTATGTAGGTAAAGCATGTGATCAGGAAGGCCAATGGAATCTTGGCCTTTATTGCAAAGGGGATGGAGTATAAAAGCAGGGAAGTCTTGTTACAGTTGTACAGGGTATTGGTGAGGCCACACCTAGAATACTGCTTGCAGTTTTGGTTTCCATATTTACAAAAGGATATACTTGCTTTGGAGGCAGTTCAGAGAAGGTTCACTAGGTTGATTCCGGAGATGAGGGGGTCGACCTATGAGGAAAGGTTGAGTAGGTTGGGCCTCTACTCATTGGAATTCAGAAGAATGAGAGGTGATCTTATCGAAACGTATAAGATTATGAGGGGGCTTGACAAAGTGGATGCAGAGAGGATGTTTCCACTGATAGGGAAGACTAGACTAGAGGGCATAATCTTAAAATAAGGGGCCACCCATTTAAAACTGAGATGAGCAGAAATTTCTTCTCTCAGAGTGTTGTAAATCTGTGGAATTCACTGCCTCAGAGAGCTGTGGAAGTTGAGACATTGAATAAATTTAAGACAGAAATAGACAGTTATTAAACGATAAGGGGATAAGGAGTTATGAGAAGCGGGCGGTGAAGTGGAGCTGAGTCCATGATCGGATCAGCCATGATCGTATTGAATGGCGGAGCAGGCTCGAGGGGCAGTATGGCCTACTCCTGCTCCTATTTCTTATGTTCTTATGTTCTTATGTAACACTCTCCGAGACTCCACTGTCACTGCTGGAGGCCACCAGCCTCATGTGGGCATTGATGGCCTTGCTGGTATCACGGCTCGCACCGACAATCTGTGACCCTACCTCCATAATGGTCGCTTTCAGACTGTCGTTGCTCGCAGGAATCCTACCCAAGACATCAAGGAGCTGACGGCTGACCTGGATGCTCTCCCTGGACATTTCCTAATGTCCAGCTCCACGTCTGCCTGTCTGTTAGCAGATCGACTTTGGCGACTCACCCGTCGAAGAGATGGCATGCGGGATTCAACCCCAGCACTGCGTTGCTGCACACCACTGGTCCGAGGAACCTCTATTTTGTTGAACCCCGAGAACGTCCTGTTGTTCCCAGAGGAGCTGAGTGCTGGTGGTGGAACAGGGGTGGATTGAAGCTGCGCCGAATACTGCGTTGAAATCAGCTGATTGGTATCCTCCTCCCCCAGACAATGGCCTGATGTGGAGTGGTCCCTTGAGGGATGCTGCACCTGTGGCTGGTCATCTGGAAGTAGACAGCAATAGACGAGTGGTTAGCAGCAGGGGAGGAGGCAGGGTGGCATGAGGAAGGTCGCATAGCACAGGCTCATTTGAAGGACCGCCGCTACTCCATTATATCTAGTCCAGAGACATTCAGGACATTGCCCCAACCTATCCCATGGAATATGCATGACATTGCCCCAACCCTGGTCCAGAGGCACTGCATGACATTGTCGCAACCCAGCCCAGGATGTGTGTAGGACTTACCCTCAGTATCCGAGCAGGGGTCAGCGGCCCCAGTGGCAGCTGCCCAACCTATGATGCCGATGAGGCCTGCCACTCATTCGTTAATGTCCGTGAGAACAGAGTCTGAGGCGGATCGCCGCCTGTCCACACCTACTCGCGCCGATTATGAGACTTCTTTGCCTGCAAAGATGAAAATGGGAATGATTACAAGAGGGTCCATCTGCTCTTGTGGCACAGATAGCCACCAAAGCACTTATACCATACTGTCTGATTGTATTGGAGTCCTCTGTTTAATGGCCTTGGAAATTGCACGTGGTTCATCAGGAGGACATCGAAGTGGGGAGCAATCTTATGAGATATCAGAAAGCAATCTTAATAATGTGTAAAGATCATTCATGGCAAATAGGGTGCCGAACTAAGCCTACCTATGTGTCATGTATTTTAGGAGGCAACCCACAGAGTGCTCAGAGGCAGCAACAGCATGAGAAAAAATACTGTGTGTCAGATTTATAATTGAAGTAATGAAGAAATGCATGAATTAAAATTGTACTCTGACGATCCTTGTCAGATCATTAAACTTCTTTTGGCACTGTGTGGCAGTCCTGACCACAGTATCTGAGGCAGAGACCTCCTCAGCGATTTCCCTCCAGATCCTTTTAAATATCGTTGGCAGTGGTCTAGAACCACCCCGAAGATGCAACTCCTGCCATTTTCTTTCCACAGCCCCCACTAGAGCTTCATTAGCCTCGTGGCTGAATTGCCAAGCACACTGTCTGCAATCGTCATCTTCCATGATCAAAATCCAAATGTAAAATGGCTGATTCAGCCCCGGTTGTTCTGCGCACGCACACGGCTGCACCCTGCATTAGTATTTGCGACTGGAGACCAGACCAGAAGCAGGGAAGAAAAAAAAATGGCTGATTTTTTCAGCTCCAGCGCACAAAGTGTGTGGTGCACTGCCAGAGTTAACACATTCGGTGAAAGTTCATTGCTCTGGCGTTAATGTTAACCGGGCACTAAATTTTTGGCTCCGCCGCGAATTGCACCCGGAAACGAGCAAAACGCAAAAAGCCGAAAATCAAGCCCATTCATTTTTTTTCCGAAAAATTTAATTTTTGTTTGAACTATTTAATTAAATTCCATTTTAAAGATGTAAATTAAAACAAAGTTATTTCATGTGTTTGTGTATTTTTTAAGTGATCCCCATTCATAATTTAGTACAAACGGAAACTCTATAAGTATGAATAGGGATTCCCTTCTTTTATTGGTTGGGCAAGTCCACGTGATCCCAGGGGTGCTTGCGAACCGCGTGCACCCCTGAGATACGTGGGCCTCTACCCGCAGGTACCCAGAGAGCCCCAGGAGCGTGAATCTACGAACCTCCCAGACCACCAGGTAAATTCGTAGATTTTTTGCAGCTTGGAGGCATCTGCCCATGGGAAGCCTCCAACTGCAATTTCTACTCCATTATGTGGAGGAACCCTCATTTATATAAAAATTGGGATCTTGATAATCTTTGCACACAATCTGCGTGAAGCCTTCTAGCTGGTAAAGCACTTCCTGACATTCAGAGTGTGCATTAGGTGCAGAGTAAATTTCAGTCTTCCAAGCTTGATCATATAGCACCCAAAGAGCGGTGCTCCACAAAATGCTGTATTGGCCCCTATAGATTGATTCCTGGGATGAGAGTCCCATGAAGAGAAATTGGGTAGATTGGATCTATACTCTCTGGAGCTTAGTAGAATGAGAGGTGATCTCATTGAAACATATAAGATCCTGAGGGGGATTGACAGGATGGATGCTGAGAGGTTGTTTTCTCTGGCTGGAGATTCTAGAACTAGGATGTTTCCAGTAGAGTGGACAAGGGAGAACCAGTTGATGTGGTGTATTTGGACTTCCAGAAGGCTTTTGACAAGGTCCCACACAAGAGATTAATGTGCAAAGTTAAAGCACATGGGATTGGGTGTAGTGTGCTGACGTGGATTGAGAACTGGTTGGCAGACAGGAAGCAAAGAGTAGGAGTAAATGGGTACTTTTCAGAATGGCAGGCAGTGACTAGTGGGTACCGCAAGGTTCTGTGCTGGGGCTCCAGCTGTTTACATTGAACATTAATGATTTAGACGAGGGGATTAAATGTAGTATCTCCAAATTTGCAGATGACACTAAGTTGGGTGGCAGTGTGAGCTGCGAGGAGGATGCTATGAGGCTGCAGAGTGACTTGGATAGGTTAGGTGAGTGGGCAAATGCATGGCAGATGAAGTATAATGTGGATAAATGTGAGGTTATCCACTTTGGTGGTAAAAACAGAGAGACAGATATTATCTGAATGGTGACAGATTAGGAAAAGGGGAGGTGCAACGAGACCTGGGTGTCATGGTACATCAGTCATTGAAGGTTGGCATGCAGGTACAGCAGGCGGTTAAGAAAGCAAATGGCATGTTGGCCTTCATAGCGAGGGGATTTGAATACAAGGGCAGGGAGGTGTTACTACAGTTGTACAGGGCCTTGGTGAGGCCACACCTGGAGTATTGTGTACAGTTTTGGTCTCCTAACTTGAGGAAGGACATTCTTGCCATTGAGGGAGTGCAGCGAGGGTTCACCGGGATGGTGGGACTGACATATCAAGAAAGACTGGATCAACTGGGCTTGTATTCAATGGAGTTCAGAAGAATGAGAGGGGATCTCATAGAAACATTTAAAATTCTGACGGGTTTAGACAGGTTAGATGCAGGAAGAATGTTCCCAATGTTGAGGAAGTCCAGAACCAGGAGTCACAGTCTAAGGATAAGGGGTAAGCCATTTAGGACCGAGATGAGGAGAAACTTCTTCACCCAGAGAGTGGTGAACCTGTGGAATTCTCTACCACAGAAATTTGTTGAGGCCAATTCACTAAATATATTCAAAAAGGAGTTAGATATAGTCCTTACTTCTAGGGGGATCAAGGGGTGTGGCGAGAAAGCAGGGATGGGGTACTGAAGTTGCATGTTCAGCCATGAAATCATTGAATGGCGGTGCAGGCTCGAAGGGCCGAATGGCCTACTCCTGCACCTATTTTCTATGTTTCTAGAGGGCACAGTCTCAGGATAAGGGGTAGGCCATTTAAGGCAGAAATGAGGAGGAATTTTTTCACTCAGAGGGTTGTGAATCTTTGGAACTCTCCTCCCAAAGAGATTGTGGATGCTGAGTCATTGAGTATATTCAAGATCAAGATAGTTAGATTTTGGGATATTAAGGGAATCAAGAGATATGGGGATCGAGCGGGAAAGTGGAGTTAGGTCAAAGATCAGCCATGATCTTATTGAATGGCAGAGCAGGCTCGAAGGGCCATACGGCCCACTCCTGCTCCTAATTCTTATGTTTTTATGTTCTTATACAACTAAAAACTGCCATTTTCTTGAATGGAGGGACTGAGGGAAAACCTGCTTCAAAGTTAACTTTGACAGAAGGATAGGTGGGCATAGGTTCAAACTGGTGAGAGAAAACCTTTAGTACCCATGTCAGCAAGATCTTCACATAAATTGGGTCTATACTTTTGCCATTAGGACAAGGAAAAAGAAAGAAAGACTTGCATTTATATAATGCCTTTCACAACCAGTTTATCATAATTATGTTGCTTTTCCATGATCCAAACTAAACAAGTGCCAATGTAAAAGTGACTTAAAGAAAGGCCTGCATGTATGTAGTGCTGTTCTCATCCTCAGGACATCCCAAAACTCTTTACTGCCAATGGAGTACTTTTTGCTTTCATGCATATGAAAACATGGGCCTTACGCTAAACATCCATAAGACAAAGGTGCTCCACCAGCCTGTCCTCACCGCACAGCACTGCCCCAAGTCATCAAGATCCACGGCACAGCCCTTGACAACGTGGAACATTTCCCATATCTCAGGAGCCTCTTATCAACCAAGGCAGACATTGATGCGGAGATCCAACACCGCCTCCAATGTGCCAGTGCAGCCTTCGGCCGCCTGAGGAAAAGAATGTTCGAAGACCAGGCCCTCAAATCTACCACCAAGCTCATGGTCTGCAGGGCTGTAGTAATACCCGTCCTCCTGTATGGATCAGAGGCACGGACGATGTACAGAAGACACCTCAAGTCGCTGAAGATATATCACCAACGATGTCTCCGCAAGATCCTGAAAATTCCCTGGGAGGACAGGCACACCAACATCAGTGTCCTCGTCCAGGCTAACATCCCCAGCATTGAAGCACTGACCACACTTAGATTAGGCCACATAGTCCGCATGCCAGACATGAGACTCCCAAAGCAAGTGCTCTATGCGGAGTTCCTTCATGGCAAACGAGCCAAAAGTGGGCAGCGGAAACGTTACAAGGACACCCTCACAGCCTCCCTGATAAAGTGCGACATCACCACTGACACCTGGGAATCCCTGGCCAAAAACCACCCTAAGTGGAGAAAGTGCATCCGGGAGGGTGTTGAGCACTTCGAGTCTCAAAGCCGAGAGCATGAAGAGGTCAAGCGCAGGCAGCAGAAGGAGGGTGCGGCAAACCAGTCCCACCTACCCCTTCCCTCGGCGACTGTCTGTCCCACCTGGGACAGGGACTGTGGCTCTCGTATTGGACTGTTCAGCCACCAAAGAACTCACTTCAGGAGTGGAAGCAAGTCTTCCCCGATTCCGAGGGACTGCCTATGATGATGATGATGACTTTTTGAAGTGTAGTGACTGTTATAATGTAGGAAACACGGCAGCCAATTTGCGCAAAGCAAGCTCTCACAAACAGCAATGTGATATGATCAGATAATCTGTTTTAGTGATGTTGATTGAGGGATATTGGCCAGGACACTGGTGAGAACTCCCGTGCTCTTTTCGAAATAGTGCCATAGGATCTTTTATAAGCACTTGCAAGGATAGATGGGCCTCGGTTTAACATCTCATCTGAGAGACAGCTCCTCTGTCAGTACTGCACTGGAGTGTTAGCCTAGATTTTGTGCTCACGTCTCTAAAGTAGGTCTTGAACCCACAACCTTCTGACTCAGAGGCGAGAGTGCTACCATTGAGCCACAACTAAGATGTAAGTGATAGTTGGATGATGCGGGGTGGAGTCTGATTGGTTATCCCAACTGGATGAGCTAAAATGGGTCAAATAGTCTTCCTCATTCATGTTTATCTTGTGCTAAACAGTAGGCTATTTGAACTACAGTCAAAATCAACATGAGGTAAAGACTTGGTAAATTCACAGAACAAACATGAATAAACACAGATGTATACAAAATATCTGCTTTCAGATTCATTGGTGATCTTTACTTCGCACCCCAGTCTGCCTTATGGTGTTATAATTATCCATGAATCATTTTCTTTTTATATCACTGTAGCCTTTGTTTAACCTTCTGAGTACTGAATAAGGCTTGTGGCACTCAGATGACTCCCAATTTTAAATAACTTTTAAAATATCTGTTATATACCAGAGGATAGAGTTTCCCCTTTGGGCGCAATCATCAATCCGCTCAAACTCATTTGCACATCGGTGAATGTAAACACGTCCATGAACCAGCGCAATAGGGCAGCGTAATAGAATGTAATTGTTTATTTTTTTCCCTTGCATTAAAAAATGTTGCTTGATGTACACCAGGTAACCTGGTGCAGTTTTAGTAACACAGGCGAAAATAGATTTGTCAAAAAAATGTCAAGTGTCCAGTCCTCCACCTGAGGAACCTGATTTTAAATCACTGAAAATGATTAAGAACAATTCCACTGAACCATTTATAACTTTCATTGGTGTACACTAGTCAATTTTTTATGAAATTAAATATTCATTATTTCGATCTGGGGGGGCGTGGCCGGTTTTGTGGGCGGGGCCAGTTTTTCAACCAGTGTAAAAGATCGCGGAAACTCGAGTCACGCTGGACGTAACTTGCGCTTAAAATTCCTCGATCTTTTAGGGTGGTTTGGCTGATTTAGGGCCAAGTGCAGTGACAGGATCCATCCAAGTCAGCATGGATTTATGAAAGGGAAATCATGCTTGACAAATCTTCTGGAAATTTTTGAGGATGTAACTAGTAGAGTGGACAAGGGAGAACCAGTGAATGTGGTGTATTTGGACTTTCAAAAGACCTTTGACAAGGTCCCGCACAAGAGATTGGTGTGCAAAATCAAAGCACATGGTATTGGGGGTAATATACTGACGTGGATCGAGAACTGGTTGGCAGACAGGAAGCAGAGAGTCGGGATAAACGGGTCCTTTTCAGAATCGCAGGCAGTGACTAGTGGGGTGCCGCAGGGCTCAGTGCTGGGACCCCTGCTCTTTACAATATACATCAATGATTTAGGTGAAGGAATTGAGTGTAATATCTCCAAGTTTGCAGATGACACTAAACTGGGGGGCGGTATGAGCTGTGAGGGGGACGCTAAGAAGCTGCAGAGTGACTTGGACAGGTTAGGTGAATGGGCAAATGCATGGCAGATGCAGTATAATGTGGATAAATGTGGGGTTATCCACATTGGGGGCAAAAACGCGAAAACAGAATATTATCTGAATGGTGGCAGATTAGGAAAAGGGGAGGTGCAACGAGACCTGGGTGTCATGGTTCATCAGTCATTGAAAGTTGGCATACAGGTACAGCAGGCGGTGAAGAAGGCAAATGGTATGTTGGCCTTCATAGCGAGGGAATTTGAGTATAGGAACAGGGAGGTTTTACTGCAATTGTACAGGGCCTTGGTGAGGCCTCACCTGGAATACTGTGTTCAGTTTTGGTCTCCTAATCTGAGGAAGGATGTTCTTGCTATTGAGGGAGTGCAGCGAAGGTTCACCAGACTGATTCCTGGGATGGCTGGACTGACATATGAGGAGAGACCGGATCAACTGTGCCTTTATACATTGGAGTTTAGAAGGATGAGAGGGGATCTCATAGAAATATAAACGATTCTGACGGGATGGAACCGGTTAGATGCAGGTAGAATGTTCCCGATGTTGGGGAAATCCAGAACCAGGGGACACAGTCTTAGGATAAGGGGTAGGCCATTTATGACTGAGATGAGGAGAAACTTCTTCATTCAGAGAGTTGTTAACCTGTGGAATTCCCTGCTGCAGAGAGTTGTTGATGCCAGTTCATTGGATATATTCCAGAGGGAGTTAGATATGGGCCTTACGGCTAAGGGGATCAAGGGGTTTGGAGAGAAAGCAGGAAAGGGGTACTGAGGGAATGATCAGCCATGATCTTATTGAATGGTGGTGCAGGCTAGAAGGGCTAATTGGCCTACTCCTGCACCTATTTTCTATGTTTCTAAAAGTGAGATAAAGAGAAAAACTGACCTCTACAAATCCTGAAGGGGTTCACTGCGAGGAGTGGAAGAAAATGCAGGAACACAGTAAAAGAGTGATTAGGGGGCAAAGAGAATCCTAGACTTCAGGTGAATTGCACAAAGGGACTCTCTTGGCTCATATATTCTCACAGACAATTTAGTCCATTTTTATTTTGGTAATTTTTTTGTTTATCAAGGCAAAGAAATCAGTGGTGGGAATCAGAATATTTTGTTTTTCACACACTGGTGGCAACATCAAGTATCCCAAGGTCAGGCGTAGTACAGTGAGATACTCCAGAGCTTCCCGTACTCTTCCTCTAACAGTGTACCCTAGCATCAATCTTGGCGAAGCCCACACTGCTACACTTAACTGAATTTCACATGCCAGCCTTCCTGCAACCTCTCCAACAGACATTTATGTTGCAGAATCACTTCAGGAAGTAGGTCTGTGGATCCAGTTTCCAGCACTACTCCTGTTCTTTACAGCAGTCAGGGCAGAAAATGTGGCAAGGATACCTGTGCCTACTAGGATAAGCAGCAGAAACCTTCCCTTGACCCATATGTGCAGATGGTGAAGCTGTTTCAGCATTATTCACCTGTACAGAGTTCCACCTGTACAGAGCTCTACCTCGAGTTAGGTCGCAGATCAGCCATGATCTCATTGAATGGCAGAACAGGCTTGAGGGATTAAATGACCTACTCCTGTTCCAATGTTGCTGTGTTTCTATGTTCATACTTGTACAGAGCTCCCCTGTGCAGAGCTCCCTCCTGTACAGAGCTCTATCTGTACACAGCACCACCTGTACAGAGTTCTAACTGTACACAGCACCACCTGTACAGAGCTCTATCTGTACACAGCACCACCTTTACAGCGTTCTATCTGTACAGAGCTCCCCCTGTTCTGGGAATGTTATAACAGCCAAAGTAAATGTTTTTTTAGGAAAGATTTTTAAATAAATTCAAATGGGCAGGCGCAATGGCCTATGCATGCACAGTTGTTTTGGATTAATTTTGAAGAACTATTTACTTTGCTTCCTATAAAACAAGCTCAATCTAAACAAATGTGACCCTGAAAGTGAGATAAAGAGGAAAAACAACCTCTACACATCCTGAAGAGGTTCATTAGAGGAATACAAGAAAATAGAGGAACACAGAGGGGCAAAGAGAATCTGAGGAAAAAGCACAACAGCAGAGGGGAAACATATTATTTCAATACCACAACAATAAAAGGTGGAAAGAGAAGAGTTGAGAACCCACAAAAGATGCAATTAAGTTCAAAACACAGGATGCATGCAAAATTCTCAGTATTCTGAATGATTGCTTCCTCCAAGTATTCACAATGGAAGATATGAACAACATGCCCCGCCCAAGTAAAATGAATGACTTCAATATAAAAGAGATGGAAGTCCTAGAAAGGTTAAAAGGGCTCTAAACAATAAAGTAGCTAGGACTAGATGATTGTTAACCCAAGTGTTGTGAGCTTGGGGTGGAGGTATATGAGGCTCCATCAATCATTATGGAGGAGTCACTGAACACTGAGGAGGTACCGCAGATTGGAAACATGCTAATATGGCACCCATATTCAATAAAGATGACATGCAAGCCTGACCAACGGATCCACCACAGACCCAATTCATGTATGAACTGGGGTGAAGAAAGGCTATGTCATTGCACTAACGCTCTTCTCGATCTTCCTTGCTGCAATGATACATCTCACAATCAGTAAGCTTCCCGCTGGAGTGGAGATAATCTTTAGAACAAACGAGAAACTGTTCAACCTCCGTCGCCTTCAGATCAGACCCAAGGTTGTGCCATCCGCTGTCATCGAATTACAAAATGCAAATGATGCTTGCGTCTGCGCTCAGTCGGAAGACGAACTCCAAACTATTGTCAATACCTTCATCGTAGCATACGAAAGCATGGGCCTTACACTAATCATCCGTAAAACAAAGGTGCTCTATCAACCTGCCCCCGCCACAAAGCACTGTTCCCCGATGATCAAAATCCATGATGAGGCCTTGGACAACGTGGATCATTTTCCATACCTTGGGAGCCCACTGTCAAGAAGGGCAGACATCGATGACGAGGTCCAACACAGCCTTCAGTGTGACAGTGCAGCATTTGGTCACCTAAGGAAGAGAGTGTTTGAAGACCAGAATCTTAAAACCAGCACATAGCTCATGGTCTACAGAGCAGTAGTGATACCTGCCCTCATATATGCTTCTGAGATATGGACTATATACAGCAGACACATCAAAGCACAGGAGAAGTACCACCAATGCTGCCTCTGGAAGATCCTGCAAATCCATTGGAAGGATAGGCGCACCAATATCAGTGTTCTCGCCCAGGCCAACATCCTCAGCATCGAAGCATCTTCAACGCTCGATCAGCTCCGATGGTCGGGCCACATCGTCCTCATGCCCGATACAAGACTCCCAAAGCAAGCGCTCTACTCGAAGTTCTGACACAGCAAACGAGCCCCAGGTGGGCAGAGGAAATGCTTCAAGGACACCCTGAAGGCCTCCTTGAAGAAGTTCAACATCCCTACTGACATCTAGGAATCCCTGGCACGAGATCGCTCAAAGTGGAAGAGAATAAACTGGGAAGGCGCCAAACACCTCGAGTCTCTTCGCCGGGAGCAAGCAGAGACCAAGTGCAAACAGCGGAAGGAGCGCACGATAACCCAAGCTCTTCAACAAACCGGCCCTTCAACCAACGTCCTTTCAACCACCGCCTGTCCAACCTGCGACAGAGACCGTAGTTCCCGCATTGGATTTATCAGTCATCTGAGAACTCATTTTTAATGTGGAAGCAAGTCATCCTCAGCTCCGAGGGACTGCCCATGATGATTCAATAAAGGGTGAGAAAACAGACACAGGCAACTACCAACCTCACAAATGTTGCCTGACCTGCTGAGTGTTTCCAGCATTTTCGGTTTTTATTACAGATTTCCAGTATCCGCACTATTTTGCTTTTGTCTTCAAGACCCATTAGTCTTACTTCCAATCTGTAATTAATATTGGAATCGATTCTCAGGAATAAACTTGAAAATGATCTGTAGAGTAATAATCTAGCAGTCAGTGTGGATTCAGAAGGAGAAGAATCTGTCTCACAAATCTCTTCAACTTCACTGAGGAAGTGACAATCTAGGTGAGAGTCCACAAGAAGCTAGGCTGCAGCCTGAATACATCAGATCTTGGCTTTCTAGATGGCCTTGTCGAGGGGATAAAAACATAGAAACATAGAAAATAGGTGCAGGAGTAGGCCATTTGGCCCTTCGAGCCTGCACCGCCATTCAATAAGATCATGGCTGATCATTCACCTCAGTACCCCTTTCCTACTTTCTCTCCATACCCCTTGATCCCTTTAGCCATCAAGGCCATATCTAACTCTCTCTTGAATATATCTAACGAACTGACATCAACAACTCTCTGTGGTAGAAAATTCCACAGGTTAACAACTCTCTGAGTGAAGAAGTTTCTCCTCATCTCAGTCCTAAATGGCTTACCCCTTATCCTTAGACTGTGACCCCTGGTTCTGGACTTTCCCAACATCGGGAACATTCTTCCTGCATTTAACCTGTCCAGTCCCATCAGAATTTTAGATGTTTCTATGAGATCCCCTCTCATCTTTCTAAACTCCAGTGAATACAGGCCCAGTCGATCCAGTCTCTCCTCATATGTCAGTGCCGCCATCCCGGGAATCAGTCTGGTGAACCTTCGCTGCACTCCCTCAATAGTAAGAACATCCTTCCTCAGATTATGAGACCAAAACTGAACACAATATTCCAGGTGAGGCCTCACCAAGGCCCTGTACAACTGCAGTAAGACCTCCCTGCTCCTATACTCAAATCCCCTCGCTATGAAGGCCAACATGCCACTTGCCTTCTTCACCGCCTGCTGTACCTGCATGCCAACTTTCAATGACTGATGTACCATGACACCCAGGTCTCGTTCCCCTTTTCCTAATCTGCCGCCATTCAGATAATATTCTGCCTTGATGTTTTTGCCGCCAAAGTGGATAACCTCACATTTATCCACACTATACTGCATCTGTCATGCATTTGCACACTCACCTAACCTGTCCAAGTCACTGTGCAGCCTCTTAGCATCCTCCTCACAGCTCACACCACCACCCAGCTTAGTGTCATCTGCAAACATGGAGATATTACATAGGGCTGAGGCCAGGGACTCCCTCCTTTGGGAGTTCCTGCATTCTCAGTCCCACAGTGGGATCCAGTGTATGGTCAGTGGAGGTACACTCGGCTAGACTGAATGACTGATGCTGGGATCACCTGGGGGACCAAGCAATCTTAAAATGGCATGTTTGCTATTCTCCAATAACACCCCAGTGCACAGGTGTCTTTCATCTCGATACATACACCGTGATGCAGCATATCTGAAGAAAGGGGTTAATTTCCAAACAAGTCTACAGTGACTGACTGATGGAGACCACATGCTCCTGCATATTTCATTGCTACAGCTTAATGCAGACAAAACTATTCAGTGTCTACCTGACAAATATTGCTGTAATCATTCACCTATCATGGTAGAACACAATCCATATGGAATTGTATACATTGAAGTGGGTCTTTTTCTTAAATACTACTCCTGAAATCTGGGAAGAATCAACACAAAGACATTTTTGTCCCCATTATCTCAACATCCCAATTATTTTAACAATTATAATTTTAGCTGGACCAGAAAATGAAACTGCAGGTTCCTCCACACTCTGATGTTAATAATTCTGAATAAGTTATTATTAAAGGGCCAGACTGCATGCAAAAAAGCGGTGCTAGCTTTTGTTTTAATTTATTTATAAACACTTGATACAGTTAATGAATCATGTTAAAATAAACCTTCCACATGAAACGGTGAAGGTGAATGGCTTCTTTCCTTAAAAAATCAAGTGGTTCAATTTTAGCTCCCCCCGAAACCTGGTCGGTGGCGCTGGGAGCAGTCAGCGGTTTAAATGGAGTCGAGGACCTATATCAGCTGTGGCACAGTGGCTAGCACACTCGCCTCAAAGTCAGAAGGGTGTGTGTTGAAGTCCCAATCCGGAGATTTGAGCACATAAATCTAGACTGCTCTCTAAGTGGATAATAGTTGCTTTTCCCAGGCCTTCCTCATTGAAATTGATACGTCCTTACTATACAGTATAAATGCACACGAGGCCCATGCTTCAGAGAAGGTCAGTCTGTGACCTGTCCTTTATTTCATAGCACTCAAGTGATGGAAGTGGGTAGAGCTTCCCCTTTTATATCTGAAGGTCTCGGTTAGGAGTGTCTCCCACAAGTTCACCACCTAGTGGTCAGTGTTCTCACAGTGCACAACTTAGGTCAGATTATACATGGGTTACAATGCTGGTTGAATATATGACATCATCTCCCCCCCAAAGTCACAGGTTGAGTCTCTCTGGTGGTTTACGCTGTCTTGTAGAGCGCCTGAGTTGGGGCTCCGGTTGTTGGGCGCTGGCCTGAGTGTCTGCTGTTTGCGGTGCCTCAGGCCTGTCTGGACTGCCCACAGTGACTGGGCCCTCCTCCCTTTGGTTCCTGTGTTCGGTCACCTGTGCTGGAGTGAACTCTACATTGTGCTCTTCCTCTGCTTCTTCTATGGGGTTGCTGAACCTCCTTTTTGTTTGATCCACATGTTTGCGACAGAGTTGTCCATTGGTAAGTTTAACTACCAGAATCCTATTTCCTTCTTTGGCAACCACAGTGCCTGCGAGCCATTTTGGCCCTGCAGCGTAGTTGAGGACAAAAACAGGGTCATTTACATCAATACATTGCGCCCTCGCATTCCTGTCATGGAAGTCATATTGTGACTGGCGCCTG
Organism: Pristiophorus japonicus; assembly: GCF_044704955.1. Lineage (NCBI taxonomy): Eukaryota > Metazoa > Chordata > Chondrichthyes > Pristiophoridae > Pristiophorus > Pristiophorus japonicus. The sequence continues at coordinate 166,091,948 of NC_091983.1, forward strand.
CTCTCGACAATTTCTTTCATGGTGGGGTGTATAAGGGATAACCAGGTTTTGAGTGTCCTTTTCATTAGCAGCTCTGCGGGTGGAACCCCTATGAGCGAGTGTGGTCGGGATCTGTAGGCCAACAGGATGCATGATAAGTGGCTTTGTAGGGAACCCCCTTGGATTCTGAGCATTCCCTGTTTGATTATCTGCACTGCTCGTTCTGCCTGGCCGTTTGAGGCCGGCTTGAACAGTGCCGTTCTAACATGGTTAATTCCATTGCCTGCCATGAAGTCCTGGAATTCAGTGCTTGTGAAGCACGGGCCATTGTCGCTGACCAAGATGTCCGGTAGACCGTGGGCAGCGAACATTGCCCGTAGACTTTCTACCGTGGCAGAGGATGTGCTTGAATTTAAAATGTCACACTCAATCCATTTGGAGTAGGCGTCTACTACAACCAAAAACATTTTTCCCATGAAAGGACCTGCGTAGTCCACATGGATGCGTGACCAAGGCTTGGTGGGCCATGGCCAGGGGCTAAGGGGGGGCTTCCCTGGGCGCATTGCCCAGCTGGGCACACGTGTTGCACTTGCGAACACAAAGTTTCAGATCTGCGTCTATCCCTGGCCACCAAACGTGTGACCTGGCAATTGCCTTCATCATGACAATGCCCGGGTGCTCATTGTGGAGTTCTCTGATGAACACCTCTCTGCCCATCTGGGGCATGACTACACGGTTTCCCCACAGTAGGCAATCGGCCTGAATCGAGAGTTCATCCTTGCGCCTGTGAAATGGTTTAAATTTCTCAGGTCATGCCCTGTACGTGGCTGCCCAGTCCCCATTCAGGACACATTTCTTGACTAGAGACAATAGCGGGTCTCTATTTGCCCAGATTTTAATCTGATGGGCTGTCACGGGTGAGCCTTCGCTTCCGAAAGCTTCAACAGCCATGACCATCTCAGCAGCATGCTAGGTAGCCCCCAGTGGTGGCTAGTGGGAGCCTGCTGAGTGCATCGGCGCAGTTTTTGGTGCCCGGTCTATGCCGAATTGTGTAGTCATAGGCGGCTAACGTGAGTGCCCACCTCTTTATGTGGGCCGATGCGTTTGCATTTATGGTCTTGTTGTCGGCCAACAGGGACGTTAGGGGTTTGTGATCAGCTCAAATTTCCTGCCAAACAGGTACTGGTGCATTTTCTTTACCACATATACACATGCGAGCACCTCCTTTTCTACCATCCCGTAGCCCCTTTCTGCCTGGGACAGACTTCTGGAGGCATAAGCTACCGGCTGTAACTGACACTTGGCATTGACATGCTGCAACACACACCCAATACCATAGGACGACGTCGCACGTTAACACAAGTTTCTTACATGGGTCATATAGCGTTAACAGATTGTTGGAACATAATAAATTGCGTGCTCTATTAAAAGCCCTTTCCTGGCTGTCCCCCCAGACCCATTCGCGACCTTTGCATAGGAGCACGTGTAGCGGCTCTAGCAGCGTGCTCAATTTGGGAAGAAAGTTACCAAATAGTTCAGGAGCCCCAGGAACGAACACAGCTCCGTCATGTTACGGGGTCTGGGTGCTCTCTGGATCACTTCCGTCTTGGACGCAGTAGGGCTGATCCCGTCTGCTGCTACCCTCACCCCCAGAAATTCTACCTCTGGAGCTAGGAAGACGCACTTCGCCTTTTTCAGTCGCAGCCCTACCCGATCCAGTCTGCATAACACCTCCTCGAGGTTGTGGAGGTGTTCTTCAGTATCGTAACCCGTAATGAGGATGTCGTCCTGAAAAACCACCGTCCGTGGAATCGACTTGAGGAGGCTTTCCATATTTCGTTGGAAGATCGCGGTGGCCGAGCGAATCCCGAACGGACATCTGTTGTACTCAAACAACCCCTTGTGTGGCGTGATGGTGGTCAGCTTCTTCGACTCACTCGCCAGCTCCTGGGTCATGTAAGCTGAGGTCAGGTCCAATTTTGAAAAAAGTTTGCCACCGGATAGCATCGCAAAGAGGTCCTCCGCTCTCGGTAGCGGGTACTGGTCTTGGAGCGACACCCGCTTGATGGTGGCCTTGTAATCGCCACATATCCTGACCGACCCATCCGCCTTGAGCACCAGCACAATCGGGCTCACCCAGGCACTGAATTTGACTGGCGAGATGATTCCTTCCCTCAGCAGGCGGTCCAATTCACCTTCTATCTTTTCCCGCATCATGTACGGCACCGCTCTGGCCTTGTGGTTTACTGGCCTGGCGTCCGGGTTTATGTGAACCACTACCTTGGCCCCCATGAAAGTGCCAATGCCAGGTTGAAATAATAAGTCAAATTTGTCCAGGATCTGTGAGCATGATACTCGCTCCACAGAGGAAATTGCATTGACACCGTCCCATTTCCAGTTCATGACAGCAAGCCAACTCCTCCCCAGTAGTGCGGGACCGTCCCCTGGGACAATCCAGAGTGGCAGTCTGTTCTCTGAATCTTTGTAGGTCACGACTACCGTGGCACTGCCTAGCACCGGAATGATCTGCTTTGTGTAAGTCCGTAGCTGTGCGTCAATTGGCGATAATTTTGGCCTCCTGGCCTTGGAACCCACAACTCTTCGAACTGTTTGATACCCATCAGGGACTGGCTGGCCCCCGTGTCTAGCTCCATTGATACTGGGATGCCATTGAGGAGCACTTTCATCATTATCGGTGGCGTCCTGGTGTATGAACTGTATACGTGCTCCACATGAACTCGCTGAACTTCAGCTTCCAGCGATTTCCCCCAGCGTTCATTTCTGCAATTTCTGCAGGTATTTTGCTTACCTCTGCAAACTCCAGCTGAGTGTGTGCCACCATGCCTCCAGCATGAGCTGCTGTTTGAAACAAAAGGTCCCTTGCCAGTCGATCGTCCCTGACTGCCCCTGTGTCTGCTAGTGGTCATGCTCGCGTGGTTTAAATCCCAGTTTCTTGTCGCCATTGATACGTCCTTACTATACAGTATAAATGCACACGACGCCCATGCTTGAGAGAAAGTCAGTCTGTGACCTGTCCTTTATTTCATAGCACTCAAGTGATGGAAGTGGGTGGAGCTTCCCCTTTTATATCTGAAGGTCTAGGCTAGGAGTGTCTCCCACAAGTTCACCACCTAGTGGTCATTGTTCTCACAGTGTACAACTTAGGTCAGATTATACATGGGTTACAATGCTGGTTGAATACATGACAGAAATGGGCACCACGGACGCCATTTTGAATTTCAGAGGAAGGGAGGTGGCAGCAAAAAAACTGCAGCTGAGATATTTATTAGTTATTTACGACTATTTTACAGATAGATCGACTCAGATTTTTTCATTGTACATGTTAAGTCTTAAATGAAGAGTCAGACTAGATACTGCAAGCTGAAAGTAAGGTGTGACCGTAGTCCTTTATTATAGATCTCAGAGTGCCTCTCCAGCCTGCGAGGCCTCCTTATATACAGGTGCTCCCAAGGGATTATGGGATCCCTTGGGACTCCAGGGGATAAGCCTTCTGGTGGTTAGACATGGTATTTACAGGTTTACGTACATAACAACATTCTCCCCCAAAGTCAATAGTGTAACTATTTACAATGTGAGTTGATCTGGGCCTTCCTTTCCCTGGTTGATTGTCTCAGTGCAAATGCTGGTTTTGGTGAGTCATTTGTTGGGCCCTTGCTGGGCTGCTGCGCAGCTGACCTTGCTGGGCTGCTGGGGGTGGTGAGTCCTGCTGCGGGTGATGGGTTCTGCTTTGTGGTCAACCGCTGGGTCGGTTGCCACTTGTGTGTGTGTTGGAGAGTCGAAAAAGGTGGAGTCTATTGTGGGTTGTTTTGGATAGTCCATAAATCTGAGTTTGGTTTGGTCCAAGTGTTTCCTGCAGGTGAGTCCATTTGAGAGTTTGACCACAAACACCCTACTCTTTGGCCAAAACAGTATCAGCAATCCAGTTGGGACCTTGTCCATAGTTCAACACAAATACAGGATCATTTATCTCAATTTCGCGTGACACATTTGCGCGATCATTATATGTATTCTGTTGATATGCCTGCTCTCTACCTGTTCGTGTAAATCAGGGTGGACTAATGAGAGCCTTGCCTTAAGTGCCTTTTCATGAGCAGTTCAGTGGGAGGGACCCTAGTAAGCAAGTGGTAGTTACTTAATAATCACCACAGATTCTGACGGTGCCGTCTCCCTTGAGGACTGGAACAATCGGACTGGCCACTCATTGAATTCAATCGGTGAAATGATGCCCTCTCGATGCAGCCTGTCCAGCTCGATCTCCACCCTCTCTCATCATGTAAGGTACCGCTCTCGCCTTGTGATGGATGGGTCATGCCCCTGGAATGAAATGGATCAGCACTTTTGCTCCTTGGTACTTCCCGATGCCTGGTTTGAACAGCGAGGGTAACTTGCTTAGGACCTGGGTACATGAGATGTCGTCGTTGGACAAAAGCGCTCGGACGTCGTCCCAGTTCCAGCGTATCTTTCCCAGCTAGCTCCTGCCGAACAGCGTGGGGCCATCGCCTGGTACCACCCAGAGTGGTAAATCTTGCACCGCTCCATCGTAGGAGACCTTTATGGTAGCACTGCCAATTACAGGAATCAGTTCCTTTGTGTACGTTCTAAGTTTGGTACGAATGGGAGTCAGGGCTGACCTTGAAGCCTTGTTGCACCACAACTTGTCGAAAGTATTTTTACTCATTATGGACTGGCTTGCGCCGTGTCCAGCTCCATGGACACCGGGAGTCAATTTAATTCAACCTTCAGCATTATCGGGGGACACTTTGTGGTAAATGTGTGCACCCAATATACCTCTGCCTCCTCGGTCTGAGGCTCTGGTTGGTCATGATCCACCGTGGATTTGTCCTCCTCTGCAACATGGTGGCTTGCAGGATTAGCAGGGTTTGCAGCTCGCCTGCACATACATCGGAGGCGTCCCATTGTTGCACAGCACCCTGCAAACGTATCCTTTGAAGCGGCATGAATGGAAACGATGATCACCCCCGCAACACCAACAAGGTGTTAATTGCCTTGTATTCACCACCCTTGATGGCGGACTCTGAGTCATCTGCAGACGTGCAGCTACAGACGTGTAAGTCCTGCCATGTACATTTCAATTCGAAAACAACGTTACTTTGTTCACAGTACTTGCAGCAGCACTAGTGTGCTGAGAAATTTGGTATTGTCACTAGCGGAGATAAACGCCTGGGCTATCGCTATGGCTTTACTCAAGTTTCGGGTCTCTACAGACAAAAGTTTGCGAAGTATTACTTCATGGCCAATGCCAACTACAAAGAAGTCCCTGAGCATATGTCCCAATTGTCCTTCAAATTCGAAATGTCCTGCAAGGCGCCTTAGCACGGCAACATAGCTCGCCACTTCTTGGCCTTCAGACCTCTTGTACATGTAGAACCAATACCTCGCCATCAGAACGCTGCTGGACCAGAGTGGACAACTCATCGTACGACTTGTCTCAACCTTATTGATCGCTGAAACAGCGCCCATTGTTTTTGGAGTGATTTTCCAGTCGGCGATAGGCCAGCGATGTGAAATGGGCGATCTGAAATGTCGGCGATGTGATGTTCGCCCACCGAACGGTCAGCGATGTAGAAGGCAAAAGCTTCCCGAGCAATGGGAGGTCAGGGATCATCCACACATGCGCAGAAGGCACAGAGAGGGGCAGAGAGAGAGAGAGCAAGAGAGAGGATAGAGAGAGAGGAAGAAGGCAGAGACAGAGAGGAGAGAGGAGAGATCATTGTTCATTGTATGTTAAATTGTTTAAAATGTTCGTTCATAGTTGTGAGGGTGTTTGAAAAGAATTTTGTTAATGATTTTAACAATTATTGTGCATTCTCTGATAAGGTTAGTTAACAGGCATTTTGAATAATTTAACATCTTTATTCTCTTGTAATAACATTATTTAAGTTAAGCATTAATGCAAATGCTGCACTACAAAGGCCAGGCCAGTGCAGGCAAGTCTAAAACATAACTCAACATAACTCAACGCAAATGCAACTTTTGTATAAACGTAATTGTTAATCTAAATGTAAATGTGACGATCCCCAATGTAAGTTCATACAAAGCGTTCCTTTATCAGCTGCTGACGCAACAGTTTTGCGGCCAAGTAAATCCCACAGGGTACTGTACTTCCGGGGGATGGGGGGGTGGGTGTTGGTAGGACCATGGCTACATTGCCAGTCCTCCACGAGGTCCTCACCAGCCTCCTCTTCCTCCTGCTCCTCCTCCTCCTCCTCCTCTTTCGCCTCGCCGGCTGGCTCTTCCATCTCCCCTCCTTCTGGAGGTGGATCTGCAGCCCCATCAGGCATTTGCTGTCCTCTCCTTATTGTTAGGTTATGTAGCATGCAACACACCACAATAAACTCAGCGACCCGGTCAGGGTGGTACTGTAGGCTGCCACCAGAGTGGTCCAGGCATCTGAATTGCTGCTTTAGGACTCCAATTGTCTTCTCGATGATGTTTTGTGTTGCAATGTGGCTTTCGTTGTAACATTTCTCTGCTTCAGTGACAGTATTAACAGTGGGGTCATCAGCCAGCTGGCAAGGCATATCCCTTAGCCCCCAGCATCCAACCGTGACCTTCTGGCTGATTGACAAACAGGTCAGGGATAGCACTCCCACATAGGGTGTATGCATCATAGATGCTGCCAGGAAATGTAGCATTAACTGTCAGAATGAGTTGTCTGCAGTCAACAACAAACTGCACATTTAGAGAGTGGAATCCCTTTCTGTTATGAAACACCTCCGTGTTCTGTAAAGGCACTTTCAGCGCAATGTGTGCAGTCTATTGCTCCCTGCACTTTAGGGAAATTGGCTATTCTGGAGAAACCCAAACCCAAACCCCTCCTGGTCTGTGCCTCCCTGGTCATAGGAAGCTTATAAAGTTCATTCTGTGAGCATAAAGGGCTTCAGTCACCTGCTGAAGGCAGCAGTGTGTGGCGTGCTGAGAGATACGACAGATGTTGCCAGCTGAAACCTGAAGGGATCCCAATATGTGGAAGGCTAGTGCTGCAGTAACCTTTACCTCAACGGAGAGTGCAGTTCTGATGGTGCTGCAAGGCTGCAAATCCCCCTCGTCGAGCTCGCAAATCTCATCGATGACCTCCTTCCGGAAGTGCAACCTCCTAAGACACATGGTTTCAGACAAGTTGAGGTAAGATTGCTTTTCCAAGTACCTTTGTTGGTTGTATGCTCGCATCCTCTATCTCCTCTGTCTCTCTCTACGCATTACTCTGCCATCTCTTCGATTGATCCTTTCAGAAACCAGCGTGTGAGCAGTTACGAGTAATGGCACAGAAATCATAGGCTGCATCACTAGCAATAATTTTTTCCACTTGTTAAAAAAACACTTTTCAGATTTAAAAAAGTACTAAGCTACAATTGTACTGTTATATATGTAAACCTGTAAATACCATGTCTAACCACCAGAGGACTTATCCCCTGGAGTCCCAAGGGATCCCATAATCCCTTGGGAGCACCTGTATATATGGAGGCCTCACAGGTTGGAGAGGCTCTCTAAGTAATAAAGGACTCTTCATTCAAGACTTAACAACTGGCGACGAGATACAAATGACGAACCCAACCGCAACAATGCAGAGAACCATGGGCATCCTGGAGAAATTTTTGGAGGGAGATGATTGAGAAACCTTCATGGAGCAACTCGACCATTACTTCGTGGCCAACGAGCTGGAAGGAGAAGCGAACACTGCCAAACGAAGGGCGATCCTCCTCACTGTTTGCAGGGCACCAACGTATGGCCTCATGAAAAATCTGCTCGCACCAGCGAAACCTACAGACAAGTGGTATGATGAGTTGAGCACACTGGTCTGAGAGCATCTAAACCCGAAGGAAAGTGTTCTGATGGCGATATATTGGTTCTACACGTTCAAGAGGTCTGAAGGCCAGGAAGTGGCGAGCTACGTCGCCGAGCTAAGGCGCCTTGCAGGGCATTGTGAATTTGAAGGACACTTGGAGCACATGCTCAGGGACTTCTTTGTACTTTGCAAACTTTTGACTGTAGAGACCCCAACCTTGAGTAAAGCCATAACGATAGCCCAGGCGTTTATCACCACCAGTGAAAATACCAAACAAATTTCTCAGCACCCAAGTGCTGCTGCAAGTACTGTGAACAAAGTAATGTTGTTTTCGAATCAAAATGTACAGGGCAGGACTTACACGCCTGCAGCTGCAAGTCCGCAGATGACTTAGAGTCCACCATCAAGGCCATTAACACTTTGTTGGCACTGCGGGGGCTGATCATCGTTTCCATTCATGCCGCTTCAAAGGATACATTTGCAAGGGCTGTGGAACAATGGGACACCTCCAATGTATGTGCAGGTGAGCTTCAAATCCTGTTAATCCTGCAAACCACCATGTTGCAGAGGAGGACAGATCCACGGTGGATCACGATGAACCAGAGACTCAGACCGAGGAGGCAGAGGTATATGGGGTGCACACATTTACCACAAAGTGCCCCCCGATAATGCTGAAGGTTGAATTAAATTGACTCCCGGTGTCCATGGAACTGGTGAAAGCCAGTCCATAATGAGCAAAAAGACTTTTTATAAATTATGATGCAACAAGGCCTCAAGGCCTGTCCTGACTCCCATTCGTACTAAACTGAGAACGTACACAAAGAAACTGATTCCTGTATACGGCAGTGCTACCGTAAGGGTCTCCTACGATGGAGCGGTGCACGAGTTACCACTCTGGAAGGTACCGGGCGATGGCCCCACGCTGTTTGGCAGGAGCTGGCTGGGAAAGATACGCTGAAACTGGGACGACGTCCAAGCGCCTTTGTCCGGCGACGACAGCTCATGTGCCCAGGTCCTAAACAAGTTCCCCTTGCTGTTCGAACCAGGCATTGGGAAGTTACAAGGAGCAAAAGTGCAGATCCATTTGATTCTGGGGGCATGACCCATCCATCATAAGGCGAGAGCGGTATCTTACATGATGAGAGAGAGGGTGGAGATCGAACTGGACAGGCTGCAACTAGAAGGCATCATTTCGCCGATTGAATTCAAGGAGTGGGCCAGTCCGATTGTTCCAGTCCTCAAGGGAGATGGCACCGTCAGAATCTGTGCTGATTATAAAGTAACTATCAATTGTTTCTCATTGCAGGATCAATACCTGCTACCAAAGACAGACGACCTATTTGCGACGCTGGCGGGAGGGAAAACTTTCACGAAGCTGGACTTGACCTCGGCCTACATGGCGCAGGAGCGGGAGGAATCATTCAAAGGCCTCACCTGCATCAACACGCTCAAAAGTCTTTTCATTTACAACAGGTGCCCGTTTGGGTTTCGATCGGCTGCGGCGATATTCCAGAGGAACATGGAAAGCTTGCTGAAGTCGGTCCCGCGCAATGTGGTCTTCCAGGACGACATCTTGGTTACAGGTTGGAACCTCCTCCAGGTTCTGCACTTGCACAACCTGGAGGGGGTTCTTAGTTGGCTTAATCGTGTGGGGCTCAAGCTAAAACGCCCAGCGATTCGAAGACGGAAGCAATCAAAAACGCACCTGGACCACAGAACGTGACGGAGCTGCAGTCGTTTCTAGGACTCCTAAACTATTTCGGTAACTTCTTATCGGGTCTTAGCACATTGTTAAAACCCTTGCACTCTTTACTGCATAAAGGAGATGAATGGGAATGGGGTAAAAGCCAAGAAAATTCCTTTGAGAAAACTAGGAAGCTGTTACGTTCAAACAAATTGCTTGTGTTGTACAATCCATGTAAACGTTTGGTACTAGCATGTGATGCGACGTCGTAAGGGGTCGGGTATGTATTGCAACAAGCTAATGAATTAGGGAAATTGCAACCGGTTGCTTATGCATCCAGAAATCTGTCTAAGGCCGAAAGGGCCTACAGTATGATCAAAAAAGAAGTGTTAGCGTGTGTTTACGGGGTAAAGAAAATGCATCAATATCTGTTCGGGCTCAAATTTGAATTGGAAACTGACCATAAGCCGCTTATATCCCTCTTTTCTGAAAGCAAGGGGATAAATACGAATGCTTTGGCCCGCATCCAGAGATGGGCGCTCACGTTGTCCGCATACAACTACGCCATCCGCCATAGGCCAGGCACGGAAAACTGTGCCGGTGCTCTCAGTAGGCTGCCATTTCCCACCACAGGGGTGGAGATGGCACAGCCCGCAGATTTAGTCATGGTAAAGGAAGCATTCGAGAGTGAGCAATCACTTGTTACCGCCCGACAGATTAGAACCTGGATGAGCCAGGACCCCTAACTGTCCTTCGTAAAATACTGTGTGCTCCACAGGAGTTGGTCTAGTGTCCTGTTAGAGATGCAGGAAGAAATAAAGCCGTACCAGCGGTGAAAAGATGAAATGTCTATACAGGCAGACTGCCTCCTATGGGGTAATCGAGTAGTGGTGCCAAGAAAGGGCAGATACACTTTCATCAGTGATCTCCACAACACCCACCCAGGCATCGTAATGATGAAAGCGATAGCCAGATCCCACGTGTGGTGGCCCGGTATCGATGCAAACTTAGATTCCTGTGTGCACAAATGTAATATATGTTCACAGTTAAGCAATGCACCCAGGGAGGTGCCACTAAGTTTATGGTCTTGGCCCTCCAAACCGTGGTCCAGGGTTCATGTCGACTATGCAGGCCCATTCTTGGGAAAAATGTTCTTAGTAGTTGTAGATGCGTACTCTAAATGGATTGAATGGTGTGATAATGTCAGCAAGCACGTCCGCTGCCACCATTGAAAGCCTACGAGCCATGTTTGCCATGCACGGCCTGCCTGATGTCCTTGTAAGTGACAATGGGCCGTGCTTTACCAGTGCCGAGTTCAAGCAGTTCATGACCCGCAATAGGATCAAACACGTCACATCTGCCACATTTAAGCCAGCGTCCAAGGGTCAGGCAGAACGAGCAGTTCAAACAATCAAGCAGAGCTTGAAAAGGATAACAGAAGGCTCACTGCAGACTCGCTTATCCCGAGTCCTGCTCAGTTACCGCACAAGACCCCACTCACTCATCGGTGTCCCTCCCGCTGAACTACTCATGAAAAGGGCACTTAAGACAAGGCTCTCGTTAATCCACCCTGATCTGCACGAACCGGTAGAGAGCAGGCGGTTTCAACAGAATACATATCGTGATCGCGCAAATGTGTCACGCAAAATTTAAGTAAATGATCCGGTATTTGTGTTGAACTATGGACAAGATCCCAAGTAGATTGCTGGCACTGTTTTGGCCAAAGAGGGGAGTAGGGTGTTTGTGGTCAAATTCACAAATGGACTCACCTGCAGGAAACATTTGGATCAAACCAAACTCAGATTTACGGACTATCCAGAACAACCTACAATAGACTCCACCTTTTTCGACTCTTCAACACACACACAAGTGGCACCGACCCAGCGGTTGACCATGAAGCAGAACCCATCACCCGCAGCAGCCCAGCAGGACTCACCACCCCCAGCACTCCAGCAAGGCCAGCTGCGCAGCAGCCCAGCGAAGGCCCTTCAAACGACTCACCAACACCAGCATTTGCATCGAGACTATCAACCAGGGAAAGGAAGGTCCCAGATCGACTCACATTGTAAATGGTTACACTATTGACCTTGGGGGGGGATTGTTGTTATGTATGTCAACCTGTAATTACTATGTCTAATCATCGGAGGGCTTATCCCCTGGAGTCCAATGGAGCCCACAATCCCTTGGGAGCATCTGTATATAAGGAGGCCTCACAGGCTGGAGAGGCACTCTGAGATCTATAATAAAGGACTACGGTCACACTTGCTTTGAGCTTGCATTGTCCAGTCTGACTCTTTATCCAAGACATAACAAGATCAGTGGTTGACGGAAGGAGGATTAAAGAGATATGGGAACAGGGTGGGGACAGGAAATTAGGACTATCACTTGTATGGCAGATTGTGATATATTCACAGAACACAGCACAAACAGCTCCTAACATGGCAGGCAGCTCTCTCGGAAGCCTCCAAAAATCTGCCTGGTTCTGTTTAATTATTAACTGTGCAATTGTAGTACACAATACGTCCACATCCACAATGTGGAGCTACAAACATTACAAGCTTACAGACATTACACTTCTCCATCCTTAATGAAGAAGTTATTGTAACAAACATCAAACTTTCATGTTTATACATAACACAGGATATAAACTTTTTTTTTCAATATTTACAAATTTAACTTTACCACTCGTTTTTTGTTTCGAAGAGGATACCTTCGCTCTCGAACAGAACCTTCCAAACATGGTGTCGAATCTAAACTCATTCGAGGCTCATCCTGAAGAACATTTTCCTCCATGGAATTTCCTTGATTTTCATTTGAACTCAATCTAACTTCAGGCTCTTTGTTTTCCTGACTCAGACTCAGACTTTCATTCTGATTCTCTCCTGGATTTGTTTCCAGTACATTGGATTTAGGATTTGTTACTGGTGTATCAAAACTATCTGATGAGTCAGAAATAATTGAATCATTCCCACCTTCAACTCCTTTCATGTCTGTAGGTAAAATATGATCAATATGAACAAACCTAACCTGTCCATTATCAAACATCTTTACCAAATATGTGCGAGGACCACCTATCTTCACCACTCTTCCTGGTGAACTCTTTAACCATTTATGGTGATGGTTCTTCACTCTCACCTTCTGGTTTAATTTCACACTTCTTTCTTTTACTCTACCTCTATCATGATTCTCTTTCTGTCTTAATTGTGTCTCTTCTACGTACTGTGCCAAATTTGGCTTAACAACGAGAATCTGGTCCGTGGCTGTAGTTTGAGAAACAACTCTGCTGGTGTTCTACTAGTAGTTGTATGAGGAGCATTTCGATATGTAATCAAAAAATTAGCCAATTTGTGATCCAATGACAACTGTCATTTCCTTGGATTTGGATCTAACATTTGTTTAATGAGGGCACGTTTTACAATTTGTACAGTGCGCTCTGCTGCACCGTTCGAAGCAGGGTGGTATGGTGGAACCTTGGTATGTTTCACACCATTTTTGTTCGTGAATTGTGCAAATTCTTCTGAACGAAATTGTGGTCCATTATCCGAAACAGTCTCTTCAGGGAGGCCAAAAGAAGAAAATAATTTTTGCAAAATGTCCAATGTTTTACTTGTTGTTATTTTCCACATTAGAAACACCTCAACCCACTTCGAATGGCACAATGAACAATTGTTGTCCTTCTAGCTCAGCAAAATCAATATGTAGCCTTTGCCACACCCTGGGAGGCCATTTCCATGGCTGTAATGGTACTGGTGATGGTTGCTTGCTTACCGATTGACATATCGTACACTGACTCACGATGTACTCTATATCTTTATCAAGACCTGGCCACCATAAATAACTGCGTGCAAAACTCTTGGTCAAGCACATTCCCATGTGCTGGTCATGGAGGTCTCCTAATAATTTTGACCTGAATTTATTTGGTATAACCACTCTTGCACCCCACATGATACAATCCTTATCGACTGATAATTCATTCCTACAAATGAAGAATGGATGTGTATCTTTGTCTATTACCTGGTTTGGCGATCCATTTGCAATATACTCATACACCTTTGACATCACTGGGTCACGTTTGGCTGCTCTACCAATCTCTTCAGTTGTGACTGCAGTTCATCAATGTATGAAAAATAAAACACTTCTTCCCTATCGGGTGTAACTTGTGATAGGGAAGGGAATCTAGACATTGCATTGGCATTACTGTGATCAGCAGATCATCTGTATTCAATATCATAATGTATATGCTGACAAAATCAAAGCCCATCTCTGCATTCGGGCTGCAGCTAATGTTGGAACTGGGGACTTTGGATGGAGGATTGCTGTTAGGGGCTTATGGTCCGTAACGATGGTAAACTTACGACCATATAAGTATTTGTGAAACTTCTTGACCCCAAAAATTAATGCCAAAGCTTCCCTTTCAATTTTCGCATAATTACGCTCACTGGCACTGAGATTGCGTGAAGCAAAAGCAATTGGTCTCTCCTCCCCACTACATGATACATGAGAGATCACTGCCCCAACTCCATACAGAGAGGCATCACATGCTAGCTTAATCTGCTTAGATACGTCATAGTGAACTAACATGGTGCTCTCTACCAACTTGCTTTTACACTCCTTAAATGTTGCATCGCATTCTTTTAACCACTTCCAATGGACCTGTTTTTTCAATAGTTCATTCAGTGAATGTAAAACTGTAGCCAAATTTGATAGGAACTTCCCATAATAGTTCAAAAGACCCAAAAATGAATGAAGTTCAGTGACATTCCTGGGAGTGGGTGCATTTCTGATTGCATCCATCTTTCCCATAGTTGGATGTAACCCATCTTTATCTACTCTGTACCCTAAGTACTCCACTAAGTTTTGAAATAACTCACACTTACGAGCAGACACTCGTACTCTGTGCTTCTCTAGTCGTTTGAGGACTTCATTCAATATGTTATGAATTTGCCTATTTGATGCTGAAATTAGTATGTCATCCAAATAACATACTACCCCTTCAATACCTTGCAAAATCTGGTTCATCACCCCTTGGAATATGGCAAGGGCAGAAGACACTCCAAACGGTAGCCTATTAAATTGATATAGGCCTAGATGAGTATTTGTGGTCAAACATGACTTGGACTCCTCATCTAGTTCAAGTTGTAAGTAGGCATTCGTAAGATCCAGTTTTGAGAAGATCTGACCATTAATCAGTGTTGTGAACAAATCTTCTATATTCGGCAATGTATTGGGAACATTACCCTCTAGAACCTGGTTTACGGTTACTTTATAATCACCACACAATCTTACCTTACCATCGGACTTAGGTACAACAATAATGGGTGTAGCCCACTTACATCGATCTATCTTACAAATAATGTTCTCAGTCTCTAGTCTTTTGAGTTCTTGCTCAACTTTCTCCTTGAGTGCATATGGTACGGAACGTGGCTTGTAGTAAACCGATCTAGTGTCCTTCTGTACCCTGACACTCGCCTTAAAGCCTTGGATCAGACTGCCCGATTCGCAGAACACCTTCGGATACTTTTTGATAACCTCATCCGTTGATGAAAATCTCGCTTCCACACTGAAAATCTTATTCCAATCCAGCTTCAGTGAGCTCAACCAATTTCTTCCTAGTAAGGGAGACTTGTCTCCTTTCACTACTGTTAGAGGCAAGTTCTGAAATTGATCTTTATATTTCACCGGTACGGTGATACGACCTACCACAGGAATTTTCTATCCCGAGTAGCCTCGCAGCTCTATCTTGGATTTCTCCAGTTGAAAATCACGCAATTTGTCATGATATAGTGACTCCAGTACTACACTCACAGATGCACCCGTGTCAATTTCCATTGGTATCTTGAATCCCGCAACATCTATGTGGATTTTGATGCTTTCCGAATCGCTGTCCGTTAACCTCGTGCTCCTGATGACATGTAACTCTAACATCTCTTCGTCCTGTTGTTGTTCTTCCATGTTATGTATTCTCTTGGGATTTCTACTCATAGCTTTGAATGCTGGACTCATAGCTTTAAAAGCTGGTTTACCCTTCAGTCGGCATGCCTTCGCAAGATGCCCAGCCTTTCTGCAGAAGAAACACTCTGCCTTCACGTATGGACAGCTTTGAGCCATGTGTTGTCCCAGGCACCTATAGCATGACTTCGACGCTCCGTTAGAATTTCCAGTTTCTGAGACTTTGGCCCCCCACCATCTTTTACTTTGAACCTGCAGGTGATTTACCTCGGTTGACTGACGACCATAATTATTATCTAATTCTCGGGAATATTGTTCGGCCATGCCCATCGACCTCACTGTCTGACAAGCAATCTCAAAGTCAAAAGTCAAGTCATCCGTCGTCAATAACTTCCTTCTGATTGCATCATTTTTCACCCCACAAACAAAACGATCCCGTAATGGTCGGTTTTGAAAGTTTCCAAAATTACAGTGCATCGATAGCTTTTTTAATGCTACAATGTAATCACTGATACTTTCATCAGCCTTTTGATTCCGAATCCCGAAATTATAGCTTTCAGCAATTTCTAACGGTTTGGGGTTATAGTGCTGCTCCAGCTTCGTTAAAATCTCTTTAAGCGTTGTGTCCTTTGGCTCGTCAGGCACAAGCAGATTTACAAGAGTGTCATACAATGCCGGACCTGCTTCCGATAAGAAGATCGCTCTCTTACATTCCAACACAGCCTGGTTTTGGACTGCATTGTCTGGAACTTCGATTATGTTATTTGCAGTGAAATACATTTCTAGCCTATCCACATACGCTTTAAAACGTTCCCGGTCGTGTCTATATTCCCCCAAATGTCCCAATACACCTGCCATTTTAATCTCTAGCTTTTCACGCCGTGTTCTGTATTTTACCTCGGATTTTTGTAGCTTTTTCCAAAGACAGAAACTTCGAAAGTCTCTCTGTCGACTGGCTGAATCCTTCACCAACAAAAGTTAAGCTTTAAATCATCCGAAAAAATCCCATCTCACCGCCAAATGTGATATATTCACAGAGCACAGAACACACAGCTCCTAACATGGCAGGCAGCTCTTTCGGAAGCCTCCAGAAATCTGCCTCGTTCTGTTTAATTATTAACTGTACAATTGCAGTACACAATACGTCCACATCCATAGTGTGAAGCTACAAACATTACAAGCTTACAGACATTACACAGATAAACACCAACACATAATGGTTGTGTCGAATGGTCTGTATTAGTGTTATAATTTTATATAATTCTATGTGGGAGTACCTAATAGCACTGTTGCACTAAGAAACATGGAAGCAAGTCATCCTCGATACAAGGGACTGCCTATGATGATATTGCACTAACACCTCCTAGTTTCAGTGTGCTTGGGACTCAGATTATTGACCTGACTCCTGAGTTACAATACCACTTTAACAACAATGGAGAACCAACATTTCTTTACATCAATACATACATATATGTTATAATGGCAGAAAAAATGACCACTTTACAGTAGATCACAGGGCAGGGACAGCTCCAGTATTTATTCATATTTTTCATGCAACATATGTTCTTGGTTTATGGTTAGGTTTTTCAGGTTTTGGATTCAGTTTAAGAAGCTATAAAATTCGGGTAATCAAGAAACAAGAACTCCCCAAAAATTAGACCAATTCTGTAAACAGACACTTGAGCCCTCCTGGACCACCAGTGAACACTGAGTACTCTTATGCTATTTTGCTAATGAAAATACATGCATATTCATCAATAGACTACCCTGTAATTGACACAGACTGCCCACCCAACCATCACAGGATACTAAAAACACACAGGCACTGATATATATACAACACAAGAAGAGGCAAGAATGAGAAAAGGCCATTCGGCTTATCACTCCAGTGTCTGAACTCTCCCAACCTAGCATCCAGCTTCATTTACAACAACTCTAAAGTCTGCAGCCCCAAATCCCTGCGATCCACCCCGAGAGGTACAACAGGGCAGGACTTCTGCCGATCTAATTACACTGGCATTGACCCTGCCAGAAATCACCAGGTCTGTTAATTTTAGTAAAGCTGGGCAGGACAAAGGAATGAATCCCACCAGCCCTGTGCTTGGGAGAGCTGGAAAACTCCAGGATTGGCTTGCCAGTACAATCACATATGGATCTCATGGAGGTGGGGGGAAGGCGGCAGCTCCGTAGCAGAGGAAGTTTAAGCTTTCCCTGTGGGAAACTCCTCCAGGACCCACGAGGAAAGTAAAAAAAAAATTCTAAACTTATTTTTTTGGGGCTGCTTTTCGCCCCGGTCCACTCCTACTTTGCACTTAGGCCGCTGAGTTCAAAGTTCAGCTGGATCTCGATGATGTCACCACGACATGACATGTATACGTAAAGAAGGGCCCCACCAGATGTGGATGGGTGGTCTTGCTGCATGCTCAGGAAAGCAAGTGAAAATCATGACTGTTCGGCTCCAGGGTGTGTAAGTGCTGTGGCCACGGCCCTCAGAGGAAATTCACAGGCAGCCTACAAGATATATCTATGCTGTTACACAGGCTTTGGCATGTATATCTGATTTAGATATTAACATTTGATTTGCTTTGTTACTACCATACGAAAGAAGAATGACCCATGATGTATAAAATTATTAAAATCGATTTTAAACAATTATAGAATTATAAAAAATATTGTAAACAACAAACATAACTTTTATCACTGCAAAGACATCACAAGTAAATAGCAAGCAATTATACTAATATAAAAACAATATTAAGACAAAAAAGGATTAAAACATTCCTAAAAACATTACTGACAAAAGTTTGTTTCAAGTAATTGACCATATAAAGTTTTGAATTTAAACGTCTGCCTCAAGTGTCTTTATTACTAAGTAGTTTTATGGGTGAGGGATGACCTTATAGTTCACACTGCATAGGATTTGTGATAAAGGTTTGTCAGATATCGGGTGATTAATTATATTCCTGGGGCAGTTACTTGCCAACAGGTAGTATAAGTCCCGACAGGTGTTTATTAATATTACACCCATGTTTCCTGTCACTGTTTGATCTTACCATCTCCTGGAGTTTACCTCCTGACTGGAGGACATGATCATCAGCGGAAACTTTATCCGTTCTTTGTATATTTGACATGAAAATCACTTTCACAGGTGTTGAACTAAAAACAGAAATCACTAAGCATATAATAAATCACTTAAAAGATTGTTAACTCGATATAGGCTTAATACACAGAAATCCTCTGAAGTGTGAATAGCTGACCTACTATTATTTGAAACACTTGTCTGGTAGACATGGTGCTGAGTACAGCATCTAGTGACAGACAGCAGCACTTCAAGTTGTCACATCTCAGATTTTGAAGAGAAAGGCATCACGTATAATACTAACTTTAATTGCTACGGATGGATTTCTCCACCAACCTTTCCTTGACAAATGTAATAAATCTTCCTTTCGTCATTTTTAATATCATTCCCCTTCCTCCCCATCAAAAAAAGCACTTCCCGACAGAGGAAGATCTCAAAATCCAAACGGCTGGATTTTCGGCTCCCTTGCGTCTCTGTTAGCGCCCAAGAGGGGCGGTAAAGGGTGCTTCTCGGCATTACGGCAGGCGTCCAGCTTTTACCGTCCAGTCGGCAAATTCGGCTCATGGTTTGCGGAGGAACAAAAACTTACCACTCCACCCTGTAGTTTCACTGAGATCATGAATCAATCATCATGCAATGCTACGCTCGCGTCCCGGGTGCCCTGTCGCCTCATCACACGCCCGGCCCAGGAAACGCCTGAAAAACCAGGCATTCCCAGGGTGCAGCAGGCGGTATTGGCAGCGTAGTTAAATGGAGGGATGAGGATCCTACATCACAGGTCACATTGACTGCAACAGTTGCACACAGCATGCTGCATCCAG
This sequence comes from Pristiophorus japonicus, assembly GCF_044704955.1. Taxonomy (NCBI): domain Eukaryota; kingdom Metazoa; phylum Chordata; class Chondrichthyes; family Pristiophoridae; genus Pristiophorus; species Pristiophorus japonicus. Next base: position 166,111,288 of record NC_091983.1, read on the forward strand.
CTCTGAATTGATAGCGGTAGTTTTATCTGCCATTACAGTGTCCTTACAACGTCAGTGAGAGAATTTAATGGGGACATTACTAGTTTGCCAGCGTATCATGCTTCATGCTATTGCCAGGCAGCCTCAAGCTAGAAGAAGGGCTCTTGGTCATGTCGGCCCATGGATGAGGAGCAGCAGAAGACATCTGGGAAGAGGCCTTACCTCCCAGGGGTTTACAGGCACCAACGCCCAGACCTCCAGCTCTCTGAGGAGCAGTGTGTGAGAAGGCTGCGCTTCTGAAAGGAAGTGCTGACAGAGATATGCCATCTCCTGCAGGCAGACCAATGCCTGCACAGCTCTGGAGGCAGCCTTCAATACTCCCCTCAACATGTTTCCGAATTTATTGTGATGTGCTGCATGCTGCACAGCTTGGCCATCATGGGAGGCCAGGCATTGCCAGTGGGGATTGCAGGCCCACCTCAGGAGGAGGAGGACATTGACAAGGAGCTTGGTGAGGCCCTGATTGGATAGTCACACCATCCACAGGGGAGGCAGCGTGTAGATGCCGTCGGACCAAGAGTCGCACGTCGCCAGCTCATAACTGTTCTCCTAAATGGAGGAATCTGAGGGATGGAGCTAATACTGGACACGCTATGTGCCCCCATAAATGCACATCTCTGGTGAACGTTGGAATGATATATAAGACACCAATGGCAAAGGATCAAACAGACATTTCACTGCAACAAAGCAACAAAAACTCCCCCCACCAAAATAAAACCATATAATAGACAACGTTATGTTGCTGACACTGAACAACTTAAATCAATGAAACTATTTACAAACGTGATCACCAAAAATCAGGGCATCTGCACAACCTTGTCCTGCACATTATTCTGACTTATTTAGCACCACTATTTTCAGCTGGGGTGCAAAAACTTCCTTGTGTAATGCTTCATTTTGCGCCCCTGATCATGGAACCTAATTTTTTGCTGAATTTTGCAGACAAGGGCGCAAACTTTTTCCAGGCGGTATCAGGACCGCCCGGCCACCATTACCGCCCCGAGATCTCAAAAGCTGAAAATCCTGCCCAAAGTGTTGAACTACTGCAATTCTAAATTGGAAGAAAATGGCAAACAAAAGCTGTGACCCAAAAGAAGTAAAGAGAAAAGGAAATGAATTTAGCACTAGTAATAGAAAGAAGAAAAAAATAACTTACATTTATGTAGTTTATACAAAAAATACTGGAAATACTCAGCAGGTCAGGCAGCATCTGTGGAGAGAGAAACAGAGTAGGCGGAGTTTTCTGGGAGGTCAGCGATGGTGGGTCAGGTGGGAAAACTCACCGCCACACGCCTTTACCAAATGTCGGGTCTGTCAGCACTGAGCAGACCTGACACGCAGCGGCGGTGGAGGCGATTAAAATCATTAGTGTCTTCTTTACAGCCACTTAACAATGCTTTTCCCCCAGCTTTTTGAATTTGGTAGGTTGCCCACCGGTTTTCCACTGTGCCTAGACTTTGTCTGTGAAGCTGAGGGGGGATGTCAGTGGCCATTGTTTCAGCCGATGAGTTGACAGCTTCAAATGTCAAGTCAAAGCTCCAAGCTGATTGAGAAATGTTCCCTCAACCACCAGCTTCTCTAAACTGCATTTCCACTACAGATTCAGAATGCTGCAAGTCTTTACACAAGTTTCCATCCAGTCTGACCTCATTACCTCTTCCACCATTTACTGATCGCTTCTGTCATTTCTACTTTACCAGCCATCTATTCCCTCAGCATCGCTGCCCTTTATACTGTCTTACCTTGGTCCTCAGAATCCCACCACAATCAGCCAGAACACCAGCAGCACCAACAATAACACCAACCTTCTCCACAATCAACTGATGCTGCACAGGTCACAGGGCATCTGCACCCAACCACATTGCTGTCTGGAAGGCCAGGGATGGCTGACCATACAAAAGAAAAACACTGCGGATGCTGGAATTTGAAATAAAGACAGGAAAAGCTGGAAATCTCAGCATCTCTGGAGAGAAACAGAGTTAACATTTCAGGTTGATGATCCTTTGTCAGAACTGGCAAATGGCTCACCATAGCAAGATTTCCTTTCCTTTCCACTGCACACCTATACAGCTGCCACATAATGAGCCAGGTTGGCACCACCATAAAGCATCCATCCATTCACATTCATATCACCATTGCAGCGGTATCGTTATGGCTCATCATTCACTGCAACTCACTAAGCCACTTCCAAATGGGCACACAAATCTGTCCAAGAACGCAAAGTGTTGAAAATAAAGGTTTCAATGTTTGCCAATACATTAACAGAAACTTTACATGAACATTGCATAAAACCCCCAAGTGGCTACCCTTGTGTGTGGTTAGTTGGTATGATTGCATTAGGATGAGTGTGAGTGTGAGGGGTGACTGGTGAGATGGAGATGTGATAATGTAGATAGAGAGGGATGGGAGGAGATGCAAGGTAAGTTGATGTAAGTAATGGTCTTCCGCCCATGGGAAGGGAAGAAGACCTTCCCTGCATGCTGTGACTCCCTCCATAAGCATCTGAAGGGAGTGATGGGAGAGTCTGGGTGTAGCCATGAACCTCTGTGCAGTGCATGTTTGTGTTTGCAGCACCTCAATACTGCAGAACACTTTGACAGAACAACTGTCAAAATGAATGTAAGCATGGTCCCTTTAAGGAAACCAACTGATGATGCATCATCAAATGACATCACCTAGCTTGCTTCCTCTAATTGGCCGGGAAATGCGCGGGGCAGGGCTCAACATGCCCAATTAAGGGAAATTCATTCTACACAGTGGGCTGGAGCCAACAGTGGGGCAGAGACCCGCCACCAACATTGCCCGCCATGGACCCGCCGAGGTTCGCAAAATTCAGCCCAGTGCTTCTCTCTCCACAGCTGCTGCCTGACCTGCTGAGTATTTCCAGCATTTTCTGTTTTTATTTCAGAGTTCCAGCTTCCGCAGTAAATTGCTTTTGCATTTGTATAGCACCTTTCCCGACGACAGGGTGTCCCAAAGCACTTCACAACCAATGAAGCACTTTATTTTTAACATGTAGTCACTGTTATAATGTAGGACATGAATGGTTAATCATGTTAAAAATATTTAAGAAATCCAAAGTGGTTTTTGTTGCTGCTTTATTTTAATTTAAATAATTTCTTTACATATAGTTAGACGTGTGTCAGTAGTTCATTTTAGCAGTACCGCTGCAGCCCACTTCAATATCTGTGTTAATTGAAGTCACGGTTTCTGATCACACATTAAATAAACAGCATTCACACAGCTGCTGTTTAATAGAGTCCTCGGGGAGGAGAAAGCATTGACCAATTCTAATATATCTCGGCTTAGACAGTTTTTGTGATGTAGTCTTGAAGTGTGCAATGGCATGACTCCAGAAGCAAAGATCTGCATCCTTTCGGTGGAACCCGATTCTAAGGGCATGTTTAACAATGCACATTTTACAAATGTGCGTTCTCAGTGAGGAGCCTTGCCCACTACCCGTGCATTGCGAGAAGTTATAGGCACTCTGCTCACAATTTCCCGACATGCACAACCAGCAGGTGAGGCTTCCCAACTGAAGCACACATCCATAAAATTGGCTATGTAGCCTAGAAATTAATGCTGATGCATTACTCAGGGGTTTGCTGTGATTTGCGAAAAGTTTCTGGACACTTTATGCCCATTGGATTTTGTGCAAGTTTGTTGTTTTCATTCTGTGGGCTAAAACGCGGGTCCTCTCTACCACACAGTGGTCAATGAATGAGAGAAGAGCAGCACTCACCCTCTAACTCAGCTGTAAATTGCCAATAGACATTCGGCACTTGGAAGGCAAAACTGACGGTTTGCTCTGCAAAAATATTCTTGTAATTGGTGTGACCGAATTAAGAAATCTAGTTTTACTGGCCAGGAGCTGCCAAACATTTTGCAAGGATCCAGCGAGAGGAGGCACACAATTTTAGGATCTATTGACGACCCCCTCAAAGTGCCTGGGTCATTAGGCGCCAGAGGATGAAGCTTAAAGTAAGCAACATTAGTCAGCTAATGCATGGAGATAGCTGACTCCGATGCAAAGCCCTCACAATACACAGCCCAGGGAGGTCACTCCAAACGTTGCTCTCCCCCATCAATCACTTGATGCAAGGTATAAAGCTTCACACAAACAACAATATTTAGGCCAATAGATGGTTACAAATCTGACTACGGAGCAAATCTACATGATACCGCTGAGGGATGTCTATCTTACACCTCTTGTGTTCGATATTTATAGAATGGAACTCCAGCACAATATGAAATGCAATTTTAAAAGTGTTCTGAGGATCCATTGGAGCGGAGCTTATTTCAATGTTCTGCAAAAGCAGACACTTTTTTTATTCGTTCACGGAATGTGGACAAGGCTAACATTTATCGCCCATCCCTAATTGCCCTTGAGAAGGTGGTGGTGACCTGCCTTCTTGAACCGCTGCAGTTTAGTACAACTGAGTGGCTTGCTGGTTCATTTCAGAGGGCAGTTAAGAGTCAAAACCATTGCTGTGGGTCTGGAGTCACATGTAGGCCAGACCGGGTAAGGACGGAAAATTTCCTTCCCTAAAGGAACATTACTGAACCAGATGGGATTTTACAACAATCCGGTAGATTCATGGTCACAATTGCTGATACTAGCTTTTTATTCCAGAGTTATTTAATGAACTGAATTTAAATTCCCCAGTTATTATTAGGATTATTAGTCCAGGCCTTTGGATTACTAGTCCAGTATCATGACCACTATGCTACCGTAGCCTCGCACCCAAACTCTCAATACATGTAACGTTACTGACTGCGAACATATGTAAACATATATGCACAGGGTGCTCTTTTGGACCCATGAGTTACTTCCACAGCCAGGCAATATAAATAAACTGCTGCCACCTGTGAATCCAAGAGCAGTAACCGGAGCAGAACCACAACCTAACAAACTCAGTTTCACCCCAGTGGAGGTTTGTATGATTAGAAGAGATGAGGCTATTTTATTGTAACAGCAGCACCTGGGTGATATCACCTGCAGCCCTGAAATGCAAAGCATTGACTCTGCAGCTCTGGTGCATGAGAAGTTGCCCCAATTATCAACCATCCTGTGTGGCTGACCAAAAATCCTTTGTTTGTGAGGCAAAAATGTTTGATGACTTGAAGGTCAGGATTCTACTTCGCAAAATCGGGCAGCGGAAAATGCGGGCGGTCAGGCTTACCGCCGCTTCACCACCCAACCTACATTTCCCTGCCCTGCCTCTGCCAGGATCGCCGCTGGCCTCTCTTTCCCTGCCCACTGCATGAAAGTGGGGAAGGAGAGAATCCCTGGGGGATGCCCGTCCCATCTGCCCCAATTCCTGGGGCTGCCATGGGGTCTTGGCTGAGGCCGTTGGTACACATTCCTGCTGCAGCAGTGACTATATCTCCCTCTTCACACTGGAACACTGTGTGCTTTTTAGAACATTTAAGAGTAAATTCACAGATTCCATGCTCCCAGTGAAAGGATTGAGGGTCAGAGATATGACAACAGCATGTAACGTGCATTCTCTGACCAGCAATATCTACAAGCGCTGTTCGATACTGGGAATATGGTTATGGAAAATTAATTTCTTAAAAGAGATGCCAGGCTAGCATATACCTCAATTGTTAGAAGACAACACATGTTCTGCAATTATAGTGAAACAACCTATCCCCAATTCCACTGACATTCCATTAAGACAATGCCGTAGGCTCTCCCCTTTAAGTGAAGGGGAGAGCGTGGAGATGCACATGCGTTATGACGTCATCTCCTCTCCGCTGCTGACTGACAGTGACAGAGACTCCATCCCGCCTCCGCTTCTGCCCCTCTAGAGTATTACCGCCACACTTCCGCCCCCATCATTACTGACATCTGGTCCGCTGCAAAAAAATGACAAAGAGCTGAATTTACCATAAGAGGCGACCTCATCCAAAGCGGCGGAAAAAACACTTCAGGAGCAGAAGGTACGACCCGTTTCGGGCGGAGGTAAATTTCGGCCCCAGCCACTCCAGACTTACCAAGTATTTTCTTGATGCCAGTTTCATAGAAGCATTGGCTGGGGTCTTGGAGCATATTGTCTACCTGCTCTCTCAACTGATGAAAATAAATGACAAGAGAGGTATCAAAGCAATAAAGAAAAGATGGTCTAAAAAAGCGAAGTCTCACACTTGAAAATACATTTATTTTTAGAGTTAAAATCAGTTGGTGGAATTTTCAGGGCGGTACTGGGGCTAAAATTAGGGTACTGCATTTATTGCCTCGTTCCTGCTGTGAACCCAACCACCACCATTTTACAAGGGCAGCCCAAGTGCCTGCCTGAATCAGGTGAGAGCCTCATTAAATTATACATATCAGGGTCCGATGACGTACATAGGACCCAATTGCAATCTTGAGGTAAAAATGGATGGACCGTGCGCTATGCACACTCCACCCATTTGTACCAAGCAGTAAGCGGCCTAACCTGCGATCTTTAAAGGCACTGCTGGAAACCCCTCAAAAATAGGCCAAAGAAATACTCCATTTTTCTGGGTGCGACCCGGGAGGAGCACAAAATAAATCGGGGTCATTGGAGCCCCTCCCTGGGTAGAGAATTCCACAGATTCACAACCCTCTGGGAGAAGAAATTCCTTCTCAACTCGGTTTTAAATTGGCTCCCCCGTATTTTGAGGCTGTGCCCCCTAGTTCGAGTCTCCCCGACCAGTGGAAACAACCTCTCTGCCTCTATCTTGTCTATCCCTTTCATTATTTTAAATGTTTCTATAAGATCACCCCTAATCCTTCTGAACTCCAACGAGTAAAGACCTAGTCTCCTCAATCTATCATCATAAGGTAATCCCCTCATCTCCGGAATCAGCCTCGTGAATCGTCTCTGTTCCCCCTCCAAAGCTAGTATATCCTTCCTTAAGTAAGGTGACAAAAACTGCACGCAGTACTCCAGGTGCGGCCTCACCAATACCCTGTACAGTTGCAGCAGGACCTCCCTGCTTTTGTACTCCATCTCTCTCGCAATGAAGGCCAACATACCATTCGTCTTCCTGATTACCTGCTGCACCTGCAAACTAACTTTTTGGGATTCATGCCCAAGGACTCCCAGGTCCCTCTGCACCGCAGCATGTTGTAATTTCTCCTCATTCAAATAATATTCCCTTTTACTGTTTTTTTTTCCCCAAGGTGGATGACCTCACATTTTCCGACATTGTATTCCATCTGCCAAACCTTAGCCCATTCACTTAACCTATCTAAATCTCTTTGCAGCCTCTCTGTATCCTCTACACAACCCGCTTTCCCACTAATCTTTGTGTCATCTACAAATTTTGTTACACTACACTCTGTCCCCTCTTCCAGGTCATCTATGTATATTGTAAACAGTTGTGGTCCCAGCGCCGATCCCTGTGGCACACCACTAACCACCGATTTCCAACCCGAAAAGGACCCATTTATTCAGACTCTCTGCTTTCTGTTAGCCAGCCAATTCTCGATCCATGCTAATACATTTCCTCTGACTCCGCGTACCTTTATCTTCTGCAGTAACCTTTTGTGTGGCACCTTATCGAATGCCTTTTGGAAATCTAAATACACCACATCCATCAGTACACCTTTATCCACCATGCCCGTTATATCCTCAAAGAATTCCAGTAAATTAGTTAAACATGATTTCCCTTTCATGAATCCATGTTGCGTCTGCTTGATTGCACTATTCCTATCTAGATGTCATGCTATTTCTTCCTTAATGATAGCTTCAAGCATTTTCCCCACTACAGATGTTAAACTAACTGGCCTATATTTACCTGCCTTTTGTCTGCTCCCTTTTTTAAACAGAGGCGTTACATTAGCTCTTTCCAATCCGATGGTACCTCCCCAGAGTCCAGAGAATTTTGGTAGATTATAACGAATGCATCTGCTATTTCTTCCGTCATCTCTTTTAATACCCTGGGATGCATTTCATCAGGACCAGGGGACTTGTCTACCTTGAGATCCATTAGCCTGTCCAGCACTACCCCCCTCGTGATAGTGATTGTCTCAAGGTCCTCCCTTCCCACATTCCTGTGACCAGCAATTTTTGGCATGGTTTTTGTGTCTTCCACTGTGAAGACCGAAGCAAAATAATTGTTTAAGGTCTCAGCCATTTCCACATTTCCCATTATTAAATCCCCCTTCTCATCTTCTAAGGGACCAACATTTACTTTCGTCACTCTTTTCCGTTTTATATATCGGTAAAAGCTTTTACTATCTGTTTTTATGTTTTGTGCAAGTTTACCTAGTAGGAGAGAACTGAACTCCATGGAATTTAAATCTCAGCCTGGCTTAATCTGAACAGATTGCTGGCAGTGAAGAATTCCGTGTCAAAGTGTGAAAGAAAAACTTTCATCACCAGTCCTGCCCAGGAGGGTGGCATCGATGACAGACTTGGAATAGTCCAAGGACATTCCAGATTGACTCGCTCTCCAACCGAAAGAACTGTGGGAAAAATAACATTGAGAAATAGTGAGGGGAACATGTTGAAGTATGCTTGATAGTAACCAACAAGAAGGTGTACATTGATTGTGAGGTTTAGTACATCGATAACTGTTTTTACACAAGATTAAACCTAGCAATACCAACAGAGCTTGTCGCACAATTTTCTGCAGAACGCATAGTGTAGTTAAATTTGTCCTGTAAAATAAAATTATATTTGTATCTATTCATCAATTCATTCTCAGGATGGGGGCATTACTGATATTTATCGCCCAGTCCTAGTTGTCCTGACAAGGCGATGGTCCTTGAAACACTAGTACATGTTTGATAGGCTTGCTAGGCCACTAAGAATTGATGTGGGACTGTAATCATGTCGAAGCCAGACTGGGCAAGGGCAGCAAGTTTCTTCCCTGAAGGGCAGTGGTGAACCAGTTGTGTTTTTTTAAACAACAATCTGACAGCTTTATGGTCAATTTACTGATATTTCAAACTGAATCTAAATTCTGAAACTGACATGGTGGGATTGGAATTCACTAGTCTAACTCTTTCGCATCCATCATCATCATAGGCAGTCCCTCGAAATCGAGGAAGACTTGCTTCCACTCTAAAAGTGCATTCTTAGGTGAATGAACAGTCTAATACGGGAATTACAGTCTCTGTCACAGGTGAGACAGACAGTCGTTGGAGGAAAGGGTGGGCAGGGAGTCTGGTTTGCCGTACGCTCCTTCCGCTGCCTGTGCTTGCTTTCTGCATGTTCTTGGCGACGATACTCGAGGTGCTCAGCGACGTCCCGAATGCTTTTCCTCCACTTAGGGCGGTCTTTGACCAGGGACTCCCAGGTGTCAGTGGGGATGTTGCATTTTATCAAGGAGGCTTTGAGGGTGTCCTTGAAATGTTTCCTCTGCCCAACTGGGGCTCGCTTGCTGTGTAGGAGTTCCAAGTAGAGCGCTTGCTTTGGGAGTCTTGTGCCTGGCATGTGAACAATGTGGCCCGCCCAACGGAGTGTGGTCAGTGCTTCGATGCTGGGGATGTTGGCCTGATCGAGGACACTAATGTTGGTGGTCTGTCCTCCCAGGGTATTTGCAGGATCTTGCAGAGACATCGTTGGTGGCATTTCTCCAGAGAGTTGAGGTGTCTACTGTATGTGATCCACGTCTCTGAGCCATAAAGGAGGGCGGGTAGCACTGCAGCCCTGTCAACCAGGAGCTTGGTGCCAGATTTGAGGGCCTGATCTTCGAAAACTCTTTTCCTCAGGCGGCCGAAGGCTGCGTTGACGCACTGAAAGTGGTGTTGAACCTCGTCATCGTCCAGTAACATAGGGAACAAGACTCCACCGACCCTTAGAACGGTGCACCTCCGTGAGGTCCGCCGACTTTTTAGAATGGAAATGGCGCCTATTATTTACTTTCGTATTCGCCAAGCAGTCCAATCAATCCAGGCCCTTGCCGGAGCACAGCAGAACGTGTGGGGGGCGGAGCCAGGTCCCGGTGCTGAAAACAGTGCCGGGACCTCGGCACATGCACACTAGAGTGGAAGGGGCCTGAAGCACGCCACCCCTAGCCCTGGTCGAATGGGCTCCCCGCTGCGACCTGCGTGGGAACAGCGTGAAAGCACAGACGACTATGGAATTTAGCCTTAGTGGGAGTTCAGCCTGATAGTGAGTTCAGCACCTAGGTATTGTTGGGCAGGACTTTTTTTTTGATAATTAATACTTGTGTGAAGTGAGTAAGTGGAGCTGGATTCTTGCAAGAGTTTTGTACTAATGGAAGTTCAGGATCACAGGGCAGGCTCGTCTGTTTAACGTTGCCCCCCTCTCCTCTTCCCCCTTCCTCTCCCCCTCCTCCTCTCCCCCTCCTCTCCCCCCTCCTCTCCCCCTCTCCTCTCCTCCCCTTGCTCTCCACCCCCTCCTCTCCCTCCCCTTTCCCCTCCTCTCCTACCCATCCTCTACTCCTCCTCTCCTCCTTCTATGCCCCTCCTCCTCCCCCCCTCTCCTCTTCCCCTTCCTCTCCCCCTCCTCCTCTCCCCCTCCTCTCCCCCCTCCTCTCCCCCCTCCTCTCCCCCTCTCCTCTCCTCCCCTTGCTCTCCACCCCCTTCTCTCCCTCCCCTTTCCCCTCCTCTCCTACCCATCCTCTACTCCTCCTCTCCTCCTCCTATGCCTCTCCTCCTCTCCCCCTCTCCTCTCCTTCCCCTCCTCTCTCCCCTCTCCCTCATCAGCGGCCCGCTACCTTCCCTTCACATAAAGGTAGGACTTCTATTTTTTATTTATTATTGATTGGTTGCTTATTACTTTGGTCTTGGTGCTTTAGGTGCAGGGTTCCTTCTGTTTTTTATTTGTTAATTAATTGCTTATTACTTTTTGTGCTTTGTTTATTGCTTTTAAGTGCATTGCTTTGTTTAGTGCTTAGTGCTATAAATGGACTTATGCTTCTTTAATGTTGTTGTGAAGGTGTTTAGTGCTTTGGAAAGTCCTCTAACTTCCCTCCCCACCCCTGCCCCCGCTCCCCCCAACCCTGCCCCCATCTCTGGCGACCTGCGTCTGATTTCTAAAGTGTTCGCAAGGTTTTTCATAGCGACACATACGCTGGCCTAAGTTAGTTTGGAGTAACTTTTCGCTGTCTAAACGTGCTTAAATGGCCAAAACAGGTGTAAGTGGCTGGTAACACCCACTTTTGGAAAAAAACTGAACTAAAAAGAAACTGAACTAACTCACTGAAACTGGAGTAAACTAAATGTGGAGAATTTTGATTTTTAAGATGCTCCAAAAAAAACTAGTTGCTCAAAAAAAATAGGAGCAACTCCTGTGGAAACTTGGGCCCATAGGGCTCAAGTTTCGGACACCCGGTAGAACGGCGCACATTGGAGAGGCCCGCCTAATTTGTAGAACTGAAAAAGTGCCAAATACGTACCTCGCAATTCTCCGATATCTGTAGGGCCATTTCCAGCTTGGCGCGACGCAGCAGGAGCCCTGCGCCAAAAACAGTGCCGGCAGCTGCGCTCGTGCGCAGTGGAGGCTGCACGCGTGAGCAGTAGCTCCTGGCCCTCCCAGCGCGTCCTGCCTCCGGGCGATGACCCTATCCCTGGCCGAAGGGACGTCGTGCCTATCCCGGGCCGAGTGACCTGACAATACTTACCTCTTCTGCGGCGGCCCGCCCGGCATCTCCTGGGGGCTGGCCCTGCCCGAAGTGGAGTCCTTGTTGGCGGTGAGGCCCACTCGAAGTCTTGGGCGATGGTCCGTCATCTGCTGGGGGCGGGCCCCACCCAAAGTCCTCAGCATCGGCAGCGAGGCCACCCGAAGTGTTGGTCGGCGGCGTGCCCCGCCTGAAGTGTTGGTTGGCAGCGGGGTGTGCCCAAAGACCTAGTCGGCGGCAGGGCCCACCCGAAATCCTGGTCAGTGGCGGGGCCCGCCCCAAGTCCTGTTCGGCGGCAGGGCCCAGCATAGTTCTGGTGTAGTTCGTCCCCACGGAACAGCTCTCTCTTTCCCGAGTATTGGTGCCTGTGCCCCACGAATCAAAACCCACTTCTCCCACACCTACCGCCAAGCCACGCATTCATCTCCCTGATTTTATTGACTCTATGCCAATTTGCTCGTGGTTCAGGTAATAATGCAAAGATTATTACTTTTGTGGTTCTGATTTTCAATTTAGTCCCTAGCTGTTCAAACTCACTCAGCAAAACCTCTTTCTTAGTCCTACCTATGTCATTAGTACCTACGTGTACCACAACAACTGGATGCTCCCCCGCCCACTCCAAGTTCTTCTCCAGCCTGAAGGAGATGTCCTTTATCCTGGCAATGGGTAGGCAACACATCCTTCGGGACGCACGCTCTTGACTACAGAGAACTCTATCTAACCCCCTAACTATACTGTCCCCTACTACAACCACCTGCCTCTTTACTCCCCCCAGTTGAATGGCTTTCTGCACCACGGTGCCTTGGTCAGTCTGCTCGTCCACCCCGCAGTCAGCACACTTGTCCACAAGGGTTGCAAGAACCTCAAATCTATTGGACAAGTGCAGGGACTGAGGCTCCTGCAATACTACCTCCTGGATCCCTGTACCTGCTTCACTTGCAGTCACACCCTCCTGTCCCTGATCATGTGTCAATTCTAAAGTATTTAATCTAGAGGGTGTGGCTTCCTCCTGGAGCAAAAGGTCCAGGTAACTTTCTACCTCCCTGATGTCTCGCAATGTCTGTAGCTCGGACTCCAGCTCTTCAACTCGGAACCGAAATTCATCGAGCCGCAGACATTTACCGGAGATGTAGTCACCTTGGACCAAAACATCCAGAAGCTCCCACATATTTCAGCAGCAACACATCTCCTGTTTTCCCATTATTTTATTTAATTAATTAGTTTAATGTTAATCAAGTATTTACCCTATATAATTTATTAAATTAGCCTACCTTTACCAACATAAGAGTTTTAAAACATAGAAAAATTAAATGTTGTTACTTATTTTTATATTAAAAACCCTGTCTATGAAGGTAAGTTTATTTTTAACACAATTTAAAAAAAAAATTAATTTCAAAAGAATAATTTTTTCTTTAAAACATTTAATTTATGCAATTTCTATTCATTTAATAAAAGTGAAGTTTTTTTTATTTATGTTTATGTTTTATTAGACTTTAGGTTTATTTTCATTGATGTTATTGGGAGCTCGGAGCTCCCATTACTATGAATGAAAATACTACATAGTGATTGGTGGTCCAGGCCCAAGTGATTCCAGCATACGCATACGATTCATGAAGACATGTTTCCTCATGCTGGACTGCGCAACTAGGCCTCCGAGTGCAATCCTACGTTCCTCCGGGACCACCAGGTATTTTCGCTAAAATAATTTTGCTCAGAGGCGTTCGCCCGCAGGAAGCCTCCAACCGCAATTTTCCCCCAATAATTAGTGCAACTTTAATTTTAGAACAATGAAAACTTTGTTATTGCTGCTAATTGTGAAAGGAGAAAATATCAAAAGCGTTGAAGCACAGAATGGAAAACCAATGTAATCACTTCAGCTAATGAGATTGGGCTCAATTTTCCGGGTCTCTTGCGCTGTTTTTCGTGCGCACCATTTTTTCTGGTGTAATTATTTAATTCACAGTTCCTCCTGGAATCTGCTCCAGCGTAACTGCTTTAATAATGATTTTTCTGGGTAAGGTTTTTTTGACATTCCCTCATGTCTGCGCCAGCTTTCAGCATTTTTCGCCGTTTGCCCCAAATTTTTTTACCTATGTCGGCGTATCTGGCCAGTCCAGAAAAACCTTCTGGTGAGTTAAAAGAAAGCAGCGCACACATTGACAAATCGGCGCTGAAAAACACCATTGTTTTTCATCGACGTTTTTGGAGAGAGTCTCATCACTTGAAATAACCATAATAAAGTTCATCTTTTTTTACCTTTCAATGGAGTACATGGAAGTTTCTTGGATTTCTGAAGTTTTCATTTTTTTTTTTACTCACATGCCACCACCAAATGCCTTCAAGCAGGGCTGGAGCGAGGTTGTAGTGTCAGCCGTCAGAATTGGCCTCGCACCCAGACACAGGGGTTCAGGGCTCGGCTGGAAAACAAGCCCGAGGCGGGGGGGGCGGTGTGATGAGGTTGCGGGGAGGGAGGTGGCGATCAAAAGGCTTCTGCACTGAGCCTAGGACGGGAGGTGCCGATTGGAAAGCTTCCGCACTAGGCACAAGACTGCAATGCGTTTGGGGGAGTGGGGGAAGAAGGGGAGAAGTCACAAAACAGCAATTAGTTGACGGGGGGGCGGGGAGAGGGAGAAGTCACAACTAGGGATGCGTGCGCCATCTTTCAACATGCAACACATGTCTGCATTTGGCAGGTGACAGCTGCAGTATATGCACGGAAGAATGACTACATAAAGTTCCCCATGACCGCCCAAGCAATGCGTGACAGGGCTGTGGGGTTCTCAAGGATTTCTGGCTTCCCAAAGGTACAGGGCTGCATTGATTGTACCCACATCACCTTGTGAGAACCTTTGGAAGATTCCGAGATGTATAGGAACAGAAAAGGCTCCATTAATGTACAGCTCATGTGTGACGACATGCCTTGCATCATGTCAGTCAATGCAAGATACCCTGGGAGCACCCATGATGCGTTCATGCTACACGAGAGCATTATATTTGCCATGTTTCAGCAGCAGACAGAAGGGCAGAGCTGGCTACTGGGAGACAAAGGGTACGGCCTCGCCACCTGGCTCATGATGCCCCTATGTGTAACCCGGACAGAAGCTGACCGGGAATACAACATGCCGCCTATTGCGACGCACAGCATCATAGAGAGGACCATTGGCATCTTGAATTCTTGAAACAGCATTTCCAATGCCTGGACCATTCCGGAGGCTACTTGCTGTACTCCCCTGAGATTGTCGGTCAGTTCACTGTTGTGTGCTGCATACTGCATAACTTAGCCAGCATGAGGCAGCAGCAGCTGGTAGGAGAAGACCCACCTGCGGTGAGAGTGGCTGATGATAATGATGAGGAAGATGTAGATGACAAGCAGGAGGATGAGGACGAGGAAGCCATGCAGGTATCTGAACCCAAAGCACGAGGGTGGAGGAGAGCGGGCCATCGTGCCCCTTTAACGATTGCTCGAGCTCTGCGCCGGGAATTCATCCGTGAACGCTTTACTGTCTGAGGCTCAGCGACAACTATTCCACATGGACCCGTGTTTACTGTTTGGACCTGTTCCGTAATGTTGTGTTGTGCTAGTGGAACAAATGATGAAAATGATTCTTGTTTACTTCAAAAGTTGCGTTAATAATCGAACAAATAATGTAAAATATATTTTATTCAAAAGTTTAACAAACAGTTCTTTGTACTTAATTTAACTTTAATAAAATTATTCTTGTATCAAACTTTAAAGTTTTCAGTTATGATCAATTACAAACTTTAAGATCACTTACAAACTCAAAGATCGCTTAAAAACTTTAAGATCACTTCCTAACTTTTAAACTTG
Source organism: Pristiophorus japonicus (assembly GCF_044704955.1). Classification (NCBI taxonomy): domain Eukaryota; kingdom Metazoa; phylum Chordata; class Chondrichthyes; family Pristiophoridae; genus Pristiophorus; species Pristiophorus japonicus. The sequence continues at coordinate 166,126,721 of NC_091983.1, forward strand.
TAAATTTACATAACTTACAAAAATCTTTTAATTTGAGAACAACAGTTACAACAGTAACAATAATAAAAACAACAACAGCAGCAGCAAAGAAAGGCTGCACCCATCTCTCCTCCACCTTATTCTAAGTCCGCCCACCACATTTGTTCTTGGTGACTTCACTACCCCTGCCCGCAGGCAGTGGTACAGTGTTTCTGGGGTTGGTACCAACTTATTCTTTCTAAAATCTCGGGTAGTGCGCACCTGTTGAGGGGGCGGCAGGCAGCAATGTGGAAGGCCCGGCTTGGGGTTCTTCAGAGGCTGGTGTGGGGATTGGAGTGGGAGTGGTAGTTGATTCTGTCAATGGGCGCGGGGTCTGGGCATGTTCCCTTATTGCAGCAGCTAACTCCAAAATGTCGTCCCTCATACGCACTGACAGTGTCTCAATGACCTGTGACATTCTCTCCCTCATGTTCGCTGACAGTATTTGCACCATCTCTGACATTCCCTCCCTGATGAGTTCACTGACAGCGCTTCAGCTACCTGTGACATTCCCTCCCTCATGGTCACAGACAGGGTTTCAGCTGACTGAGATATTCCCTCACTCATCGTCCTGGACATCGTTCCCATTTCTTGTGAGATTGCTGTTACTTCTCCCGACAGTCCTGCTCCCTCATCACCCATCCCACTGATAGTGTCCAGGAGTGATCGCGTAAGGTCAATGCTCTCCCCACTCATTGCCATCATCTGCTAGATCCTGCACCTCAGGAGAGCGCAGTCAAGCTCTCCTTCCCCTCCTCCCCACAGTTGTAGCTCGCATCCCACCACTGGGACCCACAGCCTTGGAAGGTGGGGCTTTGGGTGTACCTCGCTGCACCCCACTACTGGGACCCGTAGCCTCAGACATCAGGAAACCATGGAATGTCCCACCAACACTCAAACCACTAGTCACGGAAGGGGCTGGCACCTCAATGGGCAGCACCTGCACCTCCACCAAAGTCAGTAAGACAATGGGGGCTTCATCCATCTCCATCCCCTCCCCCTCACCCCCATGCTCTTGGTCTGGAGGGTGGGATTGGAAGATGTTCTCGTCTTCAGGCTCGTCCTCATCTGAATCTTCTTCTGCATCGTCAGGGTTGGCCTCAAGTTCTGCAAAATATAACAGAACGCAGACAAATGGTTAACAGCAGAGGAGGGGGCTGGGTGGGTGGCATGAGTAGGCTCACACAGTGCAAGCAGCAGGCTGATTTGAAGGACCACAATGAATGATAGCACATTGCATCAACCGCAGCGTAGCTGACGGAAACATCCCCAGGAACCAAAGCATGGCTAGCCCGCGCAGTACTTAACATTTAGCAAAGCTAGACCGTTAAATTTGTAGGATTTACCCTCTCCCTCGAGTGTGGGTCCAACTTGTGCAGTGGTGGTTGCTTTTCTCCAGACAGGACCCATCAAAGCAACGACCCTCTCTTCCAAGGGTGTCAGTGGCTGCAGATTTGCTGGGCCTCCTCCTGTTCGAGTTCTTTCCTTTTTATTATGTGCCACCATCCTCTGCAAAGATGAAAATGCAACTTTTTAGAGGTGTCTTTCTGCTGGGTGGGACATATATACAGCTGGTCACATTTACAATTGCAATTGCATTGAAAAAATGAAAATATAACTTACACTAACTTCATGACCAAGGTCCTGCCACTTCTTTTTACACTAGCCTCCAGATCTCGTGGTGGTCACCATTGTGCAGTAATCTGTAACTTGGTCCAGCGTTTTTTCATTTCTTTGGGCGAAACTTTTATGTGACTTCTGCTGATGTCCAGCTCCTGCCATCTGGACTCAATCACAGTAACTAGTGCCTCCACTTCTTCCTGTTAGAAATTCCTGGTCCTTGCACCGCATTGCATCTTGTATTGCAGCTCCGATTTTTCCAATGCTTTCACGCAGCACTCGTCACACAACTGGCTCTTTAAAAGTGACCGATTGCCAACCCGGAGCTGTACTGCGCATGCGCGTCCATTGATATAACATCAAAAACATGCGCAGAAGGTGCAGCATCGTTTTTTTGGCGCAGACAGCAGGCTGCACCCCCCGAGGCGGCTGGACACGCTGCACGGCGCCAAATATCAATTATACATCGGGGAAACTTTGGCAAAATATTTCTGCCGCATTTCTGGCCTTGAAAAACGGCCGTAACTCTGGCGATGCACCAGAAAACAGGCTTGGGCAAAATTGAGCCCATGGACTGTAATCTTTTGCTAATAATTATGTGATTACATGGGTCACTTTAGGTAAAGGTTCAGTTAGAAAGCTATTGTCTCAAGTATAAACATACTGACTATTCAATGTTCTGTTAATTTAGATAAGTGGCATTACAACTGCACTGATTTCTGGAATGTCTTATGTATTCAAGGCTAAAATCTATAAAGTACTATTTTAAGGTTGCGCAAAGTCAAAATAACATTTGCACCATAATGATCAAATTCAATTAGTGATAAATATAATCTAAGAATACACCATTAGTCGGATGTTGACTTAAATGAAACAAACACAGTAGAATTTTGTTATGGTGAATTTGGATACAGTGAACCTGTATCTGTTGACACTGAGAAAAATCAGTTTAACTTAGCAGGGACTGATTGGAATGATATTCCTATTGTCCTAGCATTACTATCCACTTATATGAAAGACCTGAGCAGTGCTCTAACTTTTAAGCTGTGTCTCGTGGAACAACAAAAGTCAATGCTTATGAATTCAAAGCAGCAGATTGCAGGGTAGGGGGATTGGACCTCGTTGTGCCTGTTTTGTGGGAGACGGAAATGGTTCCTAATTGGTCCAATTTAGGGGGTCAACCTTCCACGCCCCAAGAGCTTCGGAAACACATTTGATGTCCTATTGGTTCAGGTGTTGTAGAGGCGTCTGCGGCAGCTGCCTAAAAATAGCATTAGTTTCTTTGAATATGCTAATAAGGATCCTGATGCTTGTTTTAGGACCCAAGCCCGAAATTGGTTTGTCCTGGATGAAGCAAGCATCAGGCCTACTGCGTTCATCATTTTCTGATCTGCATAAAGCCTAACCAGAGGTACTTAAAGGGATTGTTGGAGGCCGCCTTAGAAAGGTACTTTATAAAAAATACATTGCACCCAGATCACATCCTGATTCGGGCACAATCCAATTTCTAGGCCAAATTTTTATTTCTCTTATTTATATGTTTTAAAATCATTCATTCCTGGCCAACCTCTGTAAATAACCAGTCACGGCATTTTAAAATAAGTGGTCCTTTTCAGGCCAGGCTGACAAACAAAGGAAAGGACAATGGAGCACATTCTTTGGATTGGAGAGTTTTTACAATCAATGATTTTGACTTAGTGTCAAAAATGAAGTAATTATAAACTGGAATAGAATGCTGACTGTCACTGACTTTGAACTATTTTCTCTACTTCATCAATTAGCCATGTTCATCATCATCATAGGCAGTCCTTCGGAATTGAGGAAGACTTGCTTCCACTCTTAAAATGAGTCCTTAGGTGGCTGAACAGTCTAATATGAGAGCCACAGTCCTTGTCACAGGTGGGACAGATAGTCGTTGAAGGAAGGGATGGGTGGGACAGATTTGCTGCACGCTCTTTCCGCTGCCTGCGCTTGATGTCTGCATGCTCTTGACGATGAGACTCGAGGAGCTCAGTGCCCTCCCGGATGCACTTCCTCCACTGAGGGCAGTCTTTGGCCAGGGACTCCCAGGTGTCAGTGGGGATGTTGCACTTTGTCAGGGAGGCTTTGAGGGTGTCCTTGTAATGTTTCCTCTGCCCACCTTTGGCTTGTTTGCCGTGAAGGAGTTCTGAGTAGAGCGCTTGCTTTGGGAGTCTCGTGTCTGGCATGCAGACAATGTGGCCTGCCCAGCGGAGCTGATCAAGTGTGGTCAGTGCTTCAATGCTGGGGATGTTGGCCTGGTCGAGGATGTTAATGTTGGTGCGTCTGTCCTCCCAGGGGATTTGTAGGATCTTGCAGAGTCATCGTTGGTGGTATTTCTCCAGCGACTTGAGGTGTCTACTGTACATGGTCCATGTCTCTGAGCTATGAGGAGGGCGGATATTACTATAGCCCTGTAGACCATGAGCTTGGTGGCAGATTTGAGGGCCTGGTCTTCAAACACTCTTTTCCTCAGGCGGCCGAAGGCTGCACTGGCGCACTGGCGGCGGTGTTGAATTTTGGCATCAATGTCTGCTCTTGTTGATAAGAGGCTCCCGAGGTATGGGAAATGGTCCATGTTGTGCAGGGCTGCGCCATAGATCTTGATGACTGGGGGGCAGTGCTGTGCGGCGACAAGCTGGTGGAGGACCTTTGTCTTACGGATGTTTAGCGTAAGGCCCATGCTTTCATATGCCTCAGTAAATACGTCGACTATGTCCTGAAGTTCAGCCTCTGTATGTGCGCAGACACAGGTGTCGTCTGTGTACTGTAGCTTGACGACAGAGGTTAGGGTGGTCTTGGACCTGGCTTGGAGAAGGTTGAAGAGGCTCCCACTGGATCTGTAGTTTAGTTCCACTCCAGCGGGGAGCTTGTTAACTGTGAAGTGGAGCATGGCAGCGAGGAAGATTGAGAAGAGGGTTGAGGTGATGACTCAGCACTGCTTGACCCCGGTCCGGACGTGGATTGGGTCTGTAATGGACCCGTTGGTAAGGATGGCGGCCTGCATGTCGTTGCAGAGCAGGTGGAGGATGTTGACAAACTTTTGGGGACATCCGAAACGGAGGAGGATGCTCCATAGACCCTTGCGGTTGACAGTGTCAAAGGCCTTTGTAAGTTCGAAGAAGGCCATGTATGAGGGCTGGCGCTGTTCCCTGCATTTTTCCTGCAGCTGTCGCTCCGGGTGGAGCTCTTCAGCCACGGGGATAAGAGGGTTGAGGAGCACTCTAACGGCAACTTCCCAGTGGCTGATAGCAGGGTGATTCCTCTGTATTTGCTGCAGTCGGACTTGTCCCCTTTTTTAAAGATGGTCACGATTACTGCATTTCTGAGATCTCCCGGCATGCTCTCCTCCCTCCAGATGAGAGAGATGAGGTCATGTATCCGCTCCAACAGTGCCTCTCCACCATACTTCAGTGCCTCAGCAGGGATTCCATCCGCTCCCATAGCCTTAAGCTGTCTTATGGCTTTTTTCCCCTCGTGCAATGTTGGGGTTTTACTGAGGTGGTGGCGGGTAGCATGCTGTGGGATGGAGTTGAGAATACTCGAGTCAAAGGCAGAGTCTCGATTGAGGAGATCTTCAAAGTGCTCCTTCCAGCGAGCCCTGATTGCCTCGGTGTCCTTGATGAGTGTTTCCCCGTTCTTGGCCAGCTGTGGGGTGGGGCCTTGGGAGTTTGGACCATAGGTGGCCCTGACTGCGATAAAGAATCCTCGCACATCATGGCTATCGGCCAGCTGCTGTATCTCCTGTGCTTTCTCCATCCACCACCTGTTCTTTAGGTCCCGGGTTTTTTGTTGGACCTCAGCCTTGTCTGTAATGCTGCTTTGCTGCTCCCGAGTTGAGCTGTTGCTTAAGGCTCAGAAATGCCCTTCGCTTACGATCTATTAGCTCTTGGATCTCCTGATCATTCTCAGCCATGTTCAGTCCACCATTAGACACACTCTAATAACAGTATAAAGAAGATTCCACTATCAGTGTGTTCAGGCATATAGTCAAAGATTTCTGGGGATGAAACTGGTCTTTGGCAACAGCGCAGAATGAGCAATAAGGAATCGACAGCCGTCTTATTTTCTGTTCCATTAACACACAGGGAGAGTAACTCGAAGGGTCGGTTAAACCGCGTCACTCTCCACTTTCATCTGAGTGACAGAACCAAAGGTCTGGGAACAAGTGCCTGTGGACTGTCAGATTCCATGGTAAACAAAAGGAGAGTTTTTTTTGGTAAATGGGAGAAAAAGGTTTTAAATATATTTTGTCTTGTTAAATAGGAAAAATAAAAATAAAAATTTTCTTTTTGGATGGAACTTTTCTTGTGCACAATGGAAAGATGTGTTTTGTTATTAAAGTCCGAGTATAACTATATTCCTACTGACACCCTGCCTCCCTCCCTCAGGTCCTCTCTCCCTGCTTTCAGAGATTGCAGTGTAGGTGAGAGCATTAATCTTGGAGCAGCTTGTGAATTTGCCTATAAAGTAATGACACAACCCCGGGCCCCCTGACTCCAGCTCCATTCTGGCCTCGGGTCCCGACCTCGCTGCTGATCCGTGTTATACCTACCCTGGGTCCTGACCTTGCTGATGGATTCGGCCTCCCGACCTCGCTGCTGGGTCTGTGCTGAGCCTTCTCTGAGTCCCGACCTCACTGATGGCCCGAGATGTACCTTTCCTGAGTCCCGACCTCACTGATGGCCCGAGATGTACCTTTCCTGGGCCCCGATCTCACTGTTGGCCCGAGATGTACCTTTCCTGGGCCCCGACCTCACTGTTGGCCCGAGATGTACCTTTCCTGGGCCCCGACCTCACTGATGGCCCGAGATGTACCTTTCCTGAGTCCCGACCTCACTGATGGCCCGAGATGTACCTTTCCTGACCTCACTGATGGCCCGAGATGTACCTTTCCTGAGTCCCGACCTCACTGATGGCCCGAGATGTACCTTTCCTGGGCCCCGACCTTACTGATGGCCCGAGATGTACCTTTCCTGAGTCCCGACCTTACTGATGGCCCGAGATGTACCTTTCCTGGGCCCCGACCTCACTGTTGGCCCGAGATGTACCTTTCCTGGGCCCCGACCTCACTGATGGCCCGAGATGTACCTTTCCTGAGTCCCGACCTCACTGATGGCCCGAGATGTACCTTTCCTGAGTCCCGACCTCACTGATGGCCCGAGATGTACCTTTCCTGAGTCCCGACCTCACTGATGGCCCGAGATGTACCTTTCCTGGGCCCCGACCTTACTGATGGCTCGAGATGTACCTTTCCTGAGTCCCGACCTCACTGTTGGCCCGAGATGTACCTTTTCTGGGCCCCGACCTTACTGATGGCCCGAGATGTACCTTTCCTGAGTCCCGACCTCACTGATGGCCCGAGATGTACCTTTCCTGAGTCCCGACCTCACTGATGGCCCGAGATGTACCTTTCCTGAGTCCCGACCTCACTGATGGCCCGAGGTGTACCTTTCCTGGGCCCCGACCTTACTGATGGCTCGAGAGTACCTTTCCTGAGTCCCGACCTCACTGTTGGCCCGAGATGTAGCTTTTCTGGGCCCCGACCTTACTGATGGCCCGAGATGTACCTTTCCTGAGTCCCGACCTCACTGATGGCCCGAGATGTACCTTTCCTGAGTCCCGACCTCACTGATGGCCCGAGATGTACCTTTCCTGAGTCCCGACCTCACTGATGGCCCGAGATGTACCTTTCCTGAGTCCCGACCTTACTGATGGCCCGAGATGTACCTTTCCTGGGCCCCGACCTCACTGTTGGCCCGAGATGTACCTTTCCTGGGCCCCGACCTCACTGATGGCCCGAGATGTACCTTTCCTGAGTCCCGACCTCACTGATGGCCCGAGATGTACCTTTCCTGAGTCCCGACCTCACTGATGGCCCGAGATGTACCTTTCCTGAGTCCCGACCTCACTGATGGCCCGAGATGTACCTTTCCTGGGCCCCGACCTTACTGATGGCTCGAGATGTACCTTTCCTGAGTCCCGACCTCACTGTTGGCCCGAGATGTACCTTTCCTGGGCCCCGACCTTACTGATGGCCCGAGATGTACCTTTCCTGAGTCCCGACCTCACTGATGGCCCGAGATGTACCTTTCCTGAGTCCCGACCTCACTGATGGCCCGAGATGTACCTTTCCTGAGTCCCGACCTCACTGATGGCCCGAGATGTACCTTTCCTGAGTCCCGACCTCACTGATGGCCCGAGATGTACCTTTCCTGAGTCCCGACCTCACTGATGGCCCGAGATGTACCTTTCCTGAGTCCCGACCTCACTGATGGCCCGAGATGTACCTTTCCTGAGTCCCGACCTTACTGATGGCCTGAGATGTACCTTTCCTGAGTCCCGACCTCACTGTTGGCCCGAGATGTACCTTTCCTGGGCCCCGACCTCACTGTTGGCCCGAGATGTACCTTTCCTGGGCCCCGACCTCACTGTTGGCCCGAGATGTACCTTTCCTGAGTCCCGACCTCACTGTTGGCCCGAGATGTACCTTTCCTGGGCCCCGACCTCACTGTTGGCCCGAGATGTACCTTTCCTGGGCCCCGACCTCACTGTTGGCCCGAGATGTACCTTTCCTGGGCCCCGACCTCACTGTTGGCCCGAGATGTACCTTTCCTGAGTCCCGACCTCACTGTTGGCCCGAGATGTACCTTTCCTGAGTCCCGACCTCACTGATGGCCCGAGATGTACCTTTCCTGAGTCCCGACCTCACTGTTGGCCCGAGATGTACCTTTCCTGGGCCCCGACCTCACTGTTGGCCCGAGATGTACCTTTCCTGGGCCCCGACCTCACTGTTGGCCCGAGATGTACCTTTCCTGAGTCCCGACCTCACTGTTGGCGCTCCTCGCCGCCTGCCGATTCTCCACTTCTCATTGCCAGCCAATTCCCGCTGATCCTCTGCTTCCCGCCGCTCGCCAATCCTTACCAATCTCCGATCCTCTCCGCACCCCGATTCTCCTCGCCACCCGTTGGAAGGATCACTTCTAGGATCTTCTCAATAAAGACTCTGGGCCCGAACTTGGTGACCTTACCGCCCAGTACCACTGGCTGCCGCCGAGTCTTTTGGGTGGTCTCCCCTCGGTGCCATTTTCATGGAGGCCTCCCGCCGGCGGGAGGGGAGTACCGCTGGGAACCGCCCGCTGATGACCGCTGGTGCTCAAGGTGCGGAAGTCTCCTCTCGCCTGCCAAGCTGCCATTTTGGTGCGGGCAGGAGTCGGCGGCAGCAGGGGGAAGGACTGCTGCGTGGAGGCAAGTCTAATCCCAACGGTAAGTAAGAAGACCTGCAAAAAAAGATTAGTGAACCTCTTTTATTAATTTCTTTTCTACCGATTTATGTGGATAGGATCCCCTGAAAGTCATCCAGTGGTTTTTTTCTTTTGGTGAAAATTTTTATTTTTATATGCTCTCCCTCCCTGGGCCCGACTCAATCCTCGGCGGCACTTTGACCAGGATCGCATTTGCTGCCGAGATTGGGAGCTCCCGCCAACTACCGCCCAGATTCACGTCCGCCGGGGGGTCTTTCAGGGACATTTTCACAAAAATCCCGCCCAAAGTACCGTCAGGTATCTCAGCGATCCTTTGGGCTTCCACCAAGTTTGGGCCCTCTGTCTTTGATGTGAATGTCCTTGACTCCATCCCACAGCATGCTACCCGTCACTCCCTCAGCACAATCCCAGCCTGGCATGAGGTTGAAAAGACCATCCAACAACTGAAAAACAACAATACTTCAGGAGCAGATGGAATCCCCGCCGAAGTACTAAAGCATGGCGGAGAAGTACTCTTGGTGCGAATGCATGACCTCATCTCTCTTATCTGGAAGGACGAGTGCATGCCAGAGGATCTGAGAGATACCGTAATCGTGACCATCTTCAAGAAAGGAAACAAGTCTGACTGCGCTAATTATAGAGGAGTTTTCCTGCTATCTGCTGCAGGAAAAATCATAGCAAGAATCCTCCTCAATTGTCTCCTTCCAGTGGCTGAACAGCTCCTCCTAGAGTCGCAATATGTATTCCATCCACTAAGGGGCACAATGGACATGGTCTTCACCGCGCGTCAAATCCAAGAAAAATATAGGGAGCAGCATCAACCTCTGTACGTGGCTTTCTTTGACCTCAAAAAGGCCTTCGACTCTGTCAACCATGAAGGATTATGGAGTGTCCTTCTCAAATTTAGCTCTCCTCAAAAATTCGGCACCATCCTCCACCTGCTTCACGATGACACGCAGGCCGTAATTCTTACCAACAGATCCACCACAGACCCAATCCAAGTGCAGGCCAGGGCCAAGCAAGGCTGTGTCATCGCAGCAACGCTCTTCTCAATCTTCCTCGCTGCAATGCTTCATCTCACCTATAATAAGCTCTTCACTGGAGTGGAGTTAATCTACAGGACAAGTGGGAAATTGTTCAACCTCCATCGCCTCCAGTCCAGATTCAAGGTTGCTCCAACCTCTGGCATGGAATTACAATATGCAGATGACGCTTGCATTTGTGCACACTCGGAATCCAAACTCCAAAGAATTGTTGACACTTTCACTGAAGCGTTCGAGCGTCTGGGCCTCACATTAAACATCAGTAAGACAAAGGTCCTCTACCAACCTTCCCCCGCCACACAGCACTGCTCCCAAGTTATCAAGATCCACGATGAGACCTTGGACAATGTGGACCACTTCCCATACCTTGGGATCCTTCAGTGTGCCAGTGCAGCCTTTGGCCACCTGAGGAAAAGAGTGTTCAAAGACCAGAATCTCAAACCCGACACCAAGCTCATCGTCTACAGAGCAGTAGTGATACCCACCCTCCTATATGCTTCAGAGACATGGGGCTAGACTTTCCACTTTTGTGCAGATCGACCAAAAATGGGCGAAATTTCCAGAATGGTCAGTAAAAGTGGGTTTGAAATTGCTGGAAACCCTAACTTTCCATTTTTGAAAATGGGCGTTACCGCAAGCGATCTGAAATGGGCATTAGCATTACATTTTTTTGACCTTCTGCCATAAAGTGTCACCGACCATAGCAACGGCATGGCAACGCTTGTTTCTCGCATTTCAGGGGTCAGGGGTCATGATTACATGCGTATGAGAGACAGAGAGAGAGGGAGCAGAGAGGGACTGAACGTGGGTGTGGGTGTGGTGTGTGCTTGTTTGGTTGTTGTGGGAGGCATGAGGGAGATTCACCAGCAGCAAAAAGCCCACTAAGCACAAAGAAAGTAGTTGGCACCGAGTTTTTGTGGAAAAAAATAATATTTAACATGGAAGGGCTGAAGGAGGCAACGCTGTGGAGACTGAGGACGCTGGTGAAAGCAGTGAGCTGGGAGAGGAACAATTGGGAGGACGCAAAAGAGCAAGGAAGTTCTCGGATGAGGTAAATTCCTCCCTCATACAGGAGGTCGAGTCACGCTGGGATCAATTGACCCAAGGAGGGCATGGGAAGCCCACCCCAAAGGCCTACCAGAAGATATGGGTCGAGATAGCCAAGGTGGTCTCGTCGACGACCAACAAAGTGCATGAGGGCAACCAATGCAGCAAGCGATGGAACGACCTTGTCGGATCCGCCAGAGTAAGTATTACATTTATTTACATGTACCGATATATTTCTATAATTGGAATTGTAAATGTAACGAGTGATTAAAATCAGATGTGATGTCTTGCACTTATTCCGGGAAGGTTGCACTCAAAGCCTGCGGTCACGGTATACGTCTTTAGGTAAAGAATGATACTTTTCATTATAATCATGATTACATCTGTCATTTATATGTTGTATCAGTCTCTGTGACAGTACCTAGCAATGATATCACGCAGTGATCTCATGCCATGTCATGCTGTTGTTACCTTTTACAGAAGAAGCTTTCGAGGAATAGGGCCGAGCACAGACGAACGGGTGGCCGGGGGGGGGGCACCAGTCATCATTGACCTCACCGACATCGAAGAGCAGGTGCTGGCGCTAGTGGGGACCCACCCCCGGTCAGCCACGCAAGCAGCAGCAGAGCCTGATGTGATGCCACGTGAGTAAAGTATAAAACTTTGCGTGATATAAAGTCAATAGGTGCCACACCCACGACCAATATTATATGATGGATGAATCATAAAATTCTTCTGTAAATAATGATGTCCTCATGAGAATCATTGCAATGCAGAATTTGGTGATGGTCATGAAATGTGATGTCTGTGATGATTTTGATAGCGGTGTTGCTTTTGTCGTGCATATGCTGTGTGTAGCGCTGGACTCACCTTGTGACCCTAGCACCTCCTTCTCCTCTAATAACCTCATTTATGTTTTGCAGCTCAGCCAGCAGCGCGGCCCTATGCAAGATCACCGAGCCCAGAAGGTGGGGGTGTGGGGACGGACTCACCAGACTCTCCTCCATCTGGTGCTGATTCTCGCCCGCGCATCTGCTGGGTCCCTTCTCAACGGAGGACAGTGCCGACTTCGAGGAGTCTGCATCCCCAACCTCCATAATCCATTCGACACCGATGGCATCTAGTGCTCCTGTGGCCATTCCCACATCAACCATGGAGGTACCGGGCCTAAGCACCTTGCCGCAGGACACCCCAGGTGTCTCCAGGACGGGGCCGACCAAGCAGAGGTTGGTTCGACGGGGCAAGTCTGCTCCACGAGCAGCAGATCTGAGCAGGGACATGGTACACTTGTCCAGAAGGAGTGCTGACATAGGTCAGCAGATCCAACAGACAATGAGGGGCATATCCCTCCAGCTGGCCAGCATGTCCGTCCCATGATGGAGTACATGCCGTGGATGGCGGAGGCCCTGGAGCTGATAGCCAGGAACACTGATGGCAGAGGCCTCCCAGTGGTCCTGGAGCACAGCACTGCACCCCAAGGTGCTGCACCCCCATTGCCAATGACACATGAGAGCCAGGAGGAAGGTCGTGCTTCTGGCCCGCAGGACGTTCCCACCTCGGGACCATCCTCTCCCGTATCCGTCCAAGCAGCGGTTCTGCCGTCATCCCCCCAATGAAGCAGCACCTGAGGAGCTCCTCGGCCAGGCAGCTTGGAGTCAGGAGGAGAAGGGGAAGGGATAGAGGTGGGGAGGAGAAGCGGGGGCGGGGGGGGGGAAATGAAAGTGAGGTGCATGGCTGCAGATGTTGTCTTGGGCATATTTTTATGTTGTTGGTGCTATTTTGGTGGGAGGGTCGGGGGAAGAGGCGAGGGGGCTACCTTGCTGGTTTGCATTTGTGTTATGTGTTGCTGGAAATGGTGACCAATCGAATGATGTAAATGCGATAAATTTGTAGTGGGGTGGGGCGGGGGTGGGGTGGAGTGTTTTTTACAGTTATAATTATGATTTCACCAAATGTTTTTATTTAACATAACCGTGTTGCGCATTGTCTCAAGATAGCTGCACCGTTACACACTGGTGATTCCTTAACATGAAAGGGTATAATTACACTTAACTTGAATCAACTTAAATTTTAACTGTCACCAAGGTGATGCACACCATTGATGTATGACCTGCACACCCAGCAGTGTTGCATCTTTGTAAATAACAACAACCTTCTTTCAAGCAAAGCACTCATTTATGAGCTGCTGACGTAAGAGTCTTGCAGCTATGTAGCCACCATGGGCCCTTTCCTGCAGTCTAGAGGTGGGTGGGGGCATGGTTTCAGCATCAGCCTGATTGTTTGGCCCAATGTCAGCATCCACCTCCTCATCCTCCGCTTCCTCTCTCTCCTGAGGTGGATCATCGGTCCCTTCTGTCAATTCTTGTCCCTTCCTGATAGCCAAGTTATGCAGCATTGAGCAGACCACCATAAATTGAGCTACCTGCTCAGGGTGGTATTGGAGCTCTCCTCCTGAGTGGTCCAGACATCTAAAGTGCTGCTTAAGCACTCCAATAGTTTTCTCGACGATATTGCGAGTGGCTCTGTGTCTCTCATATCGCTTCTTGGCTTCGGTGTGGCTTTCACGCAGGGGGGTCATCAGCCAGGTGGCGAGGCCATATCCTTTGTCACCAAGTATCCAGCATTGACCTTGTGGTTGACTGGTAAACATGTCAGATACAGCGCTCTCACGCAAGATGTGAGCATCATGGATGCTGCCTGGAAATTTAGCATTCACTGCCCTAATTATTTTCTGGTGGTCGTCAACGAGTTGTACATTCAGGGAGTGTAATCTCTTGCGGTTCCTAAAAACCTCTGCATCCTGAAAAGGTGCCCGCATCACGATGTGCATACAGTCTATTGCTCCCTGCACCTTGGGGAAGTTAGCAATTCGGTAGAATCCTAAAGTCCCCTCAGTCTAAGCCTTCCTGGTCATGGGGAAGCTGATAAAGTCCATCCTGCATGCATAAAGGGCTTCAGTGACCTGTCTAATGCAGCAATGTGTGGCATGTTGAGACATACCGCAAATGTTGCCAGCTGAGGCCTGAAAGGAACCCAACGTGTAGAACGAAAGTGCCGCGGTGACCTTGACTTCGACGGACAGTGCGGTCCTGATGGTGTTGCAGGCTGCAGATCTCCCCTGATGAGTTGGCATATCTCACTGATAACCTCTTTGTGGAAGCGCAGTCTCCGAAGGCAGGTGGTGTCGGACAAGTTGAGGTAAGACCGCTTCTCCCTGTACGTGCGGGGGCGTGTAAGGTCTGGTCCTCCTCATCAATCTGGCACGTCTTAGATTGGGCACATAATGCTGTCGAAGAATATATCTTCTGCCATCTTTAGTCTGCAGCATGTGCATATTCATCAAGACAGGCTGCAAAATGACAGGCCCCATTCCAATAGCTATCAGTATTACACCGATTGTTCACAAAGAATGAATGTCCCCACTAAGACATCTAAAGTAAATTCCAATCGTCCACAGTATGATAAGATGTTTGTTCAGATGTTCACATCACCTCCAGGGTACATTCAAACTCCCCCGAACATGTAATAGAGCAGCCTTTTAAATGAAGCAACCTGCGATTTAGAAAATGGCGTCCATATCGCTGTGATTTGTTCAGGTGAGAGCAACTTTTTCACAGCAGTTTTTTTGGCAAGCGATATTGTCGGCGAGGTGTGTGTGATGTGCTGAAAGTAAAGCCGGGCGATTTTCTGGGCGTTAGTTTCGGCAAATGTGATCTTTGCAACAAAAAACAGTGGCCGGGCGGTATTATTAAATCTCGGCGTTAATTACGTGCAGTAAGTAACGCTGGGTGATATTATGGGCATTGGTTTCGCCCATTCTGATCTTTCTGCCCCAAAAAAGTGGGCGGGCAGTATTATTTTTTCTAGGCATTATGTACATGCCAAAAGTAACGCTCGGCGATAAGTGACCGAGAACTGGTTGTTAGTTTACATTTTGTGGCTAAATGGGTGATATATGGGCGTTATACCTCATTTCAGCATTAAAATGGATGTTAAGTGGGTGGTATGCATGCAAAAATAATGGAAAATCTAGCCCATGGACAAAGCAGTGGAGAAGTACCACCAATGCTGCCTCTGCAAAATCCTGCAAATTCATTGGCAGGTTCGGTGTACCAACATTAGAGTTCTCTCTCAGGCCAACATCTCCAGCACTGAGGCATTGACCACACTTGACCAGCTCCGGTGGGCGGGCCACATTGTCCGCATGCCCGACGCTAGACTCCCGAAACAAGCACTCTACTCCAAGCTACATCATGGCAGGTGAGTCCATGGAGGGCAGAGAAAACGCTTCAAGGACAGCCTCAAAGCCTCCTTGAAAAAATGCAACATCCCCACCAACTCTTGGGAATCCTTGGCCCAAGACCGCTCAAAGTGAAGGAGGAACATCCGAGAAAGAACACTTTGAGTCTCTTCGCCGGGAACACGCGGAAGCCAAGTACAAACAGTGGAAGGAATGTACGAAAATTCAAGCACCATACAACCATCCCTCCAACCACCATCTGCTCCAGAGACTGTAGATCCCGCATTGTACTCATCAGTCACCTTAGAACTCATTTTAGTGTGGGAGCAAGTCATCCTCAACTCCGGGGGACTGCCTAAGAACGAGGATAACTAAATTATTCAGGTAACTCTTGACATAGTAAAAAAATATTGCTCTTATGCAATATGAATATGGCGATTAACATTGCATTATAAAATACATCCATTATTTATTTATCCAGTATAGATGCGTGCTTTTGCTTTTAACACTGTGCTACATTTAAAATCAAATCTTTCAATCAGTTTAATTTTCCCAGTGAGTGCTATGTATGTGCAGCACCACAGCAGGAATCCCTCCATTTCACTTCCCAATAAAAACAATTCCATTCCTTTAAAAGCCCAGCCAGAAAGAACATCAAGAGTGAGGAAACCGACTAACTGAATGTGACATCAGTTCTTTTTGAATTTGCCTTTTTCTGGACCCCAGCATTGAAATATGCTCTGTACATTTCAAAGCAATCTGTGTTGATAAATGGCACAACCAAGGCAAAAAAAAAGGATTGCAGCACAGGCCTGAACAAACATATGTCCAAATGTAACCTATGTAAATCTGAGTGTATAGGGTCCAAACGTCTAAAGTTTGGAAGTTAGGTATGTATGAAGTTCTGACAGAATACTGTGATAATGTAACGATGGGGCTGCAGATGAGGGATATGTATTTTCCAGTATCTGCACATGTTTCAGAAATTTGTTACTAGAAAATACATTTTCTATAAGTAGCTATACAATCATCGATAGTGATTTGGATTTGCTCAAATTTTATCTCGAGACTGGGTTTTGGCCATTGTAAGAACCCATACCACATTTTACATTGGTTGGGTTGTCTTGGAGGATCGTTTGCTTACAAGGATGATCCCCAGCCTAAGATTATTGAGCTATGAAGATCTAAGTTTGGATTTGCTGGAGAGGAATAGACTAAGAAGGGATTTTATTCAAGTATATAAATTTATTAAGCATGTTAGAGGCTTTCAACCTCAGCTTCAAAATTCTCATGTTTTTCCTTTATTCCAGGGATGAACCAGTTTAAGAATGGAGATGCTCACAGTCCAAAGGAGGTCTCAGTCAGTCAAAATTGAAATTCAAACTTGAATCCATTGTGGATGGCCTACCATCAGTTCTAAAGTTATTTTTGAAACCTTTTTTAAAATTAATATTCGGTGACTTTTGTGCTTGTTAATGAGAGGGATGTCAGTGCTGGGAACACCCTATTATGTGCATTAGGTGTCCAGGTCAAGTATAACATAGGACCAATTCGATAGTAAAGATAGATTCCTCTACTCTGCCTGAACCCCAACATCAGACAAGTGTTCCCTACGTACACCAGTGTAAGTTTTCAACTTCCCACACCAGCCAATTTATGTCAAATTGTAGGCAGTTCTGTGCTGTGAGTTTTACCCACTAGGAAGTGGGTTGAGACTTCCCATATTCATTCCACCTAATGCTTGTACAAGCCTCAGAGAGAGGAAACTTACCTACCGATCTAACCTCGATTCAAACCCAGATTCCAGAGATGAAAATACATCATCATTATAGGCAGTCCCTTGAAATCAAGGAAGACTTGCTTCCACTCTAAAAGTGAGTTCTCAGGTGACTGAACAGTCCAATATGGGAATTACAGTCTCTGTCACAGTGGGACAGACAGTCATTGAAGGAAAGGGTAGGTGGGGAGTCTGGTTTGCCGCATGCTCCTTCCGCTGCCTGCACTTGTTTTCTGCATGCTCTCGGCGATGGGACTCAAGGTGCTCAGCGACCTCCCGAATGCTCTTCCTCCACTTCGGGCGATCTTGAGCCAGGGATTCCCAGGTGTCGGTGATGATGTTGCACTTTATCAAGGAGGCTTTGAGGGTGTCCTTGAAATGTTTCCTCTGCCCACCTGGGGCTCGCGTGCCGTGTAGGTGTTCCGAGTAGAGCTCTTGCTTTTGGAGTCCCATGTCAGGCATGCGGACGATGTGGCCCGCCCAACAGAGCTGGTCGAGTGTGGTCAGTGCTTCGATGCTGGTGATGTTAGCCTGAGCGAGAACACTGACGTTGGTGCATCCATCCTCCCAGTGGATTTGCAGGATCTTGCAGAGGCAGCGCTGGTGATATTTCGCCAGCGCTTTGAGGTGTCTACTGTATATAGTCTACATCTCTGAGCCATATAGAAGAGCGAGTATCACTACAGCCTTGTTGACCATAAGCTTGGTGCCAGATTTGAGGTCTTGGCCTTCGAACACTCTCTTCCTCAGGCGACCGAAGGCTGTGCTGGCACACTGGAGGCAGTGTTGGACCTCATCGTCGATGTCTGCCCTTGCTGATAGTAGGCCCCAAGGTATGGAAAGTGGTCCACGTTGTCCAAAAGGCTGCGCCCTGGATTTTGATGACTGGGGGGCAGTGCTGTGTGGCGGGGTCAAGTTGGTGGAGGACCTTTGTTTTACAGCTGTTTAGTATAAGGCCCATGCTTTCGTATGCCTCGGTGAAGATGTTGACGATGGCTTGGAGTTCAGCCTCTGAATGTGCGCAGATGCAAGCGTCATCCGCATACTGTAGTTCGATGATAGAGGATGGGACATCCTTAGATCTAGCCTGGAGGTGACGAAGTTTGAACAGGTGCCCATTGGTTCTATAGTCTAGTTCCACTCCAGCGTGGAGCTTGTTGAGCGTTAGATGGAGCATTGCAGCGAGGAAGATCGAGAAGAGCGTTGGCTCAATGATGCAGCCCTGATTGACCCCGGTCCAGACATGGATTGGGTCTGTGGTGAATCTGTTGGTCAGGATCACGGCTTGCATGGCGTCGTGGAGCAGGCAGAAGATGGCGACAAACTTTTGGGGGCAGCCAAAACGGAGGAGGACGCTCCATAGTCCCTCGTGGATGACAGTGTCAAAGGCCTTTGTGAGGTCAAAGAAGGCCATGTAAAAGGGTTGGTGCTGTTCCCTGCATTTCTCTTGTAGCTCGATTCAAACCCAGACCCTAAAGATGAAAATACAGTGGGCTAATCCAATGTTCTATGTTATTTTTATGGTTTATCTGAGGTCAGTTTGACATTTCAGTAACATAGAAAATATTTTTGATCATAAACCAGTGTAACAAATGAGCTATTTTTAATCTATAGTTATAGAGAAACATTTCTACATTGACCATCCTTGGGCCTGCCTTGATGGAGTCTCAAAACAGATTTGCACATGAACCATTCTTTCATTACATAGAAATTACAATACCTAACCAGTCCATGTTGGTGTTTATCCTCCACATCAGCAATAGTTCTAATTCCATGTGCCCATTCTATTCCCATATCCCTTTATTCCTCTTTCCTTCAACAATCTAGCTAGCCTATTGTTAAATGTTGACATAGTTTCTGCTTCAATCACTAACTCTGTGTACCCCTCTGTGTAAAAAGGTTTCTCCTGATCTCTGTCCTAAATCACTTGCATTTAATCTTATATCTATATCCGCTCATTGTAAACCTCAAGCACTGGTAACAGCCTGTTTCTATCTACTCTGTCCCATCCCTATATAATTGAAAACACTTCTATCAAATCATGCTTTGATCTCCTCTGCTCTAACAAAATTAGCTCAATTTTTCCAATCTTTCTTTGAATTTGTATTTCCTCATACCAGACAGTATCCTAGTGCATCTGTGCTGCATCTCTCTATTGCCTTAACATATGTCCTATAGTGTGGAGCCTAAAAGGCATTCAATAAGCTGCCATATAAAAGATTATTACACAGGATAAGGGATCATGGGGTTGGGGGTAATAAAGTAGCATGGATAGAGGAATGGTTAACAGACAGAAAACAGAGATTAGGGATAAACGGGTCTTTTTCAGATTGGCAGGCTGTAACAAGTAGGGTGCCGCAAGGATCAGTGCTGGGGCCTCAGCTATTTACAATCTATATTAATGACCTAGATGAAGGGACCGAGTGTAATGTATCCAAGTTTGCTGACGATGCAAAGCTAAGTGGGACAGTAAGCTGTAAGGAGAACACAAAGGGGCTGAAATTGCTCTTTCCGTTAAGGCCTGTTCCCACCGGAAATCGGTGGCCACGCCGTGGAGTGGAATGGCCAGCAACTTTTCGTGGAATGGCCACTGATCGCCCAATTGCCCTGCCGCGGTTTTCCGGCGGTGAGCATATCCACACCGCTTCGCCTCCACTTCCGCCGCGCTGTTGGCTAATACTCCTAAGTGCGGCATCAGAGCAGAGTGCGCAATGCCGAGGTCCCGGGCTGGAAGCCACATTCTGCTCAAAAGATCTTCCGGCTGCTCGACGGTGCCAAGAGTAGGTTTTTTTTGTTGGTGCCTAGTTCCTGATGCACACCGCCAACATTCTTTAAAGGTGTGTTGGTTTTTGGTGCATTTGTGTCGGCGACTTTTTCACCGTCTTTGAGAACCAGTGCGAGGACACTGCACTGCGCGATTGTTTGAGAGTGTTGGAGGCTCCTCCACCTGCACAACAGGGAGCCCACATCGAGGAGGCTGGGCTTGGGAAGTGGTTGGAAATGGGGGCAGCGCTGGCAGGCCAACGCCTCCTGCACATTGTGCATGCCGCCGAGACACGCAGGAGAAGGCGGTGCCTAGTCCAACGGCTAGGGAAATGGCGACAGAGGTGAGGCCAGAGAGCTGCCACTGGAAGACCCTCAGCAAGGGCGTTCCCTAAGGAGGAGAGTGAGGTACGCGGACCCCCCACACCAGATACTGGGCCAGCAGGACAGGAGGCAGACTGCAGCAGAGGCAGATGCTGGGTAGAAGCAGCCTGCAGAGGCGGAGGAACAAGCAAACCAGCAGGGAGAAGCCAATGAGGCAGAACAGAGAGCAAGATGGCTGCACAGATGTGAGGGCAGAAGGCCATATCAACAAAGGGTCATCCATCACCAATTCTCATACAGGGACCTGAATGATGATCAATACCTGCGCAGACTACGATTCCGCAAGGATGTAGTGATGGAGCTCTGCAATCTCCTGCAGGCAGACTTGGAGCCGCAAACATGGGTGAAGACAGCCCCGAGCATGGCATCCAAGGGTACAATCGCTCTGAACTTTTATGCCACTGGGTCCTTCCAAGTTGCCACTGCAGAAGACATCTCCAACATCTCGCAGTTTGCAGCCCATATATCGATACGGGAGGCGACAGATGCTCTCTGTAGGAGGAGGGCCGATTACATCTCATTCCCTGTGAGCAGGCACAAGCAGTTGGAGCTGCGGACTGGATTCCTGTGCAGTGCGCACTTCCCTTGGTCCAGGGGGTTATTAATTGCACCCATGTCAAGATTGCGGCTGGCTCCTCGGTGACAAGGGCTACGCACTGAGCATTTGGCTCATTACTCCTCTTCGCAACCCGAGAACTGCTGCGCAGCACATCTATAATGACAGTCTCTCAGCCACCAGGGCCATCATCGGGATTCTGATGCAGAGGTTCCATTACCTGGACCGCTCAGCGGTGTGTTGCAGTACTCGCCTTGTTATGTATGTAATAACTCAATAGACTGAATACTGTAAACTAACACAGGTACAAACCTGGTTCTGCTTTATTAGGGCCCAAAGTGATTACATTACATGATGGCTTGCCTTTTATACCTGGGCTGCACACACATGCGTACAGCCCAATGACCTCCAACAGTGGCGCCACCTGGTGGCTAGTAACCCCAAGCATACATACATGACAATATCCCCCTTTAAGATATTAGTAACAGTCATTTTACAAATTGGGATGGTCCGGGGCTTTATGCTCCCGAATTGATCATCTCAGTTCAACTCCAGCCTTGGGCGAGCGTTCTGAGTCTGTTATGACTGGGGGCTGGGTAGCCGATCTGATGGGAGTGGCAATGACCATGTCAGGGATTGAAAGTCCAGATTCATTGATGACAGCGGGGTCCTCTGATGACTGAGGGTAGGTTGGTTGGTCACTGATTGTGTCTTCCTCAGACTGTTCCAGTTTATCCATGTGCCGCAGCTTTATCTGATCAACATGTTTCCTGCATGTTTGCCCATTCTTGAGCCTGACAATAAATGCTCTGTTACCCTCCTTGGCTGTAACAGTACCGGCGATCCACTTGGGACCTTGACCATAATTTAGAACATACACAGGATCGTTAACATAAATGTCAAGTGACACAGCAGCGCAATCATGATACCACTGCTGACTTTGACGTCTGTATTCAACATGATCGTTCAAATCAGGGTGGACAAGAGAGAACTTGGTCTTGAGACCTCTCTTCATCAATAGTTCAGCAGGGGGTACTTGTCCTGTAACTAAGCAATATGCATGACAACCGAGTCTGCAGTGAACCTTGAGTTACATGTTTCAAAATCTGCTTGATGGTTTGGACAGCACGCTCTGCTTGACCATTAGATGCGGGTTTGAATGGTGCTGACCTCACATGTTTGATACCATTGAGTTTCATGAACTCTTGAAACTCCAGCCTAGTGGAGCAAGGTCCGTTGTCACTTACAATGATGTCGGGCAGACCATGAGTGGCAAACATGACATGAAGGCTCTCAATGGTAGCTGTGGATGTACTGGATGACATGATTATACACTCTATCCACTTGGAATATGCATCCACCACAACTAAAAACATCTTTCCCAGGAAGGGACCTGCAAAGTCGATGTGGATCCTGGACCATGATTTAGATGGCCACAACCACAGACTCAGCAGTGATTCCGCTGGTGCTTTACTAAGTCGCATGGAAGTGTTGCACTGATGCACACATGATTCCAGATCAGAGTCAATTCCAGGCCACTATATATGAGACCTGGCAATGGCTTTCATCATGACAATATCGGGATGAATGCTATGTAGATCATGTACAAATTTCTCTCGGCCTTTCTTAGGTATAACAACACAATTACCCCACAGTAAACAATCTGACTGAATGCATAGTTTGTCTTTGCGACGGTTGTAAGGTTTGGTCTCATCACAACTTTCCATAAGTATAGCAAACCAATCACCACTAAGGACACAATGTTTCACAATCGATAGTATCGGATCCTGGCTGGTCCAGGTCTTAACTTGTTGAGCCGTGACATGGGTACTTTACTTTCAAAAGCATCCATAACTAACAGTAGGTCTGCAGGTTGTGGCGTCTCCACCTCCGGTGTGGGCAACGGCAGATGGCTCAGTGCATCGGCACAATTCTCGGTGCCAGGTCTATGGCGAATGACATAATCATCGGCAGATAATGTTAGTGGCCACCTCTGGATGCGGGACGATGCATTGGTATTTATACCTTTGTTTTCTGAAAACAATGAAATGAGTGGCTTGTGATCTGTTTCTAGTTCAAACCGAAGACCAAACAGGCACTGATGCATCTTTTTAACCCCATACACACAGGCTAATGCTTCTTTCTCTACCATGTTTTAGGCTCTTTCCGCCTTTGACAAACTTGTAGAAGCATATGCAACAGGTTGTAGTTTACCGACTCATTAGTTTGTTGGAGCATGCAACCAACTCCATATGACGAAGAATCACAGGCCAAAACTAGACGCTTACATGGATCATAATGTACTAGCAGCTTGTTAGAGCAAAGCAGATTAGTTGCTTTCTCAAAAGCTCTATCTTGAGACGCACCCCAAACCCAGTTGTCACCTTTTCTTAGCAGCATCTGCAGTGGCTCTAATGAAGTGTTCAATCTAGGTAGGAATTTACCGAAGTAGTTGAGTAGACCAAGGAATGAACACAGCTCCATCACATTCTGAGGCTTGGGTGCATTTTTGATGGCCTTGGTTTTCGAGTCCGTAGGCCTGATGCCGTCAGCAGCAATTTTCCTCCCAGGAATTCGACTTCCAGTGCCATGAAGACGCACTTTGAATGTTTCAGTCTGAATTCCACTTTGTCCAGACAATATAGAACCTCTTCCAGATTGTTCAGATGTTCAGCAGTATCACTACCTGTGACCAGGATGTCAGTAGACTCTCCATGTTCCTCTGAAATGTGGCTGCAGTCGAGCGAATTCCAAAAGGACACCTGTTGTAGATAAACAGTCCTTTATGAGTGTTGATGCAGGTAAGTTTCTTCGACTTGTCGACCAGCTCCAGTGTCATGTAGGCTGATGTCAGATCCAGTTTAGTGAATGACTTCCCCCCCGGCTAGCATTACAAACAGGTCATCAGCCTTCGGTAACAGATACTGATCCTGTTTCGAAACTCGATTGATTGTAACCTTGTAGCCTCCACAAATCCTGACCGTGCCATCACACTTCAACACAGGAACAATGGGGCTGGCCCATTCGATAAATTCGACCGGTGATATGACCCCTTCATGCTGGAGTCTGTCCAGTTCGATTTTGACCTTCTCCCTCATCATGTACGGAACTGCCCGAGTTTTATGATGGACGGGTCTTGCATCCGTGTCCATGTGGATCTGCACCTTGGCTCCCGTGAAATTGCCGATGCCTGGTCCAAACAGCGAGGGGAACTTGCTCAGCACTTGAGCACATGGAGTATCATCCTCCGACGACAATGCTTTGATATCGGTTCCAATTCCATTTGATTTTTTCTAGCTAATTCCTGCCGAACAGCGTTGGATCATTGCTTGGAACAATCCATAGTGGTAAATCATGAACCGCACCATCATACGACACCTTGACTACTGCACTGCCAATCACTGTTATGAATTCTTTAGTGTACGTATGCAACTTGGCATTGACTGGACTCAGCTTAGGCCTCACAGCCTTAGTATCCCACAGCTTGTCAAATGTCCTCTGGCTCATTATTGATTGACTCGCACCCGTGTCCAATTCCATCGGTACCGGCACACCATTAAGTTTCACATTAATCATTATCGGTTGGCTCTTTGTTAGGAATGAATACAGTCCATATACTTCCTCCTCTGGTATCTCAGAATACATATCCGGATTCGCGCTATACTGGTCAACATTCTCCACGTGGTGTGTCGCAGCACGCTTGATCAGTTGCGGACACATGCACTGGAGATGCCCCAGTCTCAAACAGCCTTTACAAATGTACTGTTTAAACCGACACTGATGAGGCCGATGATTGCCCCCACAATGCCAACACAGTGAAATCGGATTAATTCCCATTGGCAAACTTTGGCAGCCACAGGTTTCGCATATGCAGTCGAGTAGGGCCTGCCATATGCAGCTCTGCCAAACTTGCCGAGTTCCGATTTTTCGACAATATCTGCTTTAAGTTTTTGTCCGTCGTCATGCATGCTTGTGCAATTGTGATGGCCTTGCTCAAATCCAGCGTCTCCTCCGCCAGTAGCTTACTCAGGATCACCTCGTGGTTGATGCCGATTACAAAGAAGTCCCGCAGCATGTCTCGCAACGTGTTTTCGAATTTACATGGTCCAGCTAGACGTCTTAGGTCGGCAACGAATTCCGACACATCCTGGCCCTCAGAACGAACATGCTTGTAGAATCGATATCGTGAGATGATGATGCCTTCTTCTGGTTTGCGATGGTCACGTACCAGAGCACACAATTCGTCATAGTCCTTGTCGGTTGGACTTGCAGGCAAGAGAAGATTCTTTATGAGTCCATAGATTTTCGGATCGCAAACTGTGAGGAAGACCGCTCTGCGCCTAACTGCATCAGTGGGTTCCTCCATTTTGTTGGCCAGGAAGTACTGGTCCAGGCGAGCTACAAAATCTGCCAAGTACTCTCCCTCCACGAATCTCTCCAGAATTCCAATTGTGCTCATTTTTGCGTGCAAAGGTTCTTAAGTTACCTCGTCGCCAAATGTTATGTATATAATAACTCAATAGACTGAATACTATAAACTAAAACAGGTACAAACCTGGCTCTGCTTTATTAGGGCCCAAAGTGAATACATTACATGATGGCTTGCCTTTTATACCTGGACCGCACACACGTGCATACAGCCCAATGACCTCCGACAGTGGCGCCACCTGGTGGCTAGTAACCCTAAGCATACATACATGAAACGCCTGAGCATGTCTCCATATTCATGGTGGTGTGCTGCCTGCTCCACAACCTGGCCATCATGAGGACACAGCCATTGGAGGAAGAGGCAGTAGTGCCACCTGTAGAGAAGGAGGAGGAGGAGTATCCAGACGTGCATGAGGAGGAGACCGAGGAGAAGAACGAGGAGGAGGAGGAGGAGCAGGATGCGGGTGGCCAGCCACGCAGGAGGCGGTGCTGCCATCGTGACCCTGCATGGGAAGCACAAAGCCGTTTCATCGCTGCGCGGTTCACATAACTGAATGCCCAGTTGGGGTTGCATCGGGCCATGTCCATGGGCCAACCTGTGAGTCCTCTCACACATCATTCCCGCACAGTTAAATGAGAGACCTATTCAGAAATTTCCAAAATAAAATAAAGATTTATTTCACCCCAAACAATGGGTGCACAAAACATGATCAATTATCACTCTTGTGCCATTCCTTATTACCCCTCTTACTCAGACCTATCCTTACACTACGCTGCAGTGTCTCCCCTGTGGCTGCCTCATGGCTTTGGGAAGGCTGCTGTGTGTCTGTAGAGGAAGCTACAGATGTCCTTCTCGGATGCCCTCGACCAGCTCTGGCCCTGGAAGGGCCGGCTGCAAACTGGGCCGCATCCTCCTCTGCGCCTTCAGTGGGAAGTGGCTGGGGCGATTCCATGGTTGGCAGCAACGGCGGAGAGGCAGGTCTCAGCTCAGGGCTGCTGTGAACTGGAGAGCGCACAGCAGTATCCTGGTCCGAGGAGCCAGCGCCACTCCCCGGGGAAGCACCCCATCTCCCTACCAAGCTGCTGGAGCACAGGTCGGTGGGGTAGGTGGCACCGTTAGGCCCCCGATGTACCGTGGTGGACCCAGCCACGATGGCAGCAGTCAGATCTCGCGTAGCATCCAGCTGAGACTGCATGAGAGAGCCACACTCTGGAAGCCATCAGAGAAGACAGAAGTAAGATGCTCCGTGGCCTGTTTCCCAGAATGCAAGAGAGCATTCTGAGCTTCCAGGGCAGCAGCCATCCTGTCCATAGAAGCACAGCGACGCTCGTTCCCTTGCATCTGTGCTGCAATGGCAGCTGCCAACTCGCCCAAGAAAAGTGTCATCGCAGTTGGATCCGCACGGTCACTCTGGGAGTCCACTATTGTCTGCACACTGGCAATGATGGGCTCCATGGTGTGCACAGAGCTGTCCACAATGCAGGAGGTGGACTCCTCCACGCGCCTGACCACTTGTGACAACCTTTTGGGAACCCCTTGCAGTGCTGCCAAGAGCTCGGAATGCACGGCCTTCTACCCTTTATTCATAAGTCCTAACATCGATGGGCTCGTCTGAGTCCTCCTCAGCTGGTTTCGGCTGCACACTCGCCCCCCCCCCCCACCCCAGAGAGATGGCACTCGAGGTTCCCTTTGCCCTTCACCATGCTGCAGCCCACTAGGCCCCGGTGCTTCACCCAGTGCAGACCCCTCTCCTAAGTCTAAGATACCCGACCGCGTACTCCCAGTATCTGAGCTGGTGCGTGAGACTGTAGGAAGCAGTGACACAGTGGTGCTGGCACAGCTCTCCCCCTCTCCATCTTCCTCATCGGACATGCCGCCAAGGTCATCTAGGGTCTCAGTGCCACTGACAGCTTTTCCAGCGGGAACCTTCGTGTGGCTTGGCAGCGCGTCCGCCCTTAAAGGGGAGACATTTTTTCCATTTCATTTTAATTGTCTTCCGACTGCCACACATTCACATGAAAAACCATATGCATCTGACACTTAAATAAGCATTTAAGCATGATCAGATGGAGGGAAAGGTGCTCTCGGCTTTCTGAACATTGCACTTAAGACTGTATTTTCTCCACTTCTTCAACTTCTATTTCAGCTGTACCCTTGCAGGTGGTTGGTTGAGCATGGCCCTTAGTTGCCAGCATAGGAGTATGAGGTCTAGTCAGTTTCACCTTCACAGACACCTTGGAAGGACCTAGGAAGAGCGAAAGCAAGCTTTGAGCTTCCATCATGTACATTTGCAACAGCCATGAACCTTTAGTTAGAGAGGGTACCTCTTGAGTACCGGGCCGCTGGCTCAGCCAAAACCCTCCCTGGTGGCCCAGTGTTTGCCACAAACTGAAGGGGAGGGACTTTCTGATGTGTCAGCGTGACATGGCACGTCTACATCGCACTGACCTCATCAGACCAGCACTGATGACTCGGAGCAATGGCCTCTCCGACCCACCCACACTTCCACCCCATTGATGGCACCATTTCTACCCTGCTCCAAAAAAAAGACAAAAAGCTAAATTTCCCCGGATTGTCCACCCCAAATCATTAGCTGTGCCCCGTTTTGGATGGAGAGTAATTTCGTCCCCAGGAAGTCTTGCTGCAATTATACAGGGCCTTGGTGAAACCACATTGGAGTACTGTGCACAAGTTTGGTCTCCTTATCTAAGGAAGGATATACTTGCCTTGGAGGCAGCGCAACAAAGGGTTACTAGATTGATTCCTGGGAAGAGAGGATTGTCCTGTGATGAGAATGGGCCTATACTCTCTGGAGTTTAGAAGAATGAGAGGTGATCTCATTGAAACATACAAGATTCTGAAAGGGATTGGCAGAGTAGATGCTAAGAGGTTGTTTCCCCTGGCTGGAGAGACTAGAACCAGGGGGCACAGTCTTAGGATAGAATAAGACCGAGATAAGGAGGAATTTCTTCACTCAGAGGGTTCTGAATCTTTGGAATTCTCTGCCCCAGAGAGCTGTGGGTGCTGAAGGGGAGGAATTTGGGACATTTGCGTCTCCCATTAGCGCTAACGGGCCGCAAATGATTTTTCATCCGGGCGCGGCGCCATGATCAACTCTCGTGAAATTCCACGGGAGTTTAGCAGCAGCGGTAAGAGGTAGTGCCCCATTCCGCTGCACCGGCGATGAAGTTTGGTAGCACCCCATAAGGTTGAACTATTGACCACTCGCGGGGCACAATTTAAAGGGAAGGTGGCGATTTGAAAAAGAAAATTGGCTGACTTACCGATCGCGGAGTGCTGGATGTTGAATCATGGGCTTTCAGCTTGGGACTCTGCCTGTGTGCCGGGCTGATGCCACAGCACTAAGCTCCCAGGTAGTCCAGGAGTGGCCCCGTTTATCCCCCACAGAGTTAGTAGCTTGGCCCTCCCCTTTAGCGCTGCATCCTTCACTGATTCCTTCTGC
The DNA here is from genome assembly GCF_044704955.1 of Pristiophorus japonicus. Lineage (NCBI taxonomy): Eukaryota > Metazoa > Chordata > Chondrichthyes > Pristiophoridae > Pristiophorus > Pristiophorus japonicus. Next base: position 166,155,344 of record NC_091983.1, read on the forward strand.
CCTGCTCCTACCCCACAGAGCAAGTGGAGTGCGATATTTTGTGTCCCACTTGCTCCCTGGGGCGGTAACCCGAATTTAGGTCACTGGGTAGGACCTCCCGCCTGGCGCAGTAAATCCCGCCTCACAGCTGTTGCCGTCCCCAGACGGGATGCTACGCAATTCCCCCCCCCTCCCACCCACCCCCTGCCCGCCCCTCACTCACCCCCCACCCCCCCGCCCCCCCGGGTCTTTGACTATATTCAAGGCTGAGACAGATAGATTTTTGGACTCTAGGGGAATCAAGGGATATGGAGATCAGGCGGGAAAGTGGAGTGAGGTCGATGATCAGCAATGATCTTACTGAATGGCGGAGCAGGCTCGTGGGGCCATATCCACTAATCCTGCTTCTAATTCTTATGTCCTTAAAACTGCCGCAGTACTCTAACTGAGGTCTTACTAATGTGTTATACAGATTCACCATTACATCATGACTTTTATATTCAATACCTCTCAGCATAAAACCCAGTATTCTATTAGCTTGTTTATAGCTTTATCTACACTGAACTGCTACTTTTAATGTCTTGTGAATCTGAACCCCCAAATCCCTCTGCTCTTCCACATCACCCAGCTTTGCCCCATTGAAAATATAATAATTTATTTTATTTTTTTACCAAAATGTCCCATCTCACATGTATTGATACTGAATTCAATCTGCCACTTTTTATCCATTTCACCTTCTTATCAATATCCCCTTACAGCTTCCATTGGTCCTCAGAATGATTTATTATGCCTCCTATTTAGTATCATCTGAAAATTTGGTCATCACTCCCTTGAGCCCTATTTCCAAATCATTGACATACACAGGGACCAGAAACAGTCCCAGAACAGAACTTTGTGGGACACTGTTACCCACTACTAACCAATCTGAGAAAATGTTTTCTCCTTTTTATTCCGTATTGAATTTGATTTGCTATCCTATGCTTAATGACATACACCTTAATATTCTTCAATAGTTTTTTCTGTGGTACCTTGTGAAAGTTCATGTATACTATATCCACTGCATTCCCCCATCCACCATATCCGTTATCTGTTCAAATAACGAAAGTATGTGAAATAGCCAGCACGATCTTCCTTCATAAAATTTGTGTTGGCTGCTTCTAATTGTTTTAGCATCAAGATTGATTCTGGGTAGGCGCTTGGTATATACATCTCTATAATGGAACCTTTTCGTAACTCATAAATGCGAAAGAACTATTTGATTGGGACAGATATCCAGTATTAGCAGAGAAGTAAAACAAAAAATGTGACTAGGTAGCAATAAAAAAATGTTGCTGCCTAATTGCAAAATATTATTCTAAAAAGAAAGAAAGACATATTTATATAGCACCTTTCCTGAACTCAGGATGTCCCAAAGAGCTTTATATCCAATGAGGTATTTTTGAAGTGCAGTCACTGCTGTAATGTAGAAAATGCAGCAGCCAATTTTCACCAATCCCACAAACAGCAATGTGATGATGACCAGATAATTAGTTTGTTCGTGATGTTGCTTGGTAGTGATAGTGATTCCATATCTCAATTATATTATACATCTGTCTCTTTAAATACAATCTTTATCAAAATTATTTCAACAGATGTAAAATTAATTTTATGTGAATCGTTGACAAATGGTGACATGGAAATTTGTACCACAATTATTGAGAAATAACTATTTGTGAGGCATCAGTAATTCATATCACTGAGAAACTGAAATGTCACAGTAAACAGAAAACCTATGATTGTTTGGGGTAGAAATTGGCCACCATTGCACCAGTTATCCAGATGGAAAAAATGATAAATTTCCCAGAGCTAAGCCCTGTACCCCAAGAACACTTGAAACAGGTGTTAAGCCTCTTGTGTATGGCGTTGAGGGGCCTAACACATGTTTCAAGTACTCGCCAAGAAGTTGGGCTGCCCTGAGCAGAGCAGTCGTCGGGCCTGATCCATTCTGAAGAGAAAATCTCTTGAAATTTCACAATTTTCCACGAGGAATGGCAACATCTCATGCAGCCTTTCATTATTCACTAGGAGGATAGCATCATGTAGTCCTTCCAGAATAAAATTAAAAGGTGCCAATATTGAGCATCTATTGCATACATGGCCTAAAAATATCAATACTTGAAGTCTATAATATCAGTCTTTGATAATGCCTGGACTAAACATCTGGGACTCCTGGAGTGTCAGTCTAATGATGAGTGAGACATCAGTTGGTGATCATAGATAGTGGGTCTCTTGGGCAAAACCTAGAACATGGGTCAGAAAATCATAGAGCTTCAGAGTGAGGCTGAAGCCTGAAGCATTTGTTAAGAAAACCTAAAACATTGACTAGAGAGGAGACCTGAAGTATCTGTTGGAGCAATTTTCAGAGAAATGGTCTTTTGGGAAAGACTTTGACTTAATTTAGACAGTGTGCCAATTATTTCTAAAACCTATGAGTGTAATATCCAGGTTTACCCACCCAAGTACCACACTCTCACCGAGATATCTTCACTGCCTTCCTCCCTCAGCCGCTCCACCAAGCGACTTCTCATCCTCGGTGATTTCAACCTCCATCTCAATTCATCATGTCCCTTCTCCTCTGCATTCATTGCCTCTTGTCCTCTCTTAATCTATGCAAACTCCCCAACCCATTCATGGCCACCCCCTCAACCTTACCATCTCACGTGGCCTCTCTACTCTCAACATGTCAATCACAGATAAGGCCATCTCTGGTCACTTCCTTATACCCCCTTCCCCCTTCCAACTCCACTGTCTTCTGTGTTCACCCCCGGAAAAAACTTTCCACCAAGTTACTTACAATGACACTTTCAAATTCTCAACTATCTAGCCTTTCACCCTCCATTTACCATGACATTTCTGCAGCTACCAATCTACTCAATCAGACTTTCACCTCCATCTTTGATGCTCTAGTTCCTATGAAAACCATTACCCTCTCTCACCCTGGCTATTCCCTATGATACAACCCTCATCTCTGCTCCCTTAACTCCAAGGGGCGTAGACTTGAACGTTCAGGGTGGAAAACTGGTTTAGCCATTCATCACCAGTTCTGGCTGAACCACATAAAGCATTATAGAAACATAGAAACATAGAAAATAGTCGCAGGAATTCGGCCCTTCAAGCCTGCACCAACATTCAAGAAGATCATTCACCTCAGTACCCCTTTCCTGCTTTCTCTCCATACCCCTCGATCCCTTTAGCCATCAGGGCTATATCTAACTCCGTCTTGAATATATCTAATGAACTGGCATTAACAACTCTCTGCGGTAGAGAATTACAGAGGTTAACAACTTTCTGAGTGAAGAAGTTTCTCCTCATCTCGGTCCTAAATGGCTTACCCCTTATCCTTAGACTGTGACCCCTGGTTCTGGACTTTCCCAACATCGGGAACATTTTTCCTGCATCTAACCTGTCCAGGAAAGGGGTACTGAGGTTGAATGATCAGCCATGATCTTATTGAATGGCGGTGCAGGCTCAAAGGGCTGAATGGCTTGCTCCTGCACATTTAGATGTTTATATGTCCTGTCAGAATTTTATATGTTTCGATGAGATCTCCTTTCATTCTTCTAAACTCCAGTGAATACAGGCTCAGTCGATCCAGTCTCTCCTCATATGTCAGTCCCGTCATCCCGGGAATCAGTCTGGTGAACCTTTGCTGTACTCTGTCAATAGCAAGAATGTCCTTCCTCAGATTAGGAGACCAAAACTGAACACAATATTCCAGGCGAGGCCTCATTAAGGCCCTGTATAACTGCATTAAGACCTCCCTGCTCCTATACTCAAATCCCCTCGCTATGAAGGCCAACATGCCATTTGCCTACTTCACCGCCTGCTGTACCTGCATGCCAACTTTTAGTGACTGGTGCACCATGATACCCAGGTCTCGTTGCACCTCCCGTTTTCCTAATCTGCCGCCATTCAGATAATATTCCGCCTTCATGTTTATGCCACCAAAGTGGATAACCTCACATTTATCCACATTATACTGCACCTGCCATGCATTTGCCCACTCACTTAACCTGTCCAATTAACCCTGCAGCCTCTTAGCATCCTCCTCACAGCTCACACTGCCACCGAGCTTATTGTCATCTGGAAACTTGGCGATATTACACTCAATTCCTTCATCTAAATCATTGATGTATATTGTAAATAGCTGGGGTCCCAGCACTGAGACCTGCGGCATCCCACTAGTCACTGCCTGCCATTCTAAGAAGGACCCATTTAACCCTACTCTCTGCTTCCTGTCTGCCAACCAGTTCTCTATCCACGTCAATACATTACCCCCAATATCATGTGCTTTAATTTTGCACACTAATATCTTGTGTGGGACCTTATCAAAAGCCTTTTGAAAGTCCAATACACCACATCCACTGTTTCTCCCTTATCCACTCTACTAGTTATATCCTCAAAAAATTCTAAAAGATTTGTCAAGCATGATTTCCCTTTCATAAATCCATGCTAACTTGGACCGATCCTCATATGTCCTTACTATACAGTATAAATGCACACGAGGCCCATACATGAGAGAAGGTCACTCTGTGACCAGTTACCTTTACTACCAAGATCTCAAGTGATGAAGGTGGGTGGAGCTTCCCCTTTTATATCTGAAAGTCCAGGTTAGGAGTGTCTCCCAAAAGTTCACCCCTTTGTGGTCAATGTTCTCAAGGTGTACAACTTAGGTCAGCTTATACATGGGTTTCAATGATAGTTGAATACATGACGGATCTTGTCACTGTTTTCCAAATGCGTTGCTATTTCATCTTTACATAGAAACATAGAAACATAGAAAATAGGTGCAGGAGTAGGCCATTCGGCCCTTCTAGCCTGCACCGCCATTCAATGAGTTCAGGCTGAACATGGAACTTCAGTACCCCATTCCTGCTTTCTCACCATACCCCTTGATCCCCCTAGTAGAAACATAGAAACATAGAAACATAGAAAATAGGTGCAGGAGCAGGCCATTCAGCCCTTCTAGCCTGCACCGCCATTCAATGAGTTCATGGCTGAACATGAAACTTCAGTACCCCATTCCTGCTTTCTCGCCATAACCCTTGATCCCCCGAGTAGTAAGGACTTCATCTAACTCCCTTTTGAATATATTTAGTGAATTGGCCTCAACAACTTTCTGTGGTAGAAAATTCCACAAGTTCACCACTCTCTGGGTGAAGAAGTTTCTCCTCATCTCGGTCCTAAATGGCTTACCCCTTATCCTTAGACTGTGTCCCCTGGTTCTGGACTTCCCCAACATTGAGAACATTCTTCCTGCATCTAACCTGTCTAACCCCGTCAGAATTTTAAACGTTTCTATGAGGTCCCCTCTCATTCTTCTGAACTCCAGTGAATACAAGCCCAGTTGATCCAGTCTTTCTTGATAGGTCAGTCCCGCCATCCCGGGAATCAGTCTGGTGAACCTTCGCTGCACTCCCTCAATAGCAAGAATGTCCTTCCTCAGGTTAGGAGACCAAAACTGTACACAATACTCCAGGTGTGGCCTCACCAAGGCCCTGTACAACTGTAGCAACACCTCCCTGCCCCTGTACTCAAATCCCCTCGCTATGAAGGCCAACATGCCATTTGCTTTCTTAACCGCCTGCTGTACCTGCATGCCAACCTTCAATGACTGATGTACCATGACACCCAGGTCTCTTTGCACATCCCCTTTTCCTAATCTGTCACCATTCAGATAATAGTCTGTCTCTCTGTTTGTACCACCAAAGTGGATAACCTCACATTTATCCACATTATACTTCATCTGCCATGCATTTGCCCACTCACTTAACCTATCCAAGTCGCTCTGCAGCCTCATAGCATCCTCCTCGTAGCTCACACTGCCACCCAACTTAGTGTCATCCGCAAATTTGGAGATACTACATTTAATCCCCTCGTCTAAATCATTAATGTACAGTGTAAACAGCTGGGGCCCCAGCACAGAACCTTGCGGTACCCCACTAGTCACTGCCTGCCATTCTGAAAAGTCCCCATTTACTCCTACTCTTTGCTTCCTGTCTGACAACCAGTTCTCAATCCATGTCAGCACACTACCCCCAATCCCATGTGCTTTAACTTTGCACATTAATCTCTTGTGTGGGACCTTGTCGAAAGCCTTCTGAAAGTCCAAATATACCACATCAACTGGTTCTCCCTTGTCCACTCTACTGGAAACATCCTTAAAAAATTCCAGAAGATTTGTCAAGCATGATTTCCCTTTCACAAATCCATGCTGACTTGGACCTATCATATCACCTCTTTCCAAATGTACTGCTATGACATCCTTAATAATTGATTCCATCATTTTACCCACTACCGATGTCAGGCTGACCAGTCTATAATTCCCTGTTATCTCTCTCCCTCCTTTTATAAAAAGTGGGGTTACATTGGCTACCCTCCACTCCATAGGAACTGATCCAGAGTCAATGGAATGTTGGAAAATGACTGTCAATGCATCCATTATTTCCAAGGCCACCTCCTTAAGTACTCTGGGATGCAGTCCATCAGGCCCTGGGGATTTATCGGCCTTCAATCCCATCAATTTCCCCAACACAATTTCCCGACGAATAAGGATTTCCCTCAGTTCCTCCTCCTTACTAGACCCTCCGACCCCTTTTATATCCGGAAGGTTGTTTGTGTCCTCCTTAGTGAATACCGAACCAAAGTACTTGTTCAATTGGTCCGCCATTTCTTTGTTCCCCGTTATGACTTCCCCTGATTCTGACTGCAGGGGACCTACGTTTGTCTTTACTAACCTTTTTCTCTTTACATACCTAGAGAAACTTTTGCAATCCATCTTAATGTTCCCTGCAAGCTTCTTCTCGTACTCCATTTTCCCTGCCCTAATCAAACCCTTTGTCCTCCTCTGCTGAGTTCTAAATTTCTACCAGTCCCCGGGTTCGCTGCTATTTCTGGCCAATTTGTATTCCACTTCCTTGGCTTTAATGCTATCCCTGATTTCCCTTGATAGCCATGGTTGAGCCACCTGCCCTTTTTTATTTTTACGCCAGACAGGAATGTACAATTGTTGTAGTTCATCCATGCGGTCTCTAAATGTCTGCCATTGCCCATCCACAGTCAACCCCTTCAGTATCATTCGCCAATCTATCCTAGCCAATTCACGCCTCATACCTTCAAAGTTACCCTTTTTTAAGTTCTGGACCATGGTCTCTGAATTAACTGTTTCATTCTCCATCCTAATGCAGAATTCCACCATATTATGGTCACTCTTCCCCAAGTGGCCTCGCACAACGAGATTACTAATTAATCCTCTCTCATTACACAACACCCAGTCTAAGATGTCCTCCGCCCTAATTGGTTCCTCGACATATTGGTCTAAAAAACCATCCCTTATGCACTCCAGGAAATCCTCCTCCACCGTATTGCTTCCAGTTTGGTTAGCCCAATCTATGTGCATATTAAAGTCACCCATTATAACTGCTGCACCTTTATTGCACGCACCCCTAATTTCATGTTTGATGCCCTCCCCAACATCACTACTACTGTTTGGAGGTCTGTACACAACTCCCACTAACGTTTTTTGCCCTTTGGTGTTCTGCAGCTCTACCCATATAGATTCCACATCATCCAAGCTAATGTCCTTCCGAACTATTGCCTTAATTTCCTCCTTAACCAGCAATGCTACCCCACCTCCTTTTCCTTTTATTCTATCTTTCCTGAATGTTAAATACCCCTGGATGTTGAGTTCCCAGCCCTGATCATCCTGGAGCCACGTCTCCGTAATCCCAATCACATCATATTTGTTCACATCTATTTGCACAGTTAATTCATCCACCTTATTGTGGATACTCCTTGCATTAAGACACAAAGCCTTCAGGCTTGTTTTTTTAATACCCTTTGTCCTTTTAGAATTTTGCTGTACAATGGCCCTTTTTGTTCTTTGCCTTGGGTTTCTCTGTCCTCCACTTTTCCTCATCTCCTTTCTGTTTTTTGCTTTTGCCTCCTTTTTGTTTCCCTCTGTCTCCCTGCATTGGTTCCCATACCCCTGCCATATTAGTTTAACTCCTCCCCAACAGCACTAGCAAACACTCTCCCTAGGACATTGGTTCCGGTCCTGCCCAGGTGCAGACCGTCCGGTTTGTACTGGTCCCACCTCCCCCAGTTCCAATGCCACGTATTCATCTGCGCTATCCTGCGATTCCTACTCTGACTATCACGTGGCACTGGTAGCAATCCCGAGATTGATTCCAACGTTTTCCCCACTTCTGATGTCAGGCTAACCAGTCTATAATTCCCCATTTTCTCTCTCCCTACTTTTTTCAAAAGTGGTGTTACATTAGCTACCCTCCAGTCCATAGGGACTGATCCAGAGTCGATAGACTTTTGGAAAATGATCATCAATGCATCCACTATTTCTAGGACCACTTCCTTAAGTACTCTGGGATGCAGACTATCAGGCCCTGGGGATTTATTGGCCTTCAATTCCATCAATTTCCCTAACACAATTTCCTGACTAATAAAAATTTCCTTCAGTTCCTCCTTCTCGCTAGACCCTTGGTCCCCTAGTATTCCCGGAACGTTATTTGTGTCTTCCTTCGTGAAACATAGAAACATAGAAAATAGGTGCAGGAGTAGGCTATTCTGCCCTTTGAGCCTGCACCGCCATTCAATGAGTTAATGGCTGAAGACAGAACCAAAGTATTTGTTCAATTGGTCTGCCATTTCTTTGTTCCCCATTATAAATTCACCTGAATCTGACTGCAAGGGACCTACGTTTGTCTTCACTAATCTTTTTCTCTTCACATATCTATAGAAGCTTTTGCACTCAGTTTTTATGTTCCCAGCAAGCTTCCTCTCATACTCTATTTTCCCCCTCCTAATTAAACCCTTTGTCCTCCTCTGCTGAATTCTAAATTTCTCCCAGTCCTCAGGTTTGCTGCTTTTTCTGGCCAATGTATATGCTTCTTTCTTGGATTTAACACTATCCCTAATTTTCCTTGTTAGCCACGATTGAGCCACCATCCCCGTTTTATTTTTATTCCAGACAGGTACTGATCTCCTCTGGCAAAACTGCTCACTATTCTAGGATCAACCTGGAATAAAAAGATAACCCCCAGCTTCTCTTCACTACAAAAATTCTTCTTTAACCTCTCTTCCCTGCTCCCTCCACCCTCACCTCCAACAACAAGTGCGAGGAGCTCATGGACTTCTTTGTCTCTATGATTGAGACCATCCTTTCTGTTGTCTCTGCGAGTTCCCCTTCTTCCCCTAAGGTCCCCCCCTGCCTGAGCCCTGAACTCACATCTTTTTCTAGTTTCTCTCCTATCTCCCCTCATGCCCTCTCTGAGCTCATCTTGTCCGTGAGACCTATCTCCTGTTTTCTCGACACTATTCCCACGAAACTGCTGACCACACAACATCCCTTCCTGGTCCCAACGTTAGGTGATATTTTTAACGGCTCCCTTTCCTAAAGTACTGTCTCCCACCCTTTAAATTCACTGTCATCACCCCCACACTCCCCTCCTCAAAAAAAACACCCTTGGTCCCTCTGTTCTTGAAAACTACCACCCCATCTCCAACCTCCCTTTCCTCTCCAAGGACATAGAATAGAATCATAGAATAGTTACAGCACAGAAGGAGGCCATTCGGTCCGTCGAGCCCATGCCGCCTCTCTGCAAGAGCACCTCAGCTAGTCCCATTCCCCGTCCCTTTCCCCATAGCCCTGCAAATCTTTTCCTTCAGGTACTTATCCAATTCCTTTTTGAAAGCCACAATTGAATCTGCCTCCACCATCCTTTCAGGCAGTGCATTCCTAATGATCCTAACCACTTGCTGCATAAAAAAACTTTTCCTCATGTCGCCTTTTGTTCTTTTGCCCTTGTCTTTTGTCCTTGAATGTGTTGTCACCTCCGTGCTCATTGGTGCAGCAACTTCATGTTTGCATCTCTCCAATCAGACTTCTGCCGCTGCCACAGCAATGAAACAGCCCTTATCAAAGCCAAAAATGGCATCCTATGTGATTGTGTCAAAAGTAAACTATCCCACCTCGTCCTCTCAACTTGTCTGCAGCTTTTGACACAGTTGATTACACCATCGTCCTCCAACACCTCTTCTTCGTCGTCCAGCTGGATTGGACTGCCCTCGCCCAGTTCCATTCCTATGTGTCCAGTTGTATCAAGAGAATTACCTGCAATAGCTTCTCTTCCTGTTCCTGCATCATTCCCTCTGGAGTCCCCCAAGGATCTATCCTTGGTCCTCTCTTATTTCTCATCTTAATGCTGCCTCTCAGTGACATCATCCAAAAACACAACATTAGGTTCCACATGTACGCTGACGACAACCAGCTCTACCTCACCACCACTTCTCTCGACTCCTCCACTGCCTCTGATTTGACAGACTGCTTATCTGGCATCCATACTGGATGAGCAAAAATTTCCTCCAACTAATTATTGGGAAGACCAAAGCCATTGTCTTCGGTCCCCGCCACAAACTCCATTCCATAGCCACTGACTCCATTCCTCTCCTTGGCCACTGTCTGAGGCTGAACCAGACCATTCGCAACCTTGGAGTTTACGTGACCTTTGGTGAGCTTGTGACCCCATATGCACGGCATCAACAAGAACGGCGACTTCCATCTCTGAAACATCGCGCGTCTCCACCCCTGCCTCAGCTCAGCTGCTGCTGAAACCCTCATCTGTGCCTTTTTTACCTCTAGACTTGACAGAGCGCCGACACTTAGGATCTGTGTGGGAACAACACCGACAGCAGCGGGGATAAAAGTGCAAGCAGCCAGCCACTGCAGGGAGCAGTGCGAGCAGGTAAGAGAGAACGACAAAGGAGAACAGAGCGACTACGTTCGACGTCACAGGACATAGAAATATAGAAAATAGGTGCAGGAGCAGGCCATTCGACCCTTCGAGCCTGCACCACCATTCAATATGATCATGGCTGATCATGCAACTTCAGCACCCCGCTCCTGCCTTCTCTCCATACCCCCTGATCCTTTTAGCTGTAAGGGCCACATCTAACTCCCTTTTGAATATATCCAACGAACTTGACTCAACAACTTTCTGTGGTAGAGCATTCCATAGGTTCACAATTATCTGGGTGAAAAAGTTTCTCCTCATCTCAGTCCTATATCCTTTACCCCTTATCCTTAGACTGTGACCCCTGGTCCTGGACTTCCCCAACATCGGGAACATTCTTCCTGCATCTAACCTGTCCAATCCCATCAGAATTTTATATGCTTCAATAAGATCCCCTCTCATTCTTCTAAATTCCAGTGAATATAAGCCTAGTCGATCCAGTCTTTCTTCATATATCAGTCCTGCCATCCCAGGTATCAGTCTGATGAACCTTCGCTGCACTCCCTCAATAGCAAGAATGTCCTTCCTCAGATTAGGAGACCAAAACTGCACACAATACTCAAGGTGTAGTCACACCAAGGCCCTATACAACTGCAGCAAGACCTCCCTGCTCCTATACTCAAATCCTCTCGCTATGAAGGCCAACATGCCATTTGCTTTCATGCCATCTGCTGTACCTGCATGCCAACTTTCAATGACTGATGTACCATGACACCCAGGTCAGGGAAGTGATTGGTTGGTGAGTTTTTCTCTTTCTTTTCTTGCTTTAGATTAGGGGCTGGGATTAAATAATAAAAAATAAATCCAATTAATTAAATACATTAGAGATGGCAGGGCAGACGATGTGTCAATGCTGCAACATGTGGAAGCTGGTGGACACCATTGAGGTCCACGGAGACTATATCTGCATCAAGTGTCTGCAGCTCAAGGAACTTTGGCTCCAGGTTGATGAGCTGGAGTCCGAGCTGCGGACACTACAACACATCAAGGAGGGGGAGAGTTACCTGCACGCCGCTATCCAGGAGCTAGTCACACCAATTAGAGTAATTAATTCAAATTCGATCCATGGTCAGGGACAGGAGGCTATGACTATGAGTGAGGAAGGTATGGGGACTCAGGATGGAGTGATGGAGGAGCCTCGGCCCTTGCTCTTGTCCAGCAGGTTCAAGGCTCTTACTCCCTGTGTGGACGAAAGCAGGGACTGCAGGGAGGATGAGCAAACTGACCACAGCACCGTAGTACAGGGGCCATTCAAGTGGGGGGAGTAAAAGGAAACATTATAGTGGTAGGGGACAGTATCATTAGGGGGATAAATATGGTTCTCTGCAGCCGAGAGCATGAGTCCCAAAGGCTGTGTTGCCTGCTCGGTGCCAGGGTTAAGGACATCTCCTCAGGGCTGGAGAGGAACTTGGAAAGGGAGGGGGAAGATCCAGTTGTCTTGGTCCATGTGGGTACCAACAACATAGATAGGACAAAGAAAGAGGTTCTGCTGAGGGGATATGAGCAGCTCGGGGCCAAATTAAAAAGCAGAACCACAAAGGTAATAATCGCTGGATTACTACCTGAGCCACGAGCAAATTTGCATAGGGTAAATAAGATCAGAGAGTTAAACACGTGACTCAAAGACTGGTGTGGGAGAAATGGGTTTTGGTTCGTGAGACACTGGCACCAGTACTGCGGTAAGATAGAGCTGTTCCATTCGGATGGGCTCCACTTAGACCATGCTGGGACTAGAGTCCTGGCGAATCAAATAACTAGGGCTGTAGAGAGGGCTTTAAACTAATTAGTGGGGAGTGGGGGGGGATTCAGGTGAGTGAAAATTTAAAAGATCAAAGAATAAAGAGAAGGCAATAGAGCAGGTTAACACTGGAGGAAATAAAAATCTATCTATCTGTGACTTGAATGCATTCAATGAGCTAGCCTCAACTGCTTCCTTGGGCAGAGAATTCCACAGATTCACAACCCTCTGGGAGAAGAAATTCCTTCTCAACTCGGTTTTAAATTGGCTGCCCCATATTTTGAGGCTGTGCCCCCTAGTTCTAGTCTCCCCGACCAGTGGAAACAACCTCTCTGCCTCTATCTTGTCTATCCCTTTCATTAGTTTAAATGTTTCTATAAGATCACCCCTCATCCTTCTGAACTCCAACAAGTAAAGACCCAGTCTACTCAATCTATCATCATAAGGTGACCCCCTCATCTCCAGAATCAGCCTAGTGAATCGTCTCTGTACCCCCTCCAAAGCTAGTATATCCTTCCTTAAGTAAGGTGAACAAAACTGCACGCAGTACTCCAGGTGCGGCCTCACCAATACCCTATACAATTGCAGAAGAACCTCCCTGCTTTTGTACTCCATCCCTCTCGCAATGAAGGCCAACATTCCATTCGCCTTCCTGATTACCTGTTGCACCTGCAAACTAACTTTTTGGGATTCATGCACAAGGACCCCCAGGTCCCTCTGCACCGCAGCATGTTGTAATTTCTCCCCATTCAAATAATATTCTCTTTTACTGTTTTTTTTTCCAAGGTGGATGACCTCACACTTTCCGACATTGTATTTCATCTGCCAAACCTTAGCCCATTCGCTTAACCTATCTAAATCTCTTTGCAGCCTCTCTGTGTCCTCTACACAACCCGCTTTCCCACTAATCTTTGTGTCATCTGCAAATTTTGTTACACTACACTCTGTCCCCTCTTCCAGGTCATCTATGTATATAGGTCATCTATGTACACTAAAAACATACAAATCATGGATAATCAAGGGGCTATAGGGAGGGAGGAACTTAACACAATCACTATCACTAATGAAGTAGTACTTGGTAAAATAATGGGACTGAAGGTGGACAAGTCCCCTGGACCTGATGGCTTGCATCCTAGGGTCTTAAAATAAGTGGCTGCAGAGATAGTGGATGCATTGGTTGTAATCTACCAAAATTCCCTGGATTCTGGGGTGGTCGCAACGGATTGGAAAACCGCAAATGTAGCGCCTCTATTTAAAAAAGGAGGCAGACAAAAAGCAGGAAACTATAGACCAGTTAGCCTAACATCTGTCATTGGGAAAATGCTGGAGTCCATTATTAATGAAGCAGTAGCGGGACATTTGGAAAAGCATAATTCAATCAAATAGAGTCAACATGGTTTTATGAAAGGGAATTCATGTTTGACAAATTTGCTAGAGTTCTTTGAGGATGTAACGAGGAGGGTGGATAAAGGGGAACCAGTGGATGTGGTGTATTTGGATTTCCAGAAGGCATTCGATAAGGTGCCACATAAAAGGTTACTGCACAAGATAAAAGTTCACACAGTTGGGGGTAATATATTGGCATGGATAGAGGATTGGTTAACTTACAGAAAACAGAGAGTTGGGATAAATGGGTCATTTTCTGGTTGGCAAACAGTAACTAGTGGGCGCCGCAGGGATTGGTGCTGGGTCCTCAACTATTTACAATCTATATTAATGACTTGGATGAAGGGACTGAATGTAATGTAGCCAAGTTTGCTGATGATACAAAGATGGATGGGAAAGCAAATTGTGAAGAGGACACAAAAAATCTGAAAAGGGATATAGACAGGCTAAGTGAGTGGGCAAAAATTTGGCAGATGGAATATAATGAGGTGAAATGTGAGATTATCCACTTTGACAGAAAAAATAGAAAAGCAAATTATAATTTAAATGGAGAAAAATTGCAAAGTGCTGCTGTACAGAGGGACCTGGAGGTCCTTGTGCATGAAACACAAAAAGTTAGTATGCAGGAACAGCAAATAATCAGGAAGGCAAATGGAATGTTGGCCTTTATTGCAAGGGGAATGAAGTATAAAAACAGGGAAGTCCTGCTACAACTGTACAGGGTATTGGTGAGGCCACACCTAGAGTACTGTGCACACGTTTTAATATGTCCTTACTATACAGTATAAATGCACACGAGGCCCATACTTGAGAGAAGGCCATTCTGTGACCAGTTACCTTTATTAACAAGACCTCAAGTGATGAAGGTGGATGGAGCTTCCCCTTTTATACCTGAAAGTCCAGGTTAGGAGTGTCTCCCCTTGTGATCAATGTTCTCAAGGTGTACAACTTAGGTCAGCTTATACATGGGTTACAATGATAGTTGAATACATGATATCACCTCCCTCCCCAAAGTCTTATTGGGATCACAGGTTAAGTCTCTCTGGTGGTTTACACTCCCTTGTAGAGCGCCTGAGTTGGGGCTCCGGTTGTTGGGCGCTGGCCTGAGTGTCTGCTGTTTGCGGTGCCTCAGGCCTGTCTGGACTGCCCACAGTGACTGGGCTCTCCACCACTTGGTTCCGGTATTCGGTCACCTGTAGTGGAGTAAACTCTACGTCGTGTTCTTCCTCTGCTTCTTCTATGGGGTTGCTGAACCTCCTTTTAGTTTGATCCATGTGTTTGCGGCAGATTTGTCCATTGGTAAGTTTAACTACCAAAACCCTATTCCCCTCTTTGGCAATCACAGTGCCTGCAAGCCATTTTGGCCCTGCAGCGTAATTAACGACAAAAACAGGTCATTGACATCAATACATCGCGCCCTCGCATTCCTGTCATGTCCTGTCCACATTGTGACTGACGCCTGCTCTCAACGATTTCTTTCATATTAGGGTGTATAAGGGATAACCTGGTTTTGAGCATCCTTTTCATTAGCAATTCTGCGGGTGGAACCCCTGTGAGCGAGTGTGGTCGGGATCTATTGGCCATCAGGAGGCGCGATAAGCGGCTTTGTAGGGAACACCCTTGGATTCTGAGCATCCCCTGTATGATTATCTGCACTGCTCGTTCCGCCTGGCCGTTTGAGGCCGACTTGAACGGTGCCGTTCTGACATGGTTGATTCTATTGCCTGCCATGCAGTCCTGGAATTCAGTGCTTGTGAAGCACGGGCCATTGTCGCTGACCAAGACATCCAGTAGACCATGGGCGGCGAACATTGCCCGTAGACTTTCTACCGTGGCAGATGATGTGCTTGACTTTAAAATAGCACACTCAATCCATTTGGAGTAGGCGTCTACTACAATCAAAAACATTTTTCCCATGAAAGGACCTGTGTAATCCACATGGATGCATGACCATGGCTTGGCGGGCCAGGACCAGGGGCTAAGGGGGGTTTCCCTGGGTGCGTTGCCCAGCTGAACACACGTGTTGCACCTGTGAACACAAAGTTCCAGGTCTGCATCAATCCCCGGCCACCAAACTCGTGACCTGGCAATTGCCTTCACCATGACAATGCCCGGGTGCTCATTGTGAATTTCTCAGATAAACATCTCTCTGCCCATCTGGGGCATGTCTACTCGGTTTCCCCACAGTAGGCAATCGGCCTGAAACGAGAGTTCATCCTTGCGCCTATGAAACGGTTTAAATCCCTCAGGGCATGCCCCGTACGTGGCTGCCCAGTCCCCACTCAGGACACATTTCTTAACTAAAGACAGTAGCAGGTCTTTATTTGTCCAGACTTTAAACTGACGGGCTGTCACAGGTGAGCCTTCGCTTTCGAAAGCTTCAACAGCCATGACCATCTCAGCATCATGCTCAGTTACCCCCTCAGTGGTGGCTAGTGGGAACCTGCTGAGTGCATCGGCGCAGTTTTCAGTGCCCGGTCTGTGCCGAATTGTGTAGTCATAGGCGGCTAAATTAAGTGCCCACCTCTGAATGCGGGCCAATGCATTCGCATTTATGGCCTTGTTGTCAGCCAAAAGGGACATTAGAGGTTTGTGATCTGTCTCCAGCTCAAATTTCCTGCCAAACAGGTACTGGTACATTTTTCTTTATTGCATATACACATGCTAGCGCTTCCTTTTCGACCATCCCAAAGCCCCTTTCTGCCTGGGACAGACTTCTGGTGGCATAAGCTATCGGCTGTAACTGACCATTGGGCAGTCACATGCTGCAGAACACACCCGACCCCATAGGACGACGCATCGCATGTTAACAGAAGTTTCTTACATGCGTCATATAACGTTAACAGTTTGTTGGAGCATAACAAATTGCATGCTGTATCAAAAGCCCTTTCCTGGCTGTCCCCCCAGACCCAATTGCGACCTTTGCATCGGAGCACGTGTGGCGGCTCTAACAGCGTGCTCAATTTTGGAAGAAAGTTACCAAAATAGTTCAGGAGCCCCAGGAACGAACGCAGCTCCGTCGTGTTGCGGGGTCTGGATGCTCTCTGGATCGCTTCCATTTTGGACGCAGTAGATATAATCCCATCTGCTGCTACCCTCCTCTCCAGGAATTCTACCTCTGGAGCTAAGAAGACGCACTTCACCTTTTTCAGTCGCAGCCCTACCCGGTCCAGTCTGCGTAGCACCTCCTTCAGGTTGTGGAGGTGTTCTTCAGTATCGCGACCCATGATGAGGATGTCGTATTGAACAACGTCATCCTTGGAATCGACTTGAGGAGGCTTTCCATATTGCGTTGAAAGATCATGGCGGCTGAACGAATCCCAAACGGACATCTGTTATACTCAAACAACCCCTTGTGCGTCGTGATGGTGGTCAGCTTCTTCGACTCACTCGACAGCTCCTGGGTCATGTAAGCTGAGGTCAGGTCCAATTTTGAAAAAGTTTGTCACCGGACAGCATCGCAAAGAGGTCCTCCGCTCTCGGTAGCGGGTACTGGTCTTGGAGTGACACGCGATTGATGGTGGCCTTGTAATCACCACATATCCTGACCGACCCATCCGCCTTGAGCACCGGCACGATTGGGCTCGACCAGTCACTGAATTCGACTGGCGAGATGATGCCTTCCCTCAGCAGACAGTTGAATTCGCATTCTATCTTTTCCCGCATCACGTACGGCACTGCTCTGGCCTTGTGGTGTACTGGCCTGGCGTCCGGGTTTATGTGGATCACTACCTTGCCCCCATGAAAGTGCCGATGCCGGGTTGAAATAATGAGTGAAATTTGTCCAGGACCTGTGAGCATGATACTCGCTCCACAGAAGAAATTGCATTGACATCGCCCCATTTCCAGCTCATGACAGCAAGCCAACTCCTCCCCAGAAGTGCGGGACCGTCTCCCGGGACAATCCAGAGTGGCAACCTGTTCTCCGAATCTTTGTGGGTCCCGACTATCGTGGCGCTGCCTAGCACCAGACTGATCTCCTTTGTATATGTCCGTAACTGTGCGTCAATCAGCAATAATTTTGGCCTCCTGGCCTTGGACACCCACAACCTTTTGAACTGTTTGATACTCATCAGGGATTGGCTGGCCCCCGTGTCTAGCTCCATTAATACTGGGATGCCATTGAGGAGCACTTTCATCATTACCAGTGGCGTCCTGGTATATGAACTGTATATGTGCTCCACATGAACTCGCTGAACTTCAGCTTCCAGCGATTTCCCCCAGTATTCATTTGGCCTCATAGGGCTTACATCGGGCCCGTCCACCTCGTACATCAACCTGGCTGCAGTCTTCCTGCACATACGCGCCAAGTGACCGCTGACATTGCAGTTTCTGCTGGTATATTTCTGATACCTGCAAGCTCTGGCTGGATGTTTGCCTCCACACCTCCAGCATGAGCTGGAGACCCCATTGTTGGAAACAAAAGGTCCATTACCAGTCGATCGTCTCTGACTGTCTCTGTGACTGTCCTTAAGCGCACGATTAACAGGTGTTCATGGCCCCATTACTGGCCGCATTGTCCATTGCGATGGCATGAATCACCGTTCAGCTAGCCATTGTTTCTGTTTAATTCCTCCTTTGGGTTCGACTACATGCTGGGGCATGTCCGATTGCCCTTGTCTGCCTAGAGAACTGTATGCTGCGTTAACAATGTTGACTCCCTGGTCGTTTGCCGCATTTGAGCCAAGATTTTTGTCATACATCATTCTGGTCTCTTCCTCCCATGAGATAAATGTCTGGGCTATCAGAGCCGCCACTTCCAAGGTCAATTCTTTGGTCTCAATCAGTTTCCTGAAAACCCCAGCGTGCCCGATGCCCTCAATAAAAAAATCTCGCAACATCTCCGCTCTGCATGCATCTGGGAACATACATAGGCTCGCCAGTCGCCGGAGATCTGCCACGAAGTCTGGAATGCTTTGCCCTTCTTGCCGCCGGTGCGTGTAAAACCGGTGTCTCGCCATGTGCATGCTGCTTGTCGGTTTAAGGTGTTCCCCGATCAACTTACTGAGCTCTTCGAACGTCTTGTCCGCCGGCTTCTCTGGCGTTAGAAGGTCCTTCATCAGGGAGTACGTTCTGGATCCACAAACCGTCAGGAGATGAGACCTGCGTTTGTCAGCTGAATCCTGTCCCAACCATTCCTTAGTGACAAAACTTTGCTGTAGTCTCTCAATAAAGTCGTCCCAATCATCACCAACACAGTATTTCTCTTCTGTGCTGCTAGTGGCCATGCTCGTGTGGTTTAAATCCCAGTTTCTCGTCGCCAATAATATGTCCTTATTATGCAGTATTAATGCATATGAGGCCCATACTTGAGAGAAGGTCACTCTGTGACCAGTTACCTTTATTACCAAGACCTCAAGTGATGAAGGTGGGTGAAGCTTCCCCTTTTAAACCTGAAAGTCCAGGTTAGGAGTGTCTCCCACAAGTTCACCCCGTTGTGGTCAATGTTCTCAAGGTGTACAACTTAGGTCAGCTTATACATGGGTTACAATGATAGTTGAATACATGACACTTTTGGTCTCTGTATTTAAGGAAGGATATATTTGCAGTGGAGACTGTTCAGAGAAGGTTCATTTGGTTGATTCCAGAGATGAGAGGGTTGACTTATGAAGATAGGTTGAGTAGGTTGGGCCTACACTCATTGGAGTTCAGTAGAATGAGAGGTGATCTTATCTAAACATATAAGATAATGAGGGGGCTGGACAAGGTGGATGCAGAGAGCACATACCACCTCATCGGGGAAACTAAAACTAAGGGACATAGGGCCCGAAATTGGTGGACTTTCCGTCCACTGCTGCCAAATTTTCTCGGCAGTCTCCCTGGTTTCTGGGTGGTCTCCCGTCCGAGTGAGTTTGATGGAGTCCTCCCACCGGTGGGGAGCGAAGACCGCTGGGTGCTGTCCGCTGACGTGCACCAGTGTGCAATGCCCATAAGAGTATTCCCGCCCACTACATTGCCAGTTTGATCCGGGCGAGAAGGGGAAAAGACCGTCATGTGGAGGCAGGTCTGACCTCAACGGTAAGTATGAAGACCTGCAAAAAAAGGTTAGTGCACTTCTTTATTTCTTTTGCAGAGATTTAGGCAAATGGGTCCCCTGAAGGATTTCTAGCCGGATTACTTTTTTTTTGTTTTGTAAATTTTTTATTTTATCAGTTCCCCCCCCACCCCTCCCCTCCCTGGGCCCAAAACAATCCTTGGTGGTACTTTGCCGAGGATTGCATTTTCTGCCGAGAATTGGAGCTACCGCCTGCTGCCGCCCGGAATCGGTGTGCAAGGCCAAAATTGAAAATTTTGCCACCGGGTGGTCTTTCCCACATTTTTTCATGAAACATCCACCCAAAGTACCGTCAGGATCTTAGCGGTCCTTTGGACGGCACTTGGGTGGAACTTAGGTTTCACCAAACTTGGGCCCATAGTCTCAGAATAAGGAGCCGCCCATTTAAAACAGAGATGAGGAGGAATTTCTTCTCTCGGTGGGTTGTAAATCTATGGAATTCTCTGCCCCACAGAGCCGTGGAGGCTTGGTCATTGAATATATTTAAGACGGAGATAGACAAATTTTTGAGCCATAAAAGAATAAAGGGATATGGGGAGCGGGCAGGGAAGTGGAGCTGAGTCCATGATCAGATCAGCCATGATCTTATTAAATAGCGGAGCAGGCTCGAGGGGCCAGGTGGCCTACTAGTACAGTGGACAAGGGATGTGGTGTATTTGGACTTTCAAAAGACTTTTGACAAGGTCCCACACAAGAGATTAGTGTGCAAAATTAAAGCACATGGTATTGGGGGTAA
Organism: Pristiophorus japonicus; assembly: GCF_044704955.1. Classification (NCBI taxonomy): domain Eukaryota; kingdom Metazoa; phylum Chordata; class Chondrichthyes; family Pristiophoridae; genus Pristiophorus; species Pristiophorus japonicus. The sequence continues at coordinate 166,176,085 of NC_091983.1, forward strand.
TGTATTGACGTGGATAGAGAACTGATTGGCAGACAGGAAGCAAAGAGTAAGAATAAACGGGTCCGTTTCAGAATGACAGGCAGTGACTCGTGGGCTACCGCAAAGTTCAGTGCTGGGACCCCAGCTATTTACAATATACATTAATGATTTAGACGAAGGAATTGAATGTAATATCTCCAAGTTTGCAGATGACAATAAGCCAGGTAGCGGTGTAAGCTATGAGGAGGATGCTAAGAGGCTGCAAGGTGACTTGGGCAGGTTAGGTGAGTGGGCAAATGCATGGCAGATGCAGTATAATGTGGATAAATGTGAGGTTATCCACTTTGGTGGCTTAAACATGAAGGCAGAATATTATCTGAATGGCAGCAGATTAGGAAAAGGGGAGATGCAGCGAGATCTGGGTGTCATGGTACATCAGTCATTGAAAGTTGGCATGCAGGTACAGCAGGCAGTGAAGAAGGCATGTTGGCCTTCATAGCAAGAGGACTTGGGTATCGGAGCAGGGAGGTCTTACTGCAGTTGTACAGGGCCTTGATGAGGTCACACCTTGAATACTGTGTACAGTTTTGGTCTCCTAATCTGAGGAAGGACATTCTTGCTATTGAGGGAGTGCAGCCAAGGTTCATCAGACTGATTCCCGGGATGGCAGGATGGACATATGAAGAAAGGCTGGATTGACTTGGCTTATATTCACTGGAATTTAGAAGAATGAGATGGGATCTCATAGAAACATTTAAAATTCTGACGGGATTGGACAGGTTAGATGCAGAAAGAATGTTCCCGATGTTCGGGAAGTCCAGAACCAGGGGTCATAGTCTAAGGATAAGGGGTAAGTCATTTAGGACCGAGATGAGGAGAAACTTCTTCACTCAGAAAATTGCGAACCTGTGGAATTCTCTGCCACAGAAAGTTGTTGAGGCCAGTTCGTTAGATATATTCAAAAAGGAGTTCAATGTGGTCCTTACGGCTAAAGGGATCAAGGGGTATGGAGAGAAAGCAGGAAATGGGTACTGAAGTTGCATGATCAGCCATGATCATATTGAATGGTGGTGCAGGCTCGAATGGCTGAATGGCCTACTCCTGCACCTATTTTCTATGTTTCTACGTTTCTATATTTCTATGCTCCTATTTCTTATGTTTCTTATATTTAATTCTGATGTTCACCTGACTGACCGCCCATCTTCCACCCTCCATAAACTTGAGCTCATTCAAAACTCTGCAGCCTTTATCCTAACTCATGCCAATTCCCATTGACCCATTACATCTGTGCTTGCTGACCTACATTATTCCTGGTCCACCAACGTATCTATTTAAAACTTCTCGTACTCGTGTTAAAGTCATTACATGTCCTCACCCCTTCCTATCTCTGTAACCAGTTCTACAACCCTCAGAGAACTCTACATTCCAACTCTGTGTTCTTGTGCATTCCTGATTTCCTTCGCCACACCATTGACAGCTGTGTCTTCAGCAGTCGAGGCATTAAACTTCGGAATTCCCTCCCTAAACTTTCCACCTCTCAACCGCTCCTTCCGCCTCTGATGCTCCTTCAAACATACCTCTTTTAGTCACCTGTCCTAATATCTCCTTCTTTGGCATGCTGTCAATTTTTGTCAGGGTATACTCCTGTGAAGCCTTGGGACGTTTTCCTATGTTAAAGGTGCTAAATAAGTGCAAGTTGTTGTTGTCTGTTTTTTTGCCTGAGATAATTACATGGAAGCAAGTTTTTGTGAAAGCAATGATATAAATTTGGAATTCCATGCAATAAGAACAGAATTTGACTCATTCAGTCACCGTAAATCAATGGGTCTGGTAGTAAGCATTAGATAATGAAGTTACTAAATCAAAAAAACTCTCAATTTGCATATCAGGCTGTTGTTACAATTTTACATGACATTGTATAATATCAACAGTTGATTGGTTTTTGCTCATGGTGTTGAATGGCAGGAAAAATACATGGTCTGAAAATTCTATTCAGTCCCCAGTGGACAGGAATCCACAGCCACAACAGAGCTTAAGGGCTAGGTCAAATACATTGAAACTAAAACTGTATTTTAGCCGAAGAGGATTTATTTTTTACGTTCAGGTTGTGGAGATAATTGGGATACTGTTGCGGTGATGGGAAGAATTAGAATGGGGAGGGTAACAAGTGGTATTGTTTCCACTGTATCTACAAATGTTCAAAGCTTTCACTAGCAAAAGAACTTCAAAATAATTATCATGCATCAATAACTAGCTATGAAGCGCTGGAAGCACTTTATTGGCTCTCTTGCTCTCTCGACTAGTCTGGAAATTGTGATCCATTCTACAGAGCTTACATAGCAGATCTATGAGGTATTGGGGGTGGGGGAGGGAGGCGGGGGGGCGGCGGAGAAGGAACAGGAAAAACAAGAATTTTAACTTGCCAGTGCTTTCATCTATGGCCACTGTAAATGGGCCAACTGTACTAGCGAGTACAGGAAACTTCAGGAGCAGCACTAGAACAATCAAAGCATTGATTACTACTAGTAACAATAGTCCTAATGAACATAAAGCATTTCCTTTCATATGAATGGCAGAAGTTTGGGAGGAAAAACATACACAATTATTGCTTACAATACGACTGTCTCAAAAAGACAATATTGTAATGACTGTAGCATGCATCATACTGCTATACACTTACCCAAATGCAGGCGAAGATTGATGGCTGGGCATGTGGACCAAATTGGAATCAGACAACTGCAAGCTGTGAGGGGGATACAGGGGAAACCATTATAACCGCAGTTGTTCTCTCCCAATGCACTTGGAAGGGCCTTCCTCTGTCTGCAGTCTGCGACACAGGTCAAGTACCTCAGCACTACAATCCGTCATGCGATGGCAAAACAGTAGTTTAAAAATGACTGCCAAATTCCTTATCTATTAAAATCTCAAATTCCATTTAGAATTGTGCTGAAGTGACTGAAAGTAATAAATACAATGGACAGATTATTCATTGGACAGTACGTACTACACAGGCTCTAGCTATTTGCCCCAGTATTAGGACAATATTTCATCCACAAATGGCCTTTTAGACAAAATATCATCCGTAATTTCTTCCTCAATGGATACAGGAAAGGTATTTAATTTTATTGTGAGCATAATTGTTTTATTTCTAATGTAAAAATGCCTATGAAAAGTCAACATATTGCCCAGCACCCATCACTGAGCTTACAAACAGAATTCAGTGTTAGTAACAATTGTGCAGTTATGTGCTTCCACTGAGACATTTTTATTTCATTAGGGGTGTCAGTTTACAGCTGGTAACAAAGCAGATTGGTTGCTCAGAATGCCTGTTTTGTGCCCTATCACTAAAATCTTTCTTCCGTTATTCCAGTCTCTGAATAAAAGCCTTAACTGTATTATGTTCGTGGTTTGTCTCTGTCCTCTAGCCAGAACAGCCTGAAATGTGGTTTATTGGAAATCATTATTCAAATTCCAGCACAGCTAAGATTATTGATCTCTGGCCTGTAATGGTTCCCAGACTGTTGATGGTGGACTGTGGTTGGGGGTCTGGAGGGGTGGAGGGGGCGGGGGAGGTAAGTAGGAGGGAGGGGGAAGGGTGATACTCCACGGAGACCAGCATGATGTCAGTGACAATTCACTTTTTCACTTGTTATGAAGGTGGTTTAATATCCTGAAAAGGCACTTAACACTGATCCCCTTCATAACATCTGTCAGGGTGCTTCATGTTGGCTGTTTCTCACACTGTGTGGCTGCTGTCAGTCGAGCCCTACACGGTGACCCTCTGCTTTTTAAGAGACCTCCAAATGTTGCGTGCCAGAGACTGACTGCACCCCTTCAACACACACACATAAAGCAGCTGCAGCTTTCAGTCCCTCGCCAAAAACAATCCCTGAAATATAGTTAGTAGTCAAATAAAATTGCGGGCTGTGGGGAGCTAAGATGATAGTGTGTGGCACGGATGATATATGGATCGCTGCCCTTTCCTCTCATTCCTACTTTTTTTTCACCTCTCACCACATTATTATCTGTTTCATCTAAGGCCATGACACAATTAGGAAGGAATTCAAGTAATCAGATACCGGCAAATTAGTTTTTTGCAAGCATTAGGTCAAGTTTGTTTGTGTCTGTTTAGAACAGTTCAATGGTATATGGGCTAGGGTACAGGAAATGGTGCTTGTTTATGTCGAATGATCAATGAATTGCCCGCAGGTGGGGAAGCTGAAGCTATTTACTGTTGTATAGGGTGAATGTACAGCAGCAAATACATCTTGTAGCTTTGTCACATTAAAATGTGTTTTTTGTTACTCGTTCCTGGGATGTGAGCATCGCTGGCAAGGCCAGCATTTATTGCCCATCCCTAATTGCCCTTGAGAAGGTGGTGGTGAGCCGCGTTTCTTGAACCACTGAAGTCCCTGTGGTGACGGTACTCCCACAGTGCAGTTAGGGAAGGATTTCCGGGACTTTGACCCAGCGACGATGAAGGAATAGTGATATACTTCCAAGTCAGGATGGTGTACAACTTGGAGGGGAACGTGGAGGTGGTGGTGCTCCCATGCGCCTGCTGCCTTGTCCTTCTAGATGGTCGAGGTCGCGGATTTGGAAGATGCTGCCGAAGAAGCCTTGGTGAATTGCAGCAGTGCATCTTGTAGATGGTACACACTGCAGCCAAGGTACGCCAGTGGTGGAGGGAGTGAATGTTTAAGGTGGTGGATGGGTTGCCAATCAAGAGGGCTGTTTGTCCTGGATGGTGTCTGTCATGTTTGTAACCATCATGCAACGGTAATCTTCATGTAACTGTAGCCTTCATGCAACTCCTGTACACTGTACTTATAGAAAATAGGTGCAGGAGTAGGCCATTCGGCCCTTCTAGCCTGCACCACCATTCAATGAGTTCATGGCTGAACATTCAACTTCAGTACCCCATTCCTGCTTTCTCGCCATACCCCTTGATCCCCCTAGTAGTAAGGACCTCATCTAACTCCTTTTTGAATATATTTAGTGAATTGGCCTCAACAACTTTCTGTGGTAGAGAATTCCACAGGTTCACCACTCTCTGGGTGAAGAAGTTCCTCCGCATCTCGGTCCTAAATGGCTTACCCCTTATCCTTAGATTGTGACCTCTGGTTCTGGACTTCCCCAACATTGGGAACATTCTTCCTGCATCTAACCTGTCTAACCCCATCAGAATTTTAAATGTTTCTATGAGGTCCCCTCTCATTCTTCTGAACTCCAGTGAATACAAGCCCAGTTGATCCAGTCTTTCTTGATAGGTCAGTCCCGCCATCCCGGGAATCAGTGGTGAACCTTCGCTGCACTCCCTCAATAGCAAGAATGTCCTTCCTCAGGTTAGGAGACCAAAACTGTACACAATACTCCAGGTGTGGCCTCACCAATGCCCTGTACAACTGTAGCAACACCTCCCTGCCCCTGTACTCAAATCCCCTTGCTACGAAGGCCAACATGCCATTTGCTTTCTTAACTGCCTGCTGCACCTGCATGCCAACCTTCAATGACTGATGTACCACGACACCCAGGTCTCTTTGCACCTCCCCTTTTCCTAATCTGTCACCATTCAGATAATAGTCTGTCTCTCTGTTTTTACCACCAAAGTGGATAACCTCACATTTATCCACATTATACTTCATCTGCCAAGCATTTGCCCACTCACCTAACCTACCCTAGAAATGCACACCCTGACTACAGGGGGTGAACTTGTGGGAGACACTCCTCACCTGGGTTTCCAGGTAGAAAAGGGGAGGTCCCACCCAGGGTCAGCACTCCTTGGTCCTGGGAATAAAGGTTAAGGTCACGTAGTGACTGTGTCTGCAGTACATGCCTCGTGTGAGTTTGTAGTACAGTGCAAGGACACCACATTTGGCAACGAGAAACGGGAATCACCGAACCACAAGGATGGCCACCGGTAGCACAGAGGAACGTTACTGTGTGGGTGAGGACTGAGATGACTTCATGGAGAGACTCCAGCAGAGCTTTGTCACGAAGGACTGGCTGGGAGCGGCAGCGGCTGACAAGCGGAGGGCGCATCTACTGACTAGCTGCGGACCACAGACGTATGCGCTGATGAAAGACCTGCTCGCTCCCCAAAAGCCAGCGGACAAGTCCTTTGAAGAGCTCAGCCAGCTGATCAGTGAGCATCTCAAACTGGCAAGTAGTGTACACACACCGGCGTCGGGAGGGACAATACATCTCGGACTTCGTTGCGGACCTGCGCCGCTTGGCCAGTCTCTGTAAGTTCACAGACGCCTGCAGGGGGGGGAGATGTTAAGGGACTTTTTCATTGAGGGCATTAATCATGCCGGGATTTTCAGGAAGCTCATAGAGGCCAAGGACTTGATTTTAGAAGGAGCGGCATTGATAGCTCAGACCTTCATGGCAGGGGAAGAGGAGACCAAGCTAATTTACGCATACAGCCCTGGTCCCAACGTGGCGATGGACCAGGGAGTTAACATTGTGAACATGGCTAGGGATCCAGCAGGCAGGCAAGGGCATTTCAAAACCACCCAGGCAGCAACAGACTCTAGGGTGGGCCCGCAACAGGGACAATGGAAAGGGGATCAGCAATTCACGCCATTATGAGGAACAATGCGTCCCGCGATGGGACCATTAACACCCACCATCAGAGTGCTTAGAAACAACCAAATGGGCAATCAGAGAGGAATGCCTGGTAACAGTCCCTTTGTTAACAACAATCTCAGCTCATGCTGGAAATGTGGGGGTAGACACACTGCGAAAAGCTGCAGGTTCCAGCAATATATCTGTAGGATTTGTAACATCAGTGGACACTTGGCCAGGATGTGCAAAAAGGCTGTGGCGAGGCTAATCTGCAAGACAGAGGAACCAGACGAGGGGTCTGCAATGCAGGATGATGCCTGGGGAAAAGCCATGGATGCTGAAGTTCAGCGGGTTCACGTGGCTGACGTCCACAGCTCATACACTAAAACGCCACCCATGATGATGAAAGTTTTATTGAATGGCATTGAATGGTGCGCATGGAGCTGGATATGGGAGCTAGCCAGTCACTTATGAGCGCCCAATGATTTGAGAGACTATGGCCTAGCAGGCCCAAACTGGAACGCATTGACACACAGCTACGGCCGTGCACTAAAGAGATCACCCCAGTGCTAGGCCGTGCAAACTTGGTGGTAACACATAATGGATCATAGAACCGGCTGCCACTCTGGATCGTCCCGGGAAATGGCCCCACGCTCTTAGGGAGGAGTTGGCTAGCCGAGATGAATTAGAAATGGGGGGATGCGCACACCATTTCATCTGTGGAGCGAAGTTCATGCTCACAGATCCTACAAAAATTCGGGTCACTGCTTCAACCCGGTGTCAGAACATTCAAGGGCACTAAAGTAGTGATACGCATCACTGCGGACGCCAGACCAGTGCACCACAAAGCCAGAGCAGTGCCGTATGTGATGCGTGAGAAAATTGAAAGTGAATTGGACAGGCTGCTCAGAGAGGGCATAATTTCGGCCGTTGAATTCAGCGACTGGGCAAGTCCCATCGTTCCTGTCCTTAAAGCAGATGGCTCGGTCAGGATTTGTGGCGATTACAACCACTAAGCCACCATCAACCGAGTGTCGCTGCAAGACCAATACCCGCTCCCGAGAGCGGAGGACCTTTTTGCCACGCTGACAGGTGGCAAGCTGTTCACGAAGCTGGACCTCACTTCGGCCTACATGACTCAGGAACTGGCTGAAGAATTCAAGCTTCCGACCACCATCACGACACACAAGGGATTATTTATCTACAACAGGTGTCCATTTGGCATTCGTTCGGCGGCAGCTATCTTTCAGAGAAACATGGAAAGCTTGCTGAAATCCATTCCTGGAACAATCGTATTCCAAGACGACATCCTTATAACGGGTCGAGACACCGAGGAACACCTCCACAACCTGGAGGAGGTGTTAGGCCAACTGGACCGGGTAGGCTTGCGGCTGAAAAAAGGCCAAGTGTGTGTTTTTGGCCCCAGAGGTCGAGTTTTTGGGCAGGAGGGTTGCCGCAGACGGGATCCGGCCCATTGAATCAAAAACGGAGGCGATCCGCCGGGCGCCCAGGCCTGGCAACACGTTGGAGTTACGATCGTTCCTGGGACTTTTGAACGATTTTGGGAACTTTCTGCCGAACTTAAGCACATTGTTGGAGCCGGTACACGTGCTCCTGCGTAAAGGGTTGTGAATGGTTTTAGGGGGACCGTCAAGAATGGGCTTTCAATAGGGCGAGGAACCTGCTTTGTTCTAACAATCTGTTGACTTTGTATGACCCCTGTAAAAAATTGGTTTTAACGTGTGATGCATCGTCCTATGGGGTTGGGTGTGTGTTGCAGCAGGGTAATGACGATGGCCGACTCCAACCGGTAGCTTATGCCTCCAGGTCACTCTCCCAGGCAGAGCGGGGATACGGCATGGTCGAAAAGGAAGCACTCGCTTGTGTTTACAGTGTGAAAAAGATGCACCAGTACCTTTTCAGTAGACGGTTCGAGCTAGAGACGGACCACAAGCCGTTAACATCCCTGTTGTCCGACAGCAAGGCTGTCAATGTCAATGCATCAGCTCGCATACAGCGATAGGCTCTCATGCTGGCTGCGTATGACTACACCATACGGCACCGGCCAGACACCGAAAATTGCGCTGACGCGCTCAGCAGGCTCCCACTGGCCACCACCAAGGGGGCAGCGGAGCGCTGAGCTGGTCATGGCCGTTGAGGCTTTTGACACTGCAGGCTCCCCAATCAGAGCCCGCCAGATCAAACTCTGGATCAACAGAGACCCCCTCCTATCCATGATAAAGAAATGTGTCCTGACTGGGGATTGGGCGCCCGCACACAGGGCGTGTCCCAAGAAGGTCAAACCGTTTCAGAGACGGATGGATGAGCTCTCCATCCAAGCCGACTGCCTGCTATGGGGCAGCCGGGTAGTCATGCCCCAGAAAGGCAGGGAAGCGTTCATCAGGGAACTCCACGGTTAGCACCCTGGCATCGTGTTAATGAAGGCCACACGTATGGTGGCTCCTGTACATTTTACTTATACTCTAGAAATGCACACTCTGACCACAGGGGGTGAACTTGTGAGAGACACTCCTCACCTGGGTTTCCAGGTAGAAAAGGGGAGATCCCACCCAGGGTCAGCACTCCTTGGTCCTGGGAATAAAGGTTACGGTCACGTAGTGACTGTGTCTGCAGTACATGCCTCGTGTGAGTTTGTAGTATGGTGCAGGGACACCACAGTGTCAAACTTCTTGAGTGCTGTTGGAGCTGCACTTATCCAGGCAAGTGGACAGTATTACATCACACTTTTGATTTGTGCCTTGTAGATGGTGGAAAGGCTTTGGGGAGTCAGGAGGTGAGACACTCGCCGTCGAATACCCAGCCTTTGACCTACTCTTGTTGCCACAGTATTTATGTGGCTGGTCCAGTTAAGTTTCTGGTCAATAATGACCCCCAGGATATTGATGGTGGGTGATTCGGCAATGGTAATTTCATTGAATGTCATGGGGCAGTGGTTAGACTCTCGCTTGTTGGAGATAGTCATTGCCTGCCACTTTTGTGGTGCGAATGTTACTTGCCACTTATCAGCCCAAGCCTGAATGTCGTCCAGGTCTTGCTGCATGCGGGCATGGACTGCTTCATTATCTGAGGCATTGCGAATGGCAGTGAACACTGTGCAGTCATCAGCGAACATCCCCACTTCTGACCTTATGATGGAGGGAAGGTCATTGATGAAGCAGCTGAAGGTGGTTGAACCTAGGACATTGCCCTGAGGAACTCCTGCAGCGATGTCCTGAGGCTGTGGTGATAGACATCCAACCACCACAACCTTTGTGCTAGGTATGACTCCAGCCAGTGGAGAGTTTTCCCCCTGATTCCCGTTGACTTCAGTTTTACTAGGGCTCCTTGATGACACACTTGGTCAAATGCTGCCGTGGTGTCAAGGGCAGTCACTTTCATCTTCCCTCTTGAATTCAATTCTGGAGAAATTTAATGGAGGTGTTCAAAATTATGAAGGGTTTAATAGAGTTAAAAAGGAAAAGCTGTTTCCACTGGCAGGTAGGTTGGTAACCAGTGAACACAGATTTAAGATAATTGGTAAAAGAACCAAAGGGGGAGATGATGAGAATGTGTTTTTATGCAGCGAGTTGTTATGATCTGGATGGCACTTCCTGAAAGGGTGGTGCAATAACTCATACCTTAAATCTCTCAACCTACTTAAGGTGACAGATTCTATTCGCCAAGTGAAAACCTACTTGCTTAATCTATCTGAACAGGTACAGTACTGTAGACTAACAAAGCACAATGGGGTAGATCTTAATTTTGTTCAATAATTAGTGTTAAATGAGTGATAGCAAGTCAGCAATCCATTTTACACCTCATCTGATTATTATTTATATTGCTAGAATGGTACCAGGGATGAGGGACTTCAGTTATGTGGAGAGACTGGAGAAGCTGGGATTGTTCTGTTTGGAACAGAGAAGGTGAAGGAGATATTTAATTGAGGTATTCAAAATTATGAAGGGTTTTGATATAGCTAAGAAGGAGAAACTGTTTCCAGTGGCAGGAGGGTCAGTAACCAGAGGTCACAGATTTAAGATAATTGGTAAACAAACCAGAGGGGAGATGAGGAGATTTTTTTTTAATGAAGTGAGTTATTATGATCTGCATGGCATTGCCTGAAAAGGGTGGTGGAAGCAGATTCGATAGTAACTTTTAAAAAAGAATTGGATAAATACCTGAAAAGGAAAAATTTGCAGGGCTTTGGGGACGGATCAGAAAGCTGGCACTAATTGGATAGTTCTTTCCAAGATCTGACATGGGCACAATGGGCCGAATGGCCTCCTTCTGTGCTGTAAGATTCTATGATTTTATATTGACTTCAATGGAAATAAAAATCGGGGCTATCACCCGTTTTATACTATCGCACAAAGTCAAGATCTACCCCAAGGATATTTAATGTTATTGGCGATACTTAAGCAAAGGCAATTAATCAAATTGGATTTTAAAAATATCACTTTTTAGGGCAAAAATATAGGATCATGCCCAACTTGAGGCATGATATGAGTGCAGCACACACTATGCACTCCTAAAGAGGTCAGTGGCAGGACCACAGGAAATTGATCCACAATATAACTTCGCAATGGGGGCCTCAAACAGGTCATCAAGATCATAGGCAGCCCCTCGAACAAGGATGACTTGCTTCCACATAAGTTCACAGATGCCTCAATGAAGGACCCAATGCTCCAGTCCTGAACTCGAGGGGTAGAAGATGCCTGCGCGTGTTTTTTTTAACGTGTGGTGACCGTTGCACATCAGCCACCACACGGGCTTGACAGAGCTAGCCCTTTATCCAGCAAGGGTTAACCAGGATGACTGGAGACCTGCACAGACCTAGTGCGCACACATATCGCAGTGTGGGCTAGCCCGTGCTGTCTCTGGCCCTCAGCTCTTCTGGGCCCCGTACCCTCATTTGCCACACCTCCGCCAGAATCTCTCGCCACTCCTCCGCCACAAACATTCTCCGCACCTCCGCCACGATCTCTCGCCGCTCCTCCGCGCGCCCTGCGCTACGGGGAGAGGTGTGAAACCCCCAATTTACACATGCAAAGAAAGGGCCTAACTCCTGTTTGTAGTATGCCCCCTGGATGCATATGGAGAAGCGTTTACCAATATGGCAGGTGGTGCACTTCCATCGCAGAATGTGTGTGCGCATACCTTCTACCATATTGGACTCTTAGGCGCCCGTTTTACATCTATAAGATGGGTGCAGCACGATCCAATTTCTCGGCTAGTATCTTTGTATCTCAGTAATGTAAATTCACCCCAACACCTGGTTAAATCATGGCCAAATCATTGAATTGCCTGATGATACCTGTAGCAGACAGGAACACACAAACAGGAATAGCAATATCTTGTTAATTACTGAAATTTCATAAAATTAATTAAATTAAATATTACTCATTATCCAAACTGAACTTGAGTCTCAAATGAGAACCAAAGGTTAAACTGTGTCTATAATACATGCTTCATACTATATCACATCCTACATTGATTAAATGTCAACTAGATCTTTTCCTCATTCAACGTAGGTCTGTTTACCATGATGATGGCAGCCTGTAGCATCCATAACACAGAACTCAATTCACATTGATTATTCCATTACTACTTAACACTATTGAACACCCACAAATTCAATAGCTCTCCCATTTCTTTAGAATTTACCCAAATAGCTATAAAATAAATCTATTACGGAGTGAGCCATACTGATAGCAGCTTCAGATTGTCACCTTTAGCCTGCAGCACTGTGCCTGGTATATGAATCTTTCATTACTGGCAACTGGAGTAAGAGTATAACTCGTTATATAATTATTTACTAACATAGAAAGAACAGATTGCTCAACCTTAAGGATATAAGTATTGCACTTCAGTCTGGTTTACATTGCAACATCTTTTCCAATAAATGCACCTTGCAGTACATTCCTGGGGAAAAAACATTGGGCCCAAGTTTCGAGCCGCGCCTAGAACGGCGCAGTCCCGACCTGGACGCCCGTTTTTCGCGCCACAAAGTGCGCCTAAAAAAACCCCTCCAGATTCTCCACCTCCCTGCAGGTCCTCTGGCCCTCGGCGCAGCGCAGCAGGAGCTGTAGGGGGCGGAGCCAGGTCCCTGCGCTGAAAAGAGTGCCGGGACCTCTGCACATGCGCACTACAGTGGGCGCACAAGTGCAGTAGCTCCAGGCGCCCAAAACTGTGTGGGAGGGGCCCGAAGCACGCAGCCCCTAGCCCTGGCCGAATGGGCTCACTGGGGCTGCGTGCATAAGGCTCCTCCCACGGCCAGCTCCTGTTCCTCCCGACCCAACTCGACTCCCGCCTCTGGACCGGACCTGACACCGACACCGACACCGACCCGACTCCCGCTTCCCCCCCCCCCCCGCCCCCGTCCTGGACCAGACCCGACACCAACACTGACCTGACTCCCACTCCCCCCACCCCCCCCGCCCCCGGACTGGATCCGACCTGACCTCCCTCCCCCCGACCTGACCTCCCTCCCCCCGACCTGACCTCCCTCTCCCACCCTCCCCCCGACCCGAACCGACCTCCCTCCCACCACCCCCCACGACCCGCGCTCCCCCCGACCCGACCCGACGCCACCTACCTGTAAATCTGGTGCTGGGGACGGGCCCTGCCCGAAGTCTCGGGCCCGGCCCGTTCAGCCTCCCTCCCACTTCTCCTTCCCCCCCCCCAATCTCCTTCCCCCCCCAATCTCCTCCCCCCCCAATCTCCTTCCCCCCCAATCTCTTTCTCCCCCATCTTCTTCTCCCCCTTCTCCCCTTTATCCCCTTCTCCCCCTCCCCCTTCTCCCCCCCTCCCCCTCCCCCTCCTCCCCCCTCTCCCTTTAAACCCCCCCCCCACCATTCCCTACGCCTGATTTGTAACCTACGCCTGATTTTTTAATGTGTAGACAAGGTTTTTTCGAGCGTACAAAAATCTTCACTGACTCCATTCTAAGTTAGTTTGGAGTAAGTTTTCACTCACAAAACTTTGAAATCAGGTGTAAGTGGCCGACACGCCCCCTTTTGAAAAAAAATTCTGTTCCAAAGTGAAACTGTTCTAACTGACTAGAACTGGAGCAAACTAAATGACGCGAATTCCGATTTCTAAGATACTCCGTTCTACACCAGTTGCTCCTAAAAATCAGGAGCAAATCATGTGGAAACTTGGGGCCATTGGTAGGAGTCTATTACTAATGGTATCATATCTCTTGTGGATTTATACAGTTGAAAAAGCCCACAACATATATCCCATAACACATTTAAACCTCTTTTTGTAAATTTTCAGGGACATTTTTTGCTTATTATTAATAGTTACCCTGCACCAAGAAGGTAGGCAAGCATCCTGCTACCGGACCTCTCTACCCATGCATGGCGACTTTGAAATATGTAGTGGCATCTCAGAACAAGCATTAAGCCCCTTATTTGCATATAGACAAAAGGCCTAATGCCTACTTTAGACACAGGCCCTGGACACCTCCGTTTCGGCCTTCACCGGTATAGCAGGCTTCTGGTGCGTAATGTGTGTGCGCACATCGCCCACCATATTGGATGCTTAGGCACCCTGTAAACTGAGCGCAGTGTCAAGCAAATTCTAGGCCATGGTTTCCTGGGATACAAAATCTGTGTTCTTATACAAGCACAAAATTAACAATGACTCCTTGATTGCAGGAGTTAGTACATCAGAGATCATGTGGGATGCTCACAACATTCTCCTGTTTCTCCAGAAAGACAGAAAGTACCACGCTGGCAGACCAATGCACAAAGCTTAAAACTATTTGGTCATATTTATTTCACAGGAGCCAAATGACAGAGCAAGATATTAAACCAATAAAACTAAAATCAGTCCATAAGGGGTTAAAACACTCATTTAGAATATATTTGTTCCCCAGTTTGAAAAGCGACAAGATTTTTGTACAAAACAATCTTTCATAGACCTTAACAAGGCAATATTCTTTAAGGACGATGTAAATTTCTCGCCAATCCCCAGAACTGAAGACATAACCTAGAATTTGCTGTCGGTATAAAGCATTACGCCAGTGGCAATTGAACAATGGGGGCTGCAAATTTTGGTAATGCAGTACAGTACACACCGCACAATTCTTGACACTAATAAAATTGCTGGGGGGCAAACATGAACTTTGTGTGCTAATGCATTCAAATTGTGCATAACATCAATTAAGGGGCCAGGTTAGATGCTCAAGGGGGACTTGAACATTGCTGCAGTAATACAGAACAGACATTAAAAGAGAGAAAGTTGGAACATTCATGTTAAGGTAAATAGATTCCGTTTTTTTTCACTTTATAAATCTTGCCCACCATGGAGGTCACATTCAGCAGAGTTAGTAGAAGAGGGCCAACAAGAGCAGAAGAAGGCTGCCTGTAACATCGCATAGCACATGTGGCATACTGTCAAATATAGCGGATCTCCCATACAAGGCACAGCTGCTTGCTAATGGCAGCAGAGATGTAACTATGGAGGCTTGGGTTTAGCAGGGAAGCACTGACAGAGCTAACTAAGCATTCAAGACGACCGCGGCGCAATACATAACATCTGTACAGAACTGCTAGGGGCCCTGAATGTCACCATGCCCTCAATTTTTATAATTGATGCATTTAAGGCAAAGCTAGATAAGTGCTTGAGAAAGGAATAGAAGGATATGCTGATAGAGTTAGTTGAAGTAGAGTGGGAGGAGGCTCGTGTGGAGCATGAACACTAGAATAGACCAGATGGGCCGAATGGCCTGTTTCTGTGCTGTAAATTCGATGTAATTAGGGTTTCTTCCAAATTAACATTACAGTCAAGGGTAATATCAGCCAATTTGCTGCATGCAGATATATCAAGGAGCTGACAGATAAATTATTCAACGGGGTGAATGTTTTGATCATATTTGTCACTGACCAATGAGAGCAACATGAGAGAGCAAAACAATTCGCAGATCTGATGGATTTTCTAAAGTCCATAAGATCATCAACTGCATCCATGCTGCCATTCAATCCTCCACCCTCTACCATCCAAATGTATTTTATTTTTCATGGTATGCAGTGGGTACGGTAACTCAGTGGTTATGTCACTAGTAATCCAGCAGGCCTGGACTAATGATCCAAGAGACAGGAGTTTAAATCCCACCTGACAACTTAAGAATTTAAATTCAGTTAATAAATAAATCTGGAATTTAAAAAAAACTGATATCAGTAATGGTGACCATTGTCATAAAAACCCATTTGGTTCACTAAAGAAATCTGCCTACATGTAATTCCAGACCCACAGCAATGTGGTTGACTCTTAACTGCCCTCTGAAATGGTGGCTCACCACCTCCTTTGCTATGGCAATTAGGGATGAGCAATAAATGCTGACCATGCCAATGACGCCCACATCCTGTAAAACAAATACATTTTTAAAAACCACCAGCACAGAATTATGCAAGGTAATGCCTGCTTCCCTGGAAGTTCTCACAATGCTTTTCTTTTAAGGTAATCATCTGTGTCATTGCTATTTAAGTGGAAAGGAAGAATGGAAAGATGATACCAAGGCTGCTCTATGCAGCAACAGCTCATAATACACATGCATCAAAAATGGACAGAAGCAGAACACAGGAGCAGTGAAGCTCATGCTACAACAGGAATTTTCAAACATACTATTGATATCTTGAAGTAATGCTTCACATGTTTGGACAGTATTGTGGTAGGCTAGTGGTTCAACTGCTTTCCCTGGGTTGACACTATAATTGTAATCAGCTGCATGAGCCATAATCTTACCCTGAAAGGAGGCTTCAGTCTGCTTATATTTACATAGAATTACATAGTTACATGGGGCTCAATTTTCCCCAATGCCATTTTTTGGCGTACTGTAAAGAGTTCCGCCTGTTTTTTTGGGGCCCGACTACTCAAAAAAAATAACTAGCAAGTTTCCCCGTTCTATTCTTTGAAATTGGCGCCACGCAGTCTGTCCTATAGCTTCAGGGGGTAGAGCCCAATATCTACGCCGAGAAAACCATCCTCCCTTCTGTGTATGCGTGAAAAAAAAAGGACATTTTTGACATGATTGCTATGGGTGAGCATGCCCAGTACAGCTCCCAGTCTGCATTCGTCCATTTTTAAAGAGCTAGTTGAAGTGTATGAACATTAATTCTCATTTGAAAAATCGGAGCTGCAATACAAGATGCAATGCAGCTCAAGGACCAAGAATTTCTTACAGGATGAAGTGGAGGTACTGGTTACTGTTATTGAGGGCAGATGGCACGAGCTGAACACCTGCAGAGGTCACATAAAAGTTTCACCAAAAGAAATAAAGAAACGCTGGAACCAACTTGCAGAAGATTACTGTGCAATGGTGACTACCCCGAGGTCTGTAGGCCAGTGCAAAAAGAAATGGCAGGACCTTGGTCAAGTAGTTAGTGTAAGTAATATTTTCATTTATTCACTGGAATTGCAATTGTAAATGTGACCATCTGTATGTCCCACCCAGCAGAAAGACACCCACTCTAAAAAGTTATATTTTCAACTTTGCAGAGCAAGGTGGCACACAACAAAAGGGAAAGAACTCGAACAGGAGGAGGCCTGGCAAATCTGTACCCACTGACACCCTTGGAAGAGAGGGTCACTGCTTTGTTGGGTCCTGCCTGGAGAAAAGCAACCACCACTGCACAAGCTGGGCCCACATTCGAGGGAGAGGGTAAGTCCTGCAAATTCCACAGTCTAGCTTTGCTAACTGTTAAGTACTGCGCTGGCTAGTCATGCTTCGGTTCAAGCAGGGCTACGTCATCGCGCCAATCCTCTTCTCGATCATCCTCGCTGCAATGCTCCATCTCACGCTCAACAAGCTCCCCGCTGGAGTGGAACTAAACTATAGAACCAGTGGGAACCTGTTCAACCTTCGTCATCTCCAGGCTAGATCCAAGACTGTCCCATCCTCTGTCGTCGAACTACAGAACACGGACGATGCTTGCGTCTGTGCACATTCAGAGGCTGAACTCCAAGCCATCATCAACATCTTCACCGAGGCGTACAAAAGCATGGGCCTTACACTAAACATCCGTAAGACAAAGGTTCTCCACCAACCTGACCCCGCCACACAGCACTGCCCCCAGGTCATCAAAATCCACGGCTCGGCCTTGGACAACTTGGACCATTTTCCATACCTCATTTTTAAAGGTTTGTGTATCTGAACCCCCTGAAGTTTCTCTGTACTTCCACTCATTTTAAAGTTTTCTGAGTTTGTGTATATTTCCTCATCTTATTCTTCCCAAAATGATTCACTTCACATTTCATTGCAACTTTTCAGCTGACATCCTTCCACCCAATCTATCCACTTGTTTATGTCGATCTGAAGTTCTCATCACTGTGAACCACCTTCCCTAGTTTTGTGTCATTCACAAATGTTAATATTTTGCCCTCCATACCCAAGTCCAGAATATTTATTGAGAAAAGTAATGGTCCTAACACTGACTCCTGAGGGACAGCACTGTTTGCATCCCTTCAATCCAAACACAGACATTCACATCTACTCTCTGTTTTCTGCCTCACTAATAAACCTTAACCCAACCCCAGCAGTGAACTCCATCCTGCACCACTGCAGCAGCACTACTCCCCACAACAGATATTTTTGTGGCAGCTCTCAGTGGGATTGCCAATTTAGTACCAATTAATGGCAAATTATGGGTCCATACTCATTGTGAACTGGATTGAGAATGCATAATCTCAATTTACATTGGAGTCTCACAGCCAGGATAGATCTGGAGATGAAAGAACACTATGCTAATTTACTGTGCCACCCCCATTCCTATAGTTAAGTACATTCTACACTATCTCCTGTGAAAATGATTTCCCTGTCGTCAGATATTCCCACAGATGATGCTCTGCATGTACCTGTGGGTAGCTTGAGGAACTATACTCCATGTACACGCATACACAGAAGCACACATGCACACACTCAAAATAGCTGCGTTGTTCCTTTATATCTTTTGTAAATAACATTTGCCCGAATGCATTATAAACCTCAACAAGTAGCTTTAGATTGCCTGAGCTGAGAATGGCATCAGTAACAGGACACAGTATAAGGAGAACATGTGTTATAATTGTCAACTAAGTTACTGAGAAACCCTCAAGTAGAGCCAGTAAGATGGCAAAAGGCCCTACTTTAACAAATAATTGTATTGTTTATAATTAACTGAGATTGACAAATCCCATTTTCAGAAAATTAAGTTAGCTTTGCCTTATATATTTCATGAATCATCAGCTATTTTATGATCAAGGGGTGTAGGATTTGGCAACACAAACCTTTCAGAATTTTTCAAATCGCACAATTTTGACTTCAAGAAATACACATTCTCCAACCTTTTTCTTTTTCAGAATACTTGAAGCATAATGGCCCAAATTTTACGCTCCCCATTATTGTGGCATAAATTGGCTGATCAGTGACAGAAATAGTCAGGAATTATGTCCCCCGATGTAGTTTCCGGGCCAGTAATCAGCAGTGAAGGAAATGCCCGTTTCAAACAAGCGAACACTTCATTCAAAATATTGGCCCAAACTTTGCTGTCAAAATAACGGAGGCTAATAGCACACTCAATTATTTATGTGCAGATGGTACAGCAACTTCAAGAGAGGGCAGATGCAAGGTTAAACACAGAAATCCAAAAGTTGCTGACCGAGATGCGCTGCTCTGCCATTAGCTGAGCGAAAATGGAATCTCACTGTCTGACTCAACATTGAATGCATCGAACAGCGTGAAGTTGCTGTATTTACATGATAGATACCTGTACAAACTAAAGTTAAGTCTTGTCTATGTCAGTGTCAGTTCCTATTTAATGACGTGATAAGTGTTACTTACTGCCAGTCAACCTTTCTGACACTGAAAATGAACTGTTGCAAGTGTTGAGTCTCATTCCTTCAGGTTTTAATTATTGTTGGAGATTTTAAAAATGTCTAATTTTTTTTAAACTTTTTTTTTTTGTCTCTGTTTTCTCTCTCTCTCTTAAACAAATCTCCCTTTTATTTTATTTCTTGTTCTGTACCTGGCTTGACATTGAATTCACCCACTCTAATTGACACTTCCTTCTCAGTCCTTGTGCTGTTAATTTCTCAATCCTTAAATCTGATTGGTTAAGGAGATACACAGTTGCTTGCCCTATTCATTCGGGTCCCCGATGCGCGGTTTCCCTCACTGCCTTATCATCAACTCGCTCTTTCAGCAACTTGCAGCAAGGTGCAAAATGTTTAAAAACTAAACGTGCAAGGGAAGTCGAACTAACGACAGATACATGCCACAGCAAATTATGGTCCATTAATTTGTGGGCATATCCGTCCCGCGAGCTATTTCCCAATTGTTCTGCAGTGATTGTAACTATGCAGAAGGTCATGGAAAGGGCACAGTAATGCTAAGGTAATGTGTATTTCAACTATTTCTTAACCATTTATTTTTCTATAGTTCTGACCGGCACTTAACTTTTTATGAGCTTTTGTGCCAATTTATTTATCTTTTGCCCTCCTCATGCACAGCATTACTGGCACTGATGGGCCTCCCAATAGAAATCCACCTATCTGAAAGAAGAAGAAGACCACAGAAGAGATGGTGGGCAGTTCAGGTTGCACCAGAGATGTTCTGTGCCCAACTGCTGGATCCCACATCTACGGACTGAGGTGAACGATTAGTGTAGGTAAAGCCTCCAATTCCCAAAGGAAGCTGTGACAGAAAACATGTTGGTTTTTTGAGGCGAGGGATAATGACTGTAGATTTGACGGAGGGGGACAGTATCTAAGGAGCATCTGCAGGGTGAGAAACAGAGCTAAAGGCCTGGATTTTCTGTTGCCCATGACTATATTCACAAAGCGACGCCATCACAAGTCTTGTAAAAGGTCTCGCTCAGAGGCCGAACTCCAAGCTATCATCAACACCTTCATCGAGGCATACGAAAGCATGGGCCTTATGCTAAATATCCATGACAAAGGTCCTCCACCAACCTGACCCCAGCATACAGCACTGCGCCTCCCCCCGCCCCCCGGACATCAAAATCCACGGCTCGGCCTTGGTTAACGTGGACCATTTTCCATACCCCGGGAACCTACTATCGGCAAGGACAGACATCGATGACAAGGTCCAACACCGCCTCCAGTGTGCCAGTGCAGCCTTCGGTCGCCTGAGGAAGAGAGTGTTTGAAGACCAGGACCTCAAATCTGGCATCAAGCTTATGGTCTACAGGACAGTATACAGCTGTATACAGTGGACTATATACAGCAGACTCCTCAAAGTGCTGGAGAAATACCACCAGCACTGCCTCTGCTAGATCCTGCAAATCCACTGGGAGGAAAGATGCACCAACGTCAGTGTTCTTGCTCAGGCCAACATCCCAGCATCGAAGCATTGACCACACTCGACCAACTCCGTTGGGCGGGCCACACTGTCCGCATGCCTGAAACGAGACTCCCTAAGCAAGCACTCTACTCGGAACTCCTACACGGCAAGTGAGCCCCAGGTGGGCAGAGGAAAGACTTCAAGGACACCCTCAAAGCCTCCTTGATAAAGTGTAACATTCCCACTGAGACCTGGGAATCCCTGGCCCAAGATCAGCCAAAGTAGAGGAAGAGCATCTGGGAGGGCACTGAGCACCTTGAGTCTCGTCACTGAGAGCATGCAGAAATCAAGCACGGACAGCGGAAGGAGCGTGCGACAAACCAGACTCCCCACCCACCCTTTCCTTTAACCACTGTCTGCCCCACCTGTAATAGAGACTGTAATTCCCACATTGAACTGTTCAGTCACCGAAGAATTCATTTTTAGAGTGGAAGCAAATCTTCTTCGATTTCGAGGGACTACCTATGATAATGATGAAAAGGACTCGCAAGACAGATCTACCGCACCAACCCAAAAATTACTTTCGCTGGTGTACCCACAGGACCTGCTTTCTCCAGCGTAAGGATTAATATAAATGTTAAATTAAAAATGTAAAAATAAAAAATCATAACAAAAATGTAAAATTAATTTATGTAAATTTTAGCCCAGATTAAAATGTTTAAAATTATTTTTCAAACAATTGCCTTTTTATTGTAAATGCTTCTTTAAAAGGGCTTATAATTAGATTTGAAAATGGGAACATTTATTTTTATTCCAGCTGTGTAAATTATTTAATTATTTGGGGATTCCTCATAAGCTTAGTTACGTTCGAAAATAGAATCTCCATAAGCATATGAGGAATCCTCCTTTCTGTTAGGAGGACCAGGCCCATGTGATCCCAGGGATGCTTCTGACCCGCCTGTGTCCCTGGGATCCGTGGGCCTTTACGCAGGCATATGCCTGCAGGCCCAGGACCCGATGTCTCGAAAGCCCAGGAGCCAGCAGGTAAGTGTGGATTTTTTAATCGGGTCAGCGGCATACTTCGGAGTTATGCCTCCGACCGAAAATTCTGGTCTATTGTTTCCAGTTAATGAGTAGTTCCGACGAAAACACCACTAATATATGTAAATGCTTCTCAGAAGCACCCCAGTCATAATATACCACATGCGTTAAAGAAGGCATGTCAGAATAATCGCAACAGCCAGCGTACCCTGATTGTCCATGCCTGCCAAGGTTTCCACCCCACCACAGTGCCAAAACGGATCTTAACAAAGTCACAAATTATATCCTTTGTGACTGTGACGAAGATAAACTATCCCTCCTCATCCTTCTCAACCTGTCTGCAGCCTTTGACACGGTTGACCACTCTATCCTCCTCCAATGCCTCTCCACCATCATCCAGCTGGGTGGGACTGCACTCGCCTGGTTCCATTCTTATCTATCTAATCGTAGCTAAAGAATCACTTGCAATGGCTTCTCTTCCCACTCCCGCACCATTCCCTTTGGTATCCCTCAAGAATCTATCTTGGCCCCCTCCTATTTCTCATCTACATGTTGCCCCTCGGCAACATCATCCAAAAACACAGCGTCAGTTTCCACATGTACGCCGACAACACCCAACTCTACCTCACCACTACCTCTCTCGACCCCTCCACTGTCTCTAAATTGTCAGACTACTTGTCCGACATCTAGTACTGAATGAGGAGAAATTTTCTCCAATGAAATATTTGGAAGATCAAAGCCATTGTCTTCAGTCCCCGCTTGGAACTCCATCCCTGAGCCACTGACTCCATCCCTCTCCCTGAAAACTGTCTGAAGCAGAACAAGACTGTTCACAATCTTGGTGTCATATTTGACCCTGAGATGAGTTTCACACCATCAATATTTCTAACCTCGACTCTGCCCCACCACAGCTCAACTGCTGCTTAACCCCTCATCCATACCTTTGTTACTCTAGACTTGTCTATTCCAATGTACTTCTGGCCGGCCTCCCATCTTCCACCCTCCATAAACTTGAGGTCACCCAAAACTTGGCTGCCCATGTCCTAACTCGCACCAAGTCCTGTTCACCCATCACCCCTGTGTTCGCTGACCTACATTGGCTCCCAGTTAAGCAATGCCAAGATTTTAAAATCCTCATTCTTGTTTTCAAATCCCCCTCCCTATCTCTGTAACCTCCTCCAGCCTTACAACCTTCTGTGATATATGCACGCCTCCAATTCTGACTGCTTGAGCATCCCCAATTTTAATTGCGCCACTGTTGTTGGCCGTGCCTTCAGCTGCCTCGGCTCTAAACTCTCGAATTTCCTCCCTAAACCTCTCCACCTCTCTACCTCTCTTTCCTCCTTTAAGACGCTCCTTAAAACCTATCTCTTTGACCAAGTGTTTGGTCATCTGCTCTAATATCTCCTTATGTGGCTCGTTGTCAAATTTTGTTTATTACACTCCTGTGAAGTGTCTTGGGATGTTTTACTGCATTAATGGCACGATACAAATCCAAGTTGTTGTTGTGCGCTATCCAGCTTTCCAGCATTCTGAAGGCAAAATTGCCTTTTTTATAGCCTCATTCGCCCTCCGGAGGATGTTAGTGGGAAGCAACGAGGTTATCGCTCGGGGGAAGGGGTCGATAGCGCTTCCGGGGAAATTACCCCACCCAGTGCCAATCCCTTACCGTCCCGCGGGGGGAATTGCACCGCGGGCATCAAGGATAGTGCTGGCTGACGTCACCGCCAGGTTTGCGGATCGTGAAGCTGGCAGACATCCGCCGCTAGGGCGCCCCTTAAAGAGGAGGCCGTTTGCGCTGTGGGCCAGCATATTTTTCTGTCGGCTGACTCGTCTCAACCAGGCTGCCATCCTGCAGCTCGGCACTCAATTATGGGTGCTGGGCTTTTGGCCCAGTCGAGGGCATCCCTGGTGGCCCTGTGGCGGCCACCACTGGGACTGCAGAGCGCACAGCGGACCTCCACTTTAATTGAAGGAGAGACACGTTCTGCCACATAACACTGACATTGCCGGCGGGGAACTGGGCTCCACGCCGTACTACCGCCCTGGGAACGCCTCTCCGTTGAGGGATGGAAGGGCCGAATTCCACACCGGGGGTGCAACCTCCAGTCTGGGGGATAAATGTCTCGGCCCCGGAAGGTTACTGCCGCCAATCGGGGCTTAGGGCAATTTCGTCCCCAGCATCCACAGTATTTGGCTTTTGTTTTAATGACTATGCTGAACTGTCTTCATGGGGTTAGTAGAAAGTTTGATGCAGAGCTTTGCTCTTTACTATCAGGACACCTGCAGCTATCATGCAGTATAGGCTGCACATCCAGTGACAGGTCTGGCCAGCTCTGGGCTCAAACATTCCTGCACATCCTTGCAGGCGTTGCTGCGATGCTGACATGGGCATAGTGCAGTGCAGTGATATAAAGGGCCAGCTCATACAACACCACCTTCAATTCAGCAGCTGGGTTGCTCCCTTACTTCTCTGCAGACTCATACCTGTGCCTTGGGTTTCCTCTCCCTTCATTTTAATCTGTCCCTTCAGCCTTAACAAAGTCAACTAATGGTTTGAGATGCCTGCTGAGATTTGAGCATCTCCAGAGACTTGCGGAATTTGATCCTCCCCTCCCACATTGTGACACTCCATTTTAATTATTCCCATCCCTTTAAACTTCACACACACAATTTTCTGCTCCCACCACTAGTTTGCTCATTTCGCCCACACCTGAAGCTACACTAATGAGCTAACCTCAGAAAATTGGACGCAAACAGCACACGTCCATCTAAAAGCTGCCAATGGCCATTTGGTTTAAACTATGCCAATCTGGGCCATTGTGTGTGGATGAGAGTTAGAGTGAAGTTTATACATGTGACGATGGTGTTAAATGGGCGACATTGGATTGGTCACTCATTGTACATCACAGCTGATTTTCTAGGTGGGTGGCCAATCACATATCACCCACTTTATGCCATCACTGAAAGTTAGCAGCTGCATTACTGACAACTGACTTTAAAATGTCTGAATGTAAAAGTCAATTCTAAATGCAAAAATGGCAAGAAGATGAATCACACCCAAAACAGTGCACAATACGAGTGCTGCACATACAGCACGTGCCTGAAGCAGCTGGCAGCAGGTACAATTGTGCTCTCACGCTGCTCCTCCTGGCTCCACATTCAGGTAAGTTACTTACCTTTTCGATGGCAGCCTTCAGTGGTCTCTTTAAATACAGTTGGTTTGGCTTCTGCGCGCCTGAGAAAACTGACTGCAGCAAGCACACCGCACGCAGTCAGTTTTCAACTAATTTCGAAAAGATGCATACCCTTATTTTGAGGATAATACGCTCATTTCTGAGGGCCACTGGAATATTTCATATCAAACCTAATAAAGTAAGGGTCGGTAGTAACCCAAAGCTCCTGCGCCTTGAGCAACGGCTCTGAAACTTTTCTGTACATGAGACCCACTGTAAATATTTGCACAGTCCCATTGCCTTAATTTCAATATCAGCTAACCAAAATAAAATGGTGCTATCATTGCAGAGTACAGTTTAATTAGTACTCAGCAACATCAGCAAAACAAATAACTCACTCGCCAATCAACAAATATAGAAAAAATATAGAATAAAGGATTCTTGAGACACTGTGATCAATGTATCACAACCCTAGCCCAAGAAAGACAGCAATCTGTGATAACCTTGTGGACCACTGGGAGTCCAGTTTGAAAACCTACGGCCTAGAGTAAACCGTGAAGCTCCAACCAGTTTGACTACGCTGCGCTTTACACATGTACTTATCTTCACTCTCCCAGAATTTTCCTTTGTTTGGTAAGTCTGAGAATGTTTTTCAATTAAGATGACAATTCCACGAATCATTACTGATTTATGGACAAAGATTTTGATCTTTCTGTATAATATTGAAATTGTGCTTTCAAAAATCTTACTTCTTGAAACATAGAAACATAGAAAATAGGTGCAGGAGTAGGCCATTCGGCCCTTCGAGCCTGCTCCACCATTCAATAAGATCATGGCTGATCATTCGCCTCAGTACCCCTCTCCTGCTTTCTCTCCATACCCCTTGATCCCTTTAGCCGTAAGAGCCATATCTAACTACCTCTTGAATATATCCAATGAACTGACATCAACAACTCACTGCGGTAGGGAATTGCACAGGTTAACAACTCTCTGAGGGAAGAAGGTTCTCCTCACCTCAGTCCTAAATGGCTTAGCCCTTATCCTTAGACTATGTCCCCTAGTGCTGGAGTACTGGACTTCCACAACATTGGAACATTCTTCCTGCATCAGAATTTTAGATGTTTCTCTATGAGATCCCCTCTCATCTTTCTAAACTCCAGTGAATACAGGCCCAGTCGCTCCAGTCTCTCCTCATATGCCAGTCCTGCCATCCCAGGAATCAGTCTGGTGAATCTTCGCTGCACTCCCTCAATAGCAAGAACATCCTTCCTCAGCTTAGGAGACCAAAACTGAACACAATATTCCAGGTGAGGCCTCACTAAGGCCCTGTACAACTGCAGTAAGACCTCCTTGCTCCTATACGCAAATCCCCTTGCTATGAAGGCCAACATACCATTTGCCTTCTTCACCGTCTGCTGTACCTGCGTGCCAACTTTCAATGACTGATGTACCATGACACCCAGGTCTCGTTGCACCTCCCCTTTTCCTAATCTGCCGCCATCCAGATAATATTCTGCCTTCGTGTTTTTGCCACCAAAGTGGATAACCTCACATTTATCCACATTATACTGCACCTGCCATGCATTTGCCCACTCACCTAACCTGTCCAAGTCACCTTGCAGCCTCTTAGCATCCTCCTCACAGTTCACACGGTCACCCAGCTTAGTGTCACCTGCAAACTTGGAGATATTATACTAAATTACTTCATCTAAATGATTAATGTATATTGTAAATAGCTGGGGTCCCAGCACTGAGACCTGCGGCACCCCACTAGTCACTGCCTGCCATTCTGAAAAGGACCCGTTTATCCCGACTCTCTGCTTCCTGTCTGTCAATCAGTTCTCTATCCACGTCAATACATTACCCCCAATACCATGTACTTTAATTTTGCACACCAATCTCTTGTGTGGGACCTTGTCAAAAGCCTTTTGAAAGTCCAAACACACCACATCCACTGGTTCTCCCTTGTCCACTCTACTAGTTACATCCTCAAAAAATTCTAGAACATTTGTCAAGCATGATTTCCCTTTCATAAATCCATGCTGACTTGGACCGATCCTGTCACTGCTTTCCAAATGCGCTGCTATTTCATCTTTAATAATTGATTCCAACATTTTCCACGCTACTGATGTCAGGCTAACCAATCTATAATTACCCATTTTCTCTCTCCCTCTTTTCTTAAAAAGTGGTGTTACATTAGCTACCCTCCAGTCCATAGGAACTAATCCAGAGTCGATAGACTGTTGGAAAATGATCACCAATGCATCCACTATTTCTAGGGCCACTTCCTTAAGTACTCTGGGATGCAGACTATCAGGCTCTGGGGATTTATTGGCCTTCAATCCCATCAATTTCCCTAACACAATTTCCCGCCTAATAAGAATTTCCTTCAGTTCCTCCTTTTCACTGGACCCTCAGTCCCCTAGTATTTCCGGAAGGTTATTTATATCTTCCTTCGTGAAGACAGAACCAAAGTATTTGTTTAACTGGTCCACCATTTCTTTGTTCCCCATTATAAATGCACCTGAATCTAACTGCAAGGGACCTACGTTTGTCTTCACTAATCTTTTTCTCTTCACATATCTATAGAAACTTTTGCAGTCAGTTTTTATGTTCCCAGCAAGCTTCCTCTCATACTCTATTTACCCCCTCCTAATTAAACCCTTTGTCCTCCTCTGCTGAATTATAAAATTCACCCAGTCCTCAGGTTTGCTGCTTTTTCTGGCCAATTTATATGCCTCTTCCTTGGATTTAACACTATCCTTAATTTCTCTTGTTAGCCACGGTTGAGCCACCTTCCCCGTTTTATTTTTACTCCATACAGGGATGTACAATTGTTGAAGTTCATCCATGTGATCTATAAATGTTTGCCATTGCCTATCCACCGTAAACCTTTTAAGTATCACTCGCTAGTCTATTCTAGCCAATTCCCGTCTCATACAATCGAAGTTACCTTTCCTTAAGTTCAGGACTCTAGTCCCTGATTTAACTGTGTCACTCTTCATCCTAATAAAGAATTCTACCATATTATGGTCACTCTTCCCCAAGGGGCCTCGCACAATAAGATTGCTAATTAGTCCTTTCTCATTACACATCACCCAGTCTAGGTGGCCAGCCCTCTAGTTGGCTCCTCGACATATTGGTCTAGAAAACCATCCCTAATACACTCCAGGAAATCCTCCTCCACCGCATTGCTACCAGTTTGGTTAGCCCAATCAATATGTAGATTAAAGTCGCCCATGATAACTGCTGTCCCTTTATTGCTCGCATCCCTAATTTCTTGTTTGATGCTGTCCCCAACCTCACTACGACTGTTTGGTGGTCTGTACACAACTCCCACAAGCATTTTCTGCCCTTTGGTATTCCGTAGCTCCACCCATACCGATTCCACATCATCCAAGCTAATGTCCTTCCTTACTATTGCGTTAATTTCCTCTTTAACCAGCAACGCCATCCCACCTCCTTTTCCTTTCTGTCTATACTTCCTGAATGTTGAATACCCCTGGATGTTGAGCCTTGGTCACCTTGGAGCCATGTCTCCGTGATGCCAATTACATCATACCCATTAACAGCTATCTGCGTAGTTAATTCGTCCACCTTATTACGAATACTCCTCGCATTGAGGCACAGAGCTTTCAGGCTTGTCGTTTTAACACACTTTGCCCCTTTAGAATTTTGCTGTAATGTGGCCCGTTTTGATTTTGCTTTGGGTTTCTCTGCCCTCCACTTTTATTTTTCTTCTTTCTATCTTTTGCTTCTGACCCATTCTACTTCCCTCTGTCTCCCTGCATAGGTTCCCATCCCCCTGCCATATTAGTTTAACACGTCCCCAACAGCACTAGCAAACACTCCCCCTAGGACATTGGTTCCGGTCCTGCCCAGGTGCAGATCGTCCGGTTTGTACTGGTCTCACCTCCTCCAGAACCAGTTCCAATGTCCCAGGAATTTGAATCCCTCCCTGCTGCACCACTGCTCAAGCCACGTATTCATCTGAGCAATCCTGTGATCCCTACTCTGATTAGCACATGGCACTGGTAGCAATCCTGAGATTACTACTTTTGAGGTCCTACTTTTTAATTTAGCTCCTAGCTCCCTAAATTTTCCTTGTAGGACCTCATCCCATTTTTTACCTATATCGTTGGCACCTATATGCACCACGACAACTGGTTGTTCACCCTCCCCCTTCAAAATGTCCTTCAGTCGCTCCGAGACATCCTTGACCCTTGCACTAGGGAGGCAACATACCATCCAGGAGTCTCGATTGCAGCCGCAGAAACGTCTACCTATTCCCCTTTACAATAGAATTCCCCACTACTATAGCTCTCCCACTCTTTTTCCTGCCTTCCTGTGCAGAAGAGCCACCCACGGTGCCATGACCTTGGCTGCTGTTGCTCTCCCCTGATAAGTCATCCCCCGCAACAGTACCCAAAGCAGTGTATCTGTTTTGCAGGGGATGACCGCAGGGGACCGCTGCACTATCTTCCTTCCACTGCTCTTTCTGTTGGCCACCTATCCCCTATCTGGCTGTGTACCCTTTACCTGACTGATCTATTTTTGCATGTTCTGAAAACATGAATATTGATGGTAGACTTAAAACAAGGTTGGCGCACAAAAAAATTGAAAAAAGCTGCAAACGATGTTATTTCCTTCTCAGCACCATACTCCAACAAATTATTGATTTGTATTGACATTGACATTCTGATAACAGGATGTGACACACGAGGGATGTGCTTCCTGTATTTCAGAGGCAACCTATGCAATCACTCATCAGTTGTGTTGCAGCATATAAACTCTTGAGGGACATAAGTAAGGATACATATCATAGTCTTTCTTCTGCCTCTTTTTTTCTTTCAGACTCTAAGTGCTACAGGTCACCGTTGGCACGAACAGGCAGCATCTGGACAGCTCAGGATGAGGGGCCTCTGCAGTAGTTAGTATGGAGGCCTCTGGTTTCAAGATTCTTTCTTTTTAAGTACACATGGAGTTAATAAGGATGGGGAGTCAAGGAAATTGTGTTTTAACTGCCAGTTATTTCCCAATACATTCGACATACTGAAAATGAGACAGTTAGGTGGCATTAAATCAGAACAAACTACTGATTGGAGTTAAAGTGCAGCATAGAAATGGTTATCAGAGTGAAGAATCAAGCATGCAGAGCAGGTTTTATTCCTGCATAAAGTAATTTTGCTTAAAGGGGAAGTACTGTCTGGTTGCAGAGTTCAGTGGGGAAAAGCTGTCTGCAGCAGCCAACCTGTGCTGTAAAGCATCTGCATTCATTGATTGTACAGCAGCAATTTGATATTCTGGAGATGCACAATATAAGTACAATTGTTTTTCCTTTGAACTTTTAGCTGAAGAACTATTATTTCCAAATTTAAAATAAAGGTAAAGCTTGACAGCTGTGATTGTTATGTGGTGAAGTCATTAAATAAGACATGATTGGAAGCTATGTATACTCATACAAAATAGTTCTTCATAACAATATTCCTTTAGGAGGCAATTGCCCCTCTGTTTCTGTGTGCAAATGCAATTATATGTAGCTATTAACATTTTCATCTAGTCTAAGGGAAAATATGACTTTCCATCTATTGTGTTCCGAACACAGATGAGACCGCACACAGGGAGATTAAAGTGACAGTGACCTCAGTCTTTATTAAGACACTCCAGAGTGAGGAACAGGTCTTAGGGGCCGGCTTACATACAGTGCTCCGAAGGGATGCTAGGATCCCTTGGGGCTTCAGGGGATGCGCTCCCTGGTGGCGGAACATGGGAGTGCATGCTTTACAGATACACATCACCCCCCACCACCCCCAAAGTCAAAGTGAAAACTACAAGATGATTTACAAGGCGGTCGGGAGCCTTTCTTTCCCTGGTGGACCACCTCGGTACAAATGTCTGTTCTGGTATGTTGGCTGTGTCCTCACTGGGCTGGCGTGTTGTTGGCCCTGCAGGGCTGCTGGGTGAGCCTGGCCTTGCTGGGCTGTTGGGCGTGATGGGTTCAATTTCCTGGTCCGGGGTGGTGTCATTGATCCTTTGGGTGTGTGTTGTGGGCTCGAAAAAGGTGGTGTCTGCTATGGGTTGTTCAGGGCAGTCTGTGAACCGCAGCCTCGTTTGGTCCAGGTGCTTTCTGCAAATTTTTCCATTGTTCAGTTTGAATATAAACACCCTACTCCCTTCTTTAGCTATCACCGTGCCCGCGATCCATTTGGGACCATGTCCATAGTTTAGCACATACACGGGGTCATTCAGATCAATTTCCCGTGACACAGTGGCGTGACCATCGTTTACATTTTGTTGCTGCCGCCAGCTCTCTACCTGATCATGCAGGCACTGGTGAAGCATGGCCCGTTGTCACTGACCACTTTTCAAACACTTCCATGACCATCAACAAGTCTGCGGGCTGCGCCACCATCAACAAGTTTGCAGGCTGTGCCATTTCCACACCCATGGTGGGCAATGCTAGCCAACTGAGAGCATCCGCACAGTTCTCGGTGCGTGGCCTGTGGCGGATGGTATAGTTATACGCTGATAGCGCGAGTGCCCACCTTTGTATGCGGGCTGAGGCATACCTCTGTCCCTTGTTTTCAGCGAACAGGGATATGAGGGGCTTGTGATCGGTTTCCAGCTCAAATTTGAGGCCAAACAGGTATTGATGCATTTTCTTTACCCCGAACACACACGCTAATGCCTCTTTCTCAATCATGCTGTTGGCCCTCTTGGCCTTTGACAAGCTCCTGGAGGCATAGGCGACAGATTGCAACTTCCCCGCAACGTTAGCTTGTTGTAATACACACCCGACTCCGTACGACGACGCATCACATGCTAGCACAAGTCTTTTACACGGGTTATACAATACAAGCAGCTTGTTGGAGCATAAAATGTTTCTGGCTTTCTCAAAAGTAATTATTTAGTTTTTTTCCCCATACCCAGTTCTCACCTTTACGCAATAACACGTGTAGGTGCTCCAAGAGGGTGCTTAACCCCGGTAGGAAGTTACCAAAATAGTTGAGGAGTCCCAGGAATGACCGCAGCTCCATGACATTCTGTGGCCTGGGTGCGTTCCTGATAGCTTCTGTCTTGGCGTCTGTGGGCCGAATGCCGCCCGCCGTGATCTTTCTCCCCAAAATTTCCACTTCTGTTGCCATGAAGACGCATTTCAACCTCTTCAGCCGCAGCCCTACGCGATCCAGTCGCTGGAGGACCTCCTCCGGGTTTTGTAGGTGCTCGACGGTGTCCCGACCCATGACCAATATGTCGTCCTGAAAAACCACCGTGCATGGTACCAACTTGAGTAGGCTCTCCATGTTTCTCTGGAAGATCGCTGCAGCCGACCGAATTCCAAACGGGCATCTGTTGTAGATGAACAGTCTCTTGTGCGTGTTGATGCAGTTGAGGCCCTTCGAAGACTCATCCAGCTCTTGCGTCATGTAGGCCGAAGTCAGGTCAAGCTTGGTGAACGTCTTGCCTCCTGCCAGCATCGCAAATAGGTTGTCTGCCTTAGGTAGCGGGTATTGGTCCTGCAGCGAGAAACTTTAGTTCCTTTATAATCGCCGCAAATCCTGACCGTGCCATCACTTTTGAGTACTGGAACAATCGGGCTGGCCCACTTGCTGAATTCCACTGGGGAGATGATCCCCTCATGTTGCAGCCTGTCCAGCTCGATTTCCACTCTCTCCCTCATCATGTGAGGTACCGCTCGCGCCTTGTGTTGAATGGGTCGTGTCTCTGGGACCAAATGGATCCGCACCTTTGCCCTGGAAAAGGTTCCAATGCCTGGCTCAAAAACGGAAGGAACTTTGTTAAGAACCTGGGTACATGAGGCCTCATCGACATGTGATAGCGCTCGGATGTCATCCCAGTTCCAGCGGATTTTGCCCAGCCAGCTCCTTCCAAGTAGTGTGGGGCCATCGCCCGGGACAATCCAGAGTGGCAGTTCATGCACCGTGCCCTCGTAGGTGACCTTGACCATGGCGCTGCCCAGGACAGCGATGAGCTCTTTGGTGTACGTTCTCAGTTTCGTGGTTACTCAGGGCTGGTCTGAGTGCCTTGTGGCACCCCAGTCTCTCAAACATCTTTTTACTCATGGTGGATTAGCTAGCGCCAGTGTCCAGTTCCATGGCTATGGGTAAGCCATTCAATTTTACATTTAGCATTAGAGGTGGACATTTCATCGAAAATGTGTGCACCCCGTGTACTTCAGCATCTGCCTCCTCTCTCTGAGGCTTGAAATTGCTTTGACCCACCATGGACCGATCTTCCTCTGCTACGTGGTGGTTAGCAGGTTTTGCAGAGCTTGCAGCTCATCTGCAAGCTCGTTGGAGGTGCCCCATTGTTCCACAGCTCTTGCAAACGTACCCTTTGAAGTGGCATGAATAGGCTGAATGGAAGCCTCCACAACACCAACAAGGTGTGAATTGTCTTGCATTCATCCTTTGTTGCGGACTGAGTCATCTGGGTCACCGGAGGCCTGCTGGCAGTTGCAGACTCGTGGTTTCTGCCTTGTACATTTCTGCTCGCAAACACAGTTCCAGTTAATTTATGAACATTGCTAGCACTTGTGTGCTGAGAGATTTGTTTGGTGTTATCACTGGTGAACATAAACGCCTGTGCTATCGCAATGGCCTTACTGAGGGTCGGTGTCTCTACAGTCAAAAGTTTTCGTAGGATGGTCTCGTGGCCAATGCCCAGTACAAAAAAGTCTCTGAGCATCTGCTCCAGGTAGCCATCAAACTCACATTGTCCTGCAAGTCGCCTTAGCTCGGCGATGTAGCTCGCCAGTTCCTGACCTTCAGATCGCTGGCACGTGTTGAACCGATACCTCGCCATCAGCACACTCTCCCTCGGGTTAAGATGTTCCAGAATCAGTGTACACAGCTCCTCATATGACTTATCTGTGGGTTTCACTGAAGCCAGAAGATTCTTCATGAGGCTGCAGGTCGGTGCCCCGCAGACCGTGAGGAGGACCGCTCTCCTTTTTGCAGCGCTTCCTCCTCCGTCCAGTTCGTTGGCTACAGAGTACTGGTCTAACTGTTCAACATAGGCTTCCCAGTCGTCATCCTCCGAGGACTTCTCCAGGATGCCCACAGTTTGCTGCATCTTTGCATTGGATTCGTATATTCATCGCCAGTTATTGTGTTCCTAAAACAGATGAGACCGCACACAGGGAGATTAAAGTGACAGTGACCTCAGTCTTTATTAAGACACTCCAGAGTGAAGAACAGGCCTTAGGGGCCGGCTTATATACAGTGCTCCCAAGGATGCTGGGATCCCTTGGGACTTCAAGGGATGCGCTCCCTGGTGGCAGAACATGGGAATGCATGCTTTACATATACACAACACCATCCATTTTGGAAATTTTCTTTCCAATACTGCAAAATCTGGGGTTGTGCTTTGGTGAAGGGTGAAGGGAAATAGACATTAGTACACGTTAGATTGAGAGAGATTAAGTAGACTAGGTCAATATTCCCTAGAGTTTAGAAGAATGGGAGGTGATCTCACTGAAATGTATAAAATGTTTAAGGGGCTTGTCAGGGGAGATGTTGGGAGGATGTTTACCCTGGCTGGGGAGTCTAGAACTAGGGGGTCACAGTCTCAGAATAACGGATCAGCCATTTAGAACTGAGATGAAAAGAAATTTCTTCACTCAAAGGCTGGGAATTCTCTACCCCAGAGGGCTGTGGATGTTCAGTCGTTGAGTATATTGAAGACAGAGATTGATAGATTTTTGGATACTAAGGGAACTAAGGGATGTGGGAATAGTGTGGGAAGGTGGAGTCGAGGTAGAAGATCAGTCATGATTTTATTGAAAGACGGAGCAGGCTCAAAGGGCCAAATGGCCTTCTCCTGCTCCTATTTCTTATGCTGTTATGTTAGCATATCATATTCCCTTCCACTGGTAACCTCCGATGCACACTTTATGCAGATTGGAGTTTAAATAGTTAAATACACCATCCCAATACAACTTATTTTTAACTAAAGGTATTAAAGTCTACATCAACTCAGAAATCAGGACTGTTAGAAAGTCTTTGATAAAAGTGTTTGGAATGGCCACTGACACTTGCTTTGATATGCAGCAATAAAATAAGCAATGTGGGTGTGTCTATCACATTAGTATATTAGTTGCATATTCTGAATGCAAATTGGACATATTTACAATCTAACTTTTCATCTGTTCATCCAAGAGGAAAGGTTACTTGTGTCCTTGGGTCTGAAACTAAATTATTTTGGAGATGGTGTGGTCTTATGCTTTGTGGCATACCATTACAGCATCTTTTTATGTCTTATGTTTTAAATGTTTATTTTCAAAAAAACCATGATGCCTTCAACTTAATGGGTAACAAATTAATAGAATGGAACACTGCATCAATAGTAATAAAGTATGGATTTCCGCCACCCCCCCCCCCGCCATTCATTCTACATTCTGAGTTTCTGGTCTCAGAAAGAATGATGAGTGCACTTCCCTAAAGGAAAGGATCCTGACCAACAGATCCACCACAGATCCAATCCATGTCCGGACCGGGGTCAAGCAGGGCTGTGTCATCGCACCGACACTCTTCTCGATCTTCCTCGCTGCAATGCTCCATCTCACTCTCAACAAGCTCCCCGCTGGAGTGCCACTAAACTATAGAACCAGTGGGAACCTGTTCAACTTTCATCACCTGCAGGCTAGATCCAAGACCGTCCCATCTTCTGTCATCGAACTACAGTATGCAGAAGACGCTTGCGTCTGCGCACGAACTCCAAGCCATCGTCAACATCTTCACCGAGGTGTATGAAAGCATGGGCTTTACATTAAACATCCGTAAGACAAAGGTCCTCCACCAACCTGACCCCACCACACAGCACTGTGCCCCCGGTCATCAAAATCCATGGCGCGGCCCTGGACAACGTAGACCACTTTCCATATCTCGGGAGCATACTATCAGCAAGGGCAGACATCAATGACGAGGTCCAACATCTCCTCCAGTGCACCAGCGCAGCCTTCGGTCACCTGAGGAAGAGAGTGTTCAAAGATCAGGCCCTCAAATCTGGCACCAAGCTTATGGTTTATAGGGCTGTTGTGATACCCGCCCTCCTTTATGGCTCAGAGACATGGACCATCTACAGTAGACACCTCAAAGAACTGGAGAAATACCACCAACGATGTCTCCGCAAGATCCTGCAAATCCCCTGGGAGGATAGATGCACCAACGTCAGTGTTCTCGATCAGGCCAACATCCCCAGCATCGAAGCACTGATCACACTCGACCAGCTCCGTTGGGCAGGCAACATTGTCTGCATGCCCGACACAAGACGCCCAAAGAGGGTGTCCTTGAAACTCCTTCACGGCAGGTGAGCAGAGGAAATGTTTCAAGAACACCCTCAAAGCCTCCTTGATAAAGTGCAACATCCCCACCGACACCTGTGAGTCTCTGGCCAAAGACCGCCCTAAGTGGAGGAAGAGCGCTGAGCACCTCGAGTCTCGTCACTGAGAGCATGCAGAAAACAAGCGCAGGCAGTGGAAGGAGCGTGCGGCAAACCAGACACCCCACCCACCCTTTCCTTCAACCACTGTCTGTCCCACCTGTGACAGAGACTGTAATTCCCTTATTGGACTGAACATTCACCTGAGAACTCACTTTTCGAGTGGATGCAAGTCTTCCTCGATTTTGAGGGACTGCCTATGATGATGAAAGGAAAGGAAAAGGATGTCAAACATGAAATTGCAGTACACCTTTTAGCAGATCATTTAAGAACAATTATAGTTTTAACTGATCATTGCCTTTCAGCAAGAAACTGGTGGATGGTGCAGGGAGACTGAAGGAGTTGACAAATATTAATTTACAAATTAGGAATAAAAGTTAAGTCTTAACTTAAAATCTCTATAAAATTGTCAATTAGAATAGTGCATTAATACATATATTTGCTGTACTATAAACTACATTTGTACACAAGCTGCTCTCCAAATGTTCAGGAAGTTGTCAAGGGAAGGTGGCCAATGCCAATAGGGGTACTTTCTGTAGTCATGGAGATAAAGTTAAAACAAGAATTGACCCATATTCTTAAGAAGTGGTATTGGTCTCGATTACCTGCTCACCTTCTTAGTTACAGAATGTAAAAGTAGAAAAGAAACTGAAAAGATTGTTGGTCAATAAGAATGACTCACAAAGAATGTATTTCTCATACGGATGACAATACTTTTGTGTGTGATTGGCAGAATCAGTGCTGGGGAGTGAGATATGTTTCTCCTCTTACCCAGTGATGTCATCAAGCATCCTAGATTATTTATTACATAGCCAAAATAAAAAGCAGATGTACTACAGGGCTCCCCTGCATTGTTTGAACAATGTAA
The DNA here is from genome assembly GCF_044704955.1 of Pristiophorus japonicus. NCBI lineage: Eukaryota > Metazoa > Chordata > Chondrichthyes > Pristiophoridae > Pristiophorus > Pristiophorus japonicus. Next base: position 166,213,466 of record NC_091983.1, read on the forward strand.
TTCAGCCTTAACCTCAGAAGAGCACCCATTACTACACCAGTGTGATATTTTCCATTTCCATTTCCCCAACTGTCTGTCACTGTGGTCTCTCAAGCCCCGGTTGTACTTTCATCATTGTTGGTTCAGGTCAGGGTGTCCTGAACTCAATACGATCCCCCAAGGTTTAAACTGAAGCCTGAACCAAGTCAGCTCATTCACTGGGAGGTATTAAATGACCTGCCTAATGGATGCACTGACTCTTGACAGTTGAAATCAGCAGGAGATTCACATCAGCCATTTATAGTAGCCTGATGGCAATCTGCTGCTCCGCAGCACTCCAAAAATCCAATTGGCATAAATGATTCCTTACTGTTTATAACTGGCCAGTTGCAGTGAGTCTACTGTGAATTGAGAACAAATATGAATTTGCAAAACCAGATGAATCAAAGACAGACTGAAACAATAGCTATCAGTGATGAGTTTCAATCAAGGTAGCTTGCATTGGATAATGCTGAAACAAATTGAGAACCCAAAGTACACTGAATTTAACTCGATTGTATTAGCCGATCAAATATACTGTTCAACCACTTTAGCTAGTCCGTTTAAGAAAAAAGGACACCAGCTTCTATGCTATCTCCTTGTACACTTGCACACCATCATGTTCTGTTTCCTGATGTGGTTTCCAGTTTCGCAAAGAGAGTCAAAGCAACAAAGTTAAGTTTTGTTGTTTTCCTCTTAACTTGCATAAGGTTGCCTTACCACGTGGAGGACGGATTATCCAGCTCATGTGTTCAGTATATGACTGAACTTTATTTTCGCACCATGACATCTTATTCCTATTGATCTGATAGTTGCCCAATTGTTGGCAGTTTTATTGTGTGTAAGGGGGGGTGCGGGGGTGATTCAATTCCTCGTAGTCTTACAGAAGACTTCTAATTGCTGATAGGAATGTCAGACTATGTGCCCTGAGAATTGCACACTACAGTTACTAGGTTTGGGTAATTAATATTCACTTCAGATTTCGCATCCAAAAAGAAAAGCATCCCAATCTCCATTCTTTTAGCACTGTTCCCTGAGAACATCAGTTGAGACCAAATGAGAGCCTCTATCTAACCTGACTTTATAATCTTACAGTTATAATAGATTTTTAAAATATACATATGGAAAAGAAGAAGGTAATTTGTTTTAAAAGTACTATAGCCTTTCAACTCAGCTCTAGGAAATCAGATTTAAACACACTTTTGCAAGGCTCTGCTCCTAATGTTAGACTTCACTTGATGATGCTGAAACAGATTCAGAACCCAAATTGTACTGAATTTGACTGATTGTATTAACACACAAATTATATTGTTCAAACACTTAGGGGCGGATATTGATGGCCTTACCGCCCACTGCCGCCGACTACCGCTGATATTCCTTTGGTTGAACCGCCCAGTGGCCTGGAGCAGGCGGGTGGGGAGAGCCGCTGGGAAGCGCCCATTGACATCAGCGAACGGCTGAGTCGCACCAATGAGCTCCCACCTGCCAAGATGGGATATTCATGTGGGCGGGAGTCAGCGGGACTCGGCGGCAGAATGGGGATGGACCGCTGGCTGGAGGCTGGTCTGTCCCCGACAGTAAGTAGGAAGATGCTGAAAAAAAGGTGAGTTAACTTTTTGTAATTTATTTCTTTACAGGGATTTACCTGGATGGGGTCCCTGAAGGTCTTCAGATGTTTTTTTTTTGTTGATGCTTTTTCTTTCCAGTTCTTCGACCTTCCATGGCCAGATTCCATCCTCGGCGGCACTTGGGCGGCAAGCGCCTTTGTCACCGCGATTGGGCGCTCCCGCCGGCTGCCGCCCAGATTGGCAGCGTAAGTCGCTCATTTGCCGCCTGCCGACCTTCAAGGACCTTCTTCATTAATATCCCACCCAAAGTGTCGCCCGGACCTTGGCGGCCATCGGCAATCCTTTGGACAGCACTTGGGCGGGCGGAGGCCTTCATCAATTTTGGGCCCTTGGGCTTGTCCCATCAAGAAAAAGAACACTAATTTCCCTATACACGAACACACTACCATTATGCGGGTGGGAGCACAGATCACAGAATTGGGAATGCAGGTCTTTGATGTGTTCTAGTTATCATGCTAAAAAAAAATTTTTATGTTTTTGAAGGCCATATTGTCCATTCAGTGTGAGGCTCATTACCTGTTTAAATGTTATGCAAAAGCCAAATCTTATGATTTGAAAAATGCCTCCTCTCCCGTAGTGCTGCTTTCCTCATATCTGTTGGGGCTGGCTTTTAAGAGTTGACTTTTAAAAAAATGTGTAGCAATTTTCAAACTGGTTTGCAATTTTATTTGGCTTGTTATATTGTTTTATCTTCATTTTCATTGGTGTATTAAGTTTGATGGCTGTTTAGATATGATATTGTTCCATTGCAGAACTTTTATTTACAACTCCTTTTTCGACAACATTCTTGTTTCCAACTACTACATCATTTACAACAATCAAACTGTACCCAGACGTTACTATTTTGGGCTTTCCAATGCTGCTCCGAGCTTTGGAAGAGTAAGAAAAGTTTTTGAGGGGACATTCTAACCCATTCTAAGATCCAAATTTAGTGTCCCAGACAGTTCATCCTGGGCATGTCAGAGGAGACCTGTAATTACCACCTCCATTTCACAAAACAGACTGTCACATAGCTGTGCCATCTCCAGGAAACTGACCTGCAGATAAGTTCTCCACATAGATAGCTCTATTTGTGGGTGTGAAGGTCAGTACTGTATTAAACATTTACACTATTGGACCCTTCTGAGTCTACACCAGATGCCAAATCAGTCAATTCCCTGTCAACAGGTGCATTAAGCAAATGGTAGAGGCCTTGTTTGCTAGAGACAATACATTCATCATTTTCCTTGTGGAATGGAGGCATCAGCTTGGCAGAGTACAAGACATTTCTAGAGGGCCAGAGTTCCCAACAAGTCCCACTCTCCTGCTCTTTCCCCATAGCACTGCAACAATTCCTAATTGTAATTTCTTCTCCAGTTTAAGTCTGTTCCTTTGTATTTCATTCCATCTTGTTATGCAGGCAGAAATGTAATCTTGAGATGTTATTTCAAGGAGGACATTCACAGTGGCAGACATATGCCCAACCATTTTGTGCCTCTATATTGGATTTCCTCTTAGTTCATTTTTGCCTGGCACTGCTACCCAACCTCGTGCTGAGCCTTGGCAAATATTTAAAATCTATTTTGAGCCACAGAACAATATGAAAGCCCTGCAAAGAGTCTCTGAGTATGTGCAGCATGTGGCAGGGAAAGCAGCAGAGTTCAATGCCATACTTTGCAGCACGATCAGAAAGGGCTTCTCCACAATGCGGAGCTGCCTGAGGTGAATGACAAGTCCAGAGACTTCTGCACATGACGCGCAGAGCACAGAGGTCTCCTGACACATAACTCCATGGATATATTGAGGATTAATTTCTTGGGACTATACACCCTGGTGATTGGGTCTGGATCTCCTGCAGTGCTGCCTTATGACCCTGGCTTCTTGGGTTGTCTGTTGTTCCTCCTCTTTTTCCTCCTCCAACAAATAAATCGTAAAGAGGGGAATACCCATGGGGAAAACTATTTTGCAGCCATCTCCTTCTTGATAGGCTAATTCTGCAAACAAGAACCAGTCTCGAGGGAGACTTCCAAATTAATTTAAGAGCCTCTAAACTAAAGAGCAAAAAATAAATCTTGACAAAAGACGAATCCAAAGTCCCTAATAGCACAATGAAACATAACAATTCACCTTTGAGATCCCAGCATCAGCGCTCCTCAGCTGCTAGTCTAAGTTGTCCCTGTTTGATAAGATAAGTGGTCATATACTAGGGTGCAACTGTTGGAATTTAGGACTTATTGGGCTAGATTTCCCCTCTTTCTGGTGGGGTGGTGCAGGACAGGATTTCGGCCTACTTTCTATACCCATTTTAACCTCTATTCATTTACATCTGTGAAGATTAATTAGAAATGCAGTGTGGGCTCCTTGCAGGATCCCCAACACCAAGTGGGAGCCCATCATTGCAACATCAGAAGATATCTGTCGCAACATTTTAAGGGACACAAAAAGCCCTGAGAATGAGACTGGCTGCAGTTTTTGTAGATGTCAGCTGAGACTGCAGCCTACAAAGCCAAGTGCTAGGGCTCACTTGGAGAGGGAGGAGGCCTCTACAGGGTCCCCTCCCTCTATTGACAGAATTTGGCTCTTACCTCCGGATTTCTTGGCCGACCACCACCTTTCAACAGGTGCTCTCATGCAGCGGTGGTAAGAGGCAAGGAAGGGAGGAAAGTTGGTCTGGAAGCCAAACCCTGTCCCTCTGCCAGCATTTACATGTGATGGGCGAGGAAGTCCTGGTGCAAGTCCTGGCAGAGGTAGGCGGGGGAGGGGGGGGGACGGGGGAGGAGGGGCAGGGGAAAACAGCGGTTGGTTTTACAGTCTGAATTTGCTTTGTTTTCCTCTGTTATTTTTGGCAGAATCAATAAGAAATCCAGCCCATGATGTCAACCTAGCCTAAACCATGGCTGCATCTTACCTGAGGCAGGCACATCTTATACTCCCCTCACTTCTAGTAACATTTAGTGCACAACTTAAATGGATGTAAAATGGTATATTCACTGTAAACCGCAGATTCTGACCCTCAGATCGTTTCGCCAGATTCATGCACTACCAAAGCTTTTTGCCATTAAGGGATTATTGGGCAATATCATATGATACCTATTTCCTCTTTTAATCAGCCACTCCTTTCAGGTGAACAGGACAACGTTCCTATTGTGATAATTAAGTCCTTGATCAATGCCATGGACAATATGGCCCGGAATTTCACGAAAATCTTTGGATAACTTCACTGGGAATCCACCAGAGGAAAAAGGCAGGAACCCAGTTATGCAGGGTCTCCATTACCATCATGGCCGCAATGTTCTTTACCAGGACGGGCCTGGTGCAGGCGGTCAGCGTGGTAGGTTGCAACCCTGTTCTTGCTTATATCCCGCTGCAGAAATCAACTTTGCACTAATGGGATCTATTAAGCCCATCCTGCGCGTTACCCAAGTCAATTAAATGGTGCTTCTCTGATTACATCATCAATGACACGATTTCAACAGGATATTTAAAGGAGCCATGGCCATATTGCATTTGTAGGTTCATCTAGCAGTGTGCAGGCACTACACTGCACCATTGGAGTGTTACAAGTTTTAAACATGACTGCACAGAGGCAGAGGGCTGCACCCAGGTTCTCCATATTCATAATTGCTGCTTTGGCTCACGCTTCTGTTCGCAACAGGCTGTGGTATACAATGTGAAATTACTAAAATAACACGGAACAAGGTTTGGCTGAGAAGAAGAATGAATTCCCGCTGACTGTCTCGGAGTAAAGTTAAGGCTTATTTAAAAACCAACTGAAATCATTAATTAAACAAAAAGCACTATACCCATACACCAAACTGAAAATCAGTGTGTAAGACATGATCTGAAAATAATACAATTGTCAGGTTATTGTAGATATAGCTCCTTGCTTAACAGTGAATAAGACTCTTTGCAATGATCATCATAGGCGGTCGATCGAAGCGAGGATGACTTGCTCCCACGCCAAAAAGGATGAGTTCACAGATGTTTCAACGAAGGACCTAATATTCCAGATCCCGAACCACATCTTGAAGGTTGGAAGATGCCTGTGTGTGGATTTTGTGTGGTGGCCGTTGCACATCTGCAACGACGCGGCCTTTATCCAGTGGCAGGGGTTAACCAGGACAACTGGAGACCAGCTCTGCTGCACAGACCTAGTGCACACACATATCGCAGTGTGGGCTGGCCTGTGCTTCTGCTGGGGCCTCACCTCTTCTGGGCCCCGAACTCACGCCTCTCATAGGCCCCGATCACATCCCTCTACGAACTCTTGCCGCTCCTGACACATATGGCTGTGGTGAAACTACAAGGTCCCTCGCCCCGCCAGCCCCCAACTCCCATCCTCATTCAATAGAGCCAACAAGACCAGAGCAAGGTGTGTGTAAGAATAAAAGTATTATTAATGATTCAAATTGATTATGTGTATGTATAAATGTTAAAAGTGTAGATTAACAGAAAGGCCTGTTTGTGTTGTGATAAAATGGAAGCCCACAGATTGCCAGCATAGGCTAAGCTTTATAAGAAACAAAATGAAAGCCCCCAGAGCCGCCGCATGGGTTTTGTGTATTGGAAAGCCATTTAAACTAATCAGGGATGGCTGAGCCAGACCAGACAGCCACATGTGTGAGGAGAGCCAATAAGGAGCTGCCCTGGAGCCAAGATCCAATCATGAGGCTTTCAGAGGGACAATGGACTTAAGGAATTTAAAAACTCAAGCCACACAGGTTGTTCTCTCTCTTGGACACACGGCAGGAGACATCCCTGAAGACCAGTTAAAACAGCAAGCCGTGTGTCCAAACCAGCCAACAAAAGGGACGTAACGTATATCACTCGTTATTATAATGTCATTGTAGCTCTGTTACAACATAAGTGACAACTGTTGGTAATGTGCATGTGTGTGTCTTTTTAAGATAACTGATCACTGCTGCGAATGCGCATATGTGTATGTTTTTAATAAATCCTTCCAATTGTTTTGAACGAATCGTCTCACTGTCAAATATAAGGCCAGAGAGATTCAGAAATCTTACAAAATTGCTGGAGAATGCGGGCAACTGGCCAGACAGCTTTTTGATGATTCTTTTGAACAATTGGAAATCTTGGGAGTTGCGATTCTAACCTGTGTTGCGATTATAATTGGAACAATTAAACGGATTGGGAATTGCGTCTTAGGGGAGTAGTCGTCTCGATAGTTGGAACTGTTTAAGTGGGGACCCACCAGTAGTTATATTCAAAAGACACAGGATGAAGGGATCGATCATGGACAGAAAGCCAACAATAAAAAGTAATGTTGAGCTAGTTTATCAGGAGAGGTTGTCCAAAAGCTCCCGATACAAGATGCAGAAGAGTTAAGGGCACAGGCACAGCACGAGGGTGGAGCTGCATCATTTGGGGAGATGGTGAAGCTCATCCCGGAGAGAGTAGATAGGGGAGAGCTGAGATCAAAATGGGCAAACAATCTTGTGGCATTTAATGCCTTTTATTGTGCCAGGAGAGATGAGGAATTAATGAGGCAAGACGCCAAAGTGATACAAGATTTGAAAGAATTGCAAGTAAAAGAGATTCAGTTAAAAGAAAGAAAGATTGAAGGTATAAAACAGCAAAAGGAAGAATGCCCCCATCTTGTGAAGCAGTTAAAAGAGGGAGAAATACATCAATTAAGACAAGAAATTGGCCTCTAAGGGAGGCAGACCCTCCCAGTGCCAACTAGAAATAGCGAGGCTAAAAAGTAAGTTAGGGGAGCAGCAGGCCCTGGTATCCGCAGTAACACGGGGAGCCATAACAGAGACAGCAGAAGGGGAAAAGGGAGAAACAGATTGGAAAGAGGAAGGAAGTCAGTATAATCCCCAGGAGGGTGGTGTAGGATGGGATACCTTGAAGACACAAGAGCCAGTCGTAGCCATAGTAACCACTTCTTCACGACATAATATGCACACGGCCACAGTAACCATACCGACTCACGGCCCATATCTGGGGCTGACGCCACGGCATGTAGCCATGAGTTGGGGCCCATTAATGATGGGGGCGACGCACTGGAAGTTAATAGAAGATGGGCAAATTTCAGGAGGGGTCACCCTGCGTTGGAAGAGAGAGACTTAACACGAGTCCTCCTCTTGGCCTGTTCCACTGCCCTAAAAGATAATCTGCCAGAAGCAGTCCTCTAGGCTGCCGCAGTGGACAATGCACTCATGACCGAGATCCTTAACCATTTAGGGATCTGAAACTTGGACTTAGTGGCACTGCTTAGTCAGACGAAGAAGCGCCCAGAAGAGACCCCGAAAGCTTTCAGTAATCGCCTGTCAATCAACATACGCAGAACCAGGCACCCGCAAATGCTACAGTAGGAAAGAATCAGGAACAATTTAAATCGATGTTCCTGACCCAACTCCACCCTTGAGTTAAAACCGCCCTGGGCATAGCCATGAAGTCCACTAATCAGTGGCCAGATATAGAGACCAACGCTCAAAGAGCCTGGGAGATAGTAAAAGACCAGTTAAAGGGGAAGTCACCACCGACTGCAAATAAACCAGTGTCAATGGTGGAGGGATCTCGCAACTATCCCTTTAAGGGACAGTGCTTTAACTGTAAGAAGGTGGGCCGCCTAGCAAAAGACTGCAGCAGACCCAGACCAGCACTGAACCAAGATGTAACGCATAGATACCTTCCAAGGGATGAATCCAAGCCCTTTGGGATAGATCAAAGATTGGATAAATTGATAACCCTTATACAAACCCAAATTGCCACGGGGAGGATGCAAAATCATTTACCGGTGCACACTCATTAGAGAGACCCATTCAAGGGTTGACCCTATGATTGGGTTCGGCCCCCAAAGATTGGTCGGATGTGGGCTTCTGATGTGATGGTAGCAGGAGACCAGTAGTCCTTGTTGTCTTAAAAGGGGGCAGACAGCAGATTATGCTTATCGATACTGGCTCAGCCGTTACCATCATCCACACCCCATATCCTGAACAGTATGCAGCAGTGGACAAGGGTTATACAACCACCGTGTATACAGGGAAGGCCACTGAACTTCAGTTGGGAGGCCTCACCTGTAAGGTCCCAGCACCTATGCTGATAACCACCCCCGACGGAAGGGGAATTTTAGGGACTGATGTGTTGGATCAGTATGGCGCAGTGATAGGTTACAATCAGGACTGTGTTTGGATGGGATTGGGAGGTAAGGCAGGAGCAATAGAAATTTCAGATGCTCACTCGGTTTTTGCTATTAAAAAGCCCTCTGAGTATGATGCTCCAGGGAGCGAAAATGAAGCTGTGGTGAAATTAATTCGGGAACACCTAGCGGTATTTGCCACGTGCAAGGATGACTGTTGAAAAATGGCAGGTGAGGAATCTATTGAGGGATCCCCCCACTCATTCACTAAACAGTACCCCATCCCAAAGGAGAGTCACCCTTGCATTCGAGACACCATAAAATCCCTAGTCGAGCAGGGTGTTCTTAGGACAGGCACTTTCACGACCAATTCACTTGCATGGCCGGTTAAAAAGCCTGATAGCAGCTGGTGACTGACTATTGATTACAGAAAGTTAAATTCTGTAACACCAGCCTTTAAGAGAAACTCCTACCATATTATCTCAAATTCTTGCTGGTTCCAGGTACTTCTCAACTTTCGACATCACCAATGGATTCTGGATTATCCCTGTTAAAGGAGAAGACCAGTACAAATTTGCATTCACATTTAAGGACCAGAGCTACACCTGGACATGCTTGCCTCAGGGGTTCCACAATGCCCCACGATATTCCACAAAAGAATGGCTGCAATTTTAAAAGATCTTTCCCGCCCTACCTGCTTGCTGCAGTAATAGACGACCTACTGCTGGCAACCGACAGCATGGAGGAGCATCGGTCCCTTTTGCACAAACCTTTGACATTGTTGGCTCAGGCGGGACTAAAGGTGAATCCCCGTAAGGCTCAATTAGTAAAATAATGGGTCACCTTTCTAGGAATGTCCATTTCTCCAGAGGGATCATCCCCCGACTCTCACAAGGTGGAGATAATATAGCGAATGCCATTACCCACTTCAAAAACAGCCCTACAATCATTCTTGGGTTTGGTGGGGTACCAAAGGAACTTTATCCCAGGCTTTGCAGAGTGTGCAAAGTCCCTGTATGATTGAATAAAACTGCAGGGTGATGACATACTCCCGGCATGGACTGGTGCCCACACCCAGTCCGTGGCTAAATTTAAAAACTGCAGTGATCCCTTCTGACTCCATGCAGCCCTTCCATTTGGAGGTCGGGGCCACGGAGCAAAGCCTCACGACAGTTCTGTGCCAAATGCGAGCTGATCGATTACAGCCCATTGCATATGCGTCTCGAATCCTGCAGGGGGCAGAAAAGACGTATACCGCATGCGAGCGCCACCTACTGGCCGTCTTCTGGTCGGTACATCACTTTACGTTTATTACTGGGTCACAGGCCACAATCCTGCACAGCGGACACACACCTCTGAAACTACTGATGAAACCTGGAGATTCGCTAGTTTCCTGGCAGAGTCTCAGCAAATGGATATTGGAATTTATGGAAAGAGACATTGATAACATTTCCAAATCCACCACCTTGCTGCCACAATTTATGATCTATGAGGGGGACCCACATGAATGTCCATTATCCCTGATTAACTTTGAGACCCATCCTGTGCAGAAAGAGCCCATACAGGGTGCCCCAGATGTTTACATCGATGGGTCCTCATATCACATTGAAGGATCCCATCACACCGGGTATGATGTGCTTTTGCCAGAAAGAACCATCCAGCGAAGATGCAACAGACAGTCTTCACAAAATGCAGAAATCGCCGCACTTCTAACTGCTGCAAAGGAAACCTCAGATAGACCCGTGAATATTTAGTCCGATAGTGCCTATGCTATAAACACCATGCTCTCCTTGCCCCTATACCACAAAAATGACTATTGTACAATAGACGGTAAGGCCCTGGTCCATGGGCCCTGGTTACGCCTGCTCTGGTCATACCTTAAACAGCGATCCCCAGCCCTGCTTCATAGGAAAGGTAGCAGCCCATAGAAAAGGGGGTCCACATAGTGAGGGAAATTCCAGAGCAGACAGAGCAGCCAAGGATGCTGCAATTGATGGGGAGATAGAGGATATAGTTGTTGAGCCCTGCAATGCTGTTAGCAAGGCCTCCTCAACAGATCAACTAGATTTAAATCCCTGCCGCAGCAATACTGGTCATATGCTTTTGTAAGCGCCTGGCACGAGGAAGGCAAACCCCTTCCTCAACCAACTGCCTGGGCTCCCAATACCATACCAGCCACTGCCCCTGACTCAGATGAGCAGCTGCTGATGTTCAAAAGAAAATCAAACGCCTGCCCAGTGGTGTGTGTTCCACCAGAGATGGGTCAGGAACTGCTCTCCCTCTTCACTCCCACTCTACAGCAGGGCACTATTCAGCCCTGGTAACCTTCTATAAGATAGCATCCACAGCTTGGTGGCCTTCCATGAGGGAAACAATCAACCAATATGTGGCACGATGCCCACCGTGTCTGCAACACAATCCTCCCGCATGCACTAACCGAGCCTTGCTTCAAAGCGCACCCCCACCTCAAGGGCCATGGATTCACCTCCAGATAGACTTCATTGAGCCACTTCCACAGACTCAAGGCAATTTTCAGCATGCCCTAGTGGTGGTGGATCAGTTCACTAAACGGATTGATGCATTCCCCTGCCACTCCAACACCGCAATCACAGCAGCCAAAACACTATTGAATCATGTGTTTTGTAGGTGGGGGGTACTAGTACAAGTGGACAGCGATCAAGGTTCACACTTTAGCGGTAACATTTTTATCCACCTGCAGGAAATGTTGGAGATAAAACACAAATTACATATTGCTCACCACCCCCAGTCGTCCGGAGGGGTCGAAAGGGGGAACTGGACTCTCAAGTTAATGTTAAAACAATTGTGTGCGGACCACCCCACTCAATGGGCTAACATGTTGCCATTGTGCTTAATGGCAATGAGGTCCACACCTCATAGAACAACAGGGGTCTCCCCATATCAGGCCATGACGGGGAGGCTCATGAGAACACCAGGCCAGCTAACATTAACAGGGATAACTCCCCCGACAATGAAAACATGTAGTTCCAAGTGGCTGGAACAAGTGGTAGATCACACCGATCAGATCAATCGATTAGTGGCCACCAAATTGGGGAAGTCAAAAAGACAAATTAAAAAGTACTTTGACAAGAAAGTACGTCCCTTTGAATACAAGGTGGGAGACTCAGTAATTATTCCAAATTATGGGAAAAAGGAGTGTTATATCTTGAATAAAGCAATGTGACTGAGTACTGTAGATGTGAGTAAGTGTGACCTTAGTCTCTTTATTCTAACTCCAGAGTGCTGGTACGGCCTGCTTATATACAATGCTCCCAAAGGATGCTGGGATCCCTTAGGTCTCCAACAGATATGCCCTCTGGTGGTGGTAGAATGCTGGTTACATAGAGTTGCATACATAACATCACTCCCTCCCAAAGTCAGTAGTACACTTATTTACAGGGTGAGACGATCTGGGGCTTTTCGTTCCCTAGTCGATCGTCTCGGTATAAATGCAGGGCAGGTGAGTCGGTTGGTTCTTCGCTGGGCTGCTGCGCAGCTGGTCTTGCTGGGCTGCTGGGGATGGTGAGTTCAGCTTCGTGGTCAACCATGATGTCGGTTGCCACTTGTGTGTGTGTCGGAGGGTCAAAGTTGGTGGTGTCCTCTTCAGGTTGCTCGTGGCTGTCTGTGAATCGCAGTTTGGTTTGGTCCAAATGCTTTCTGCACGTTAGTCCATTTGCGAGTTTGACCTGAAACACCCTACTCCCTTCTTTGGCTATGACAGTGCCAGCAAGCCATTTGGGACCATGTCTATAGTTGAGTACAAAAACAGGGTCATTGACTTCAATATCACGTGACAAATTTGTGCGATCATGGTACATGCTCTGTTGATGCCGCCTGCCCGCGACATGATCATGGCGATCAGGGTGAATGAGAGAGAGCCTTGTTTTGAGCGCCCTTTTCACAAGCAGCTCGGCTGGGGGAACCCCGGTGAGCGAGTGGGGTCTACCGCGGTACAGTCCGCCTGCAGAGACATTTCGTCTTAGCACCTGAGGAACGGCTTAATCACCTCCTGCATCTCCGCTGGGACAACGGACCAGCTCCCATGGAGGACACAGTTTTTTTACCAAGGACAGTAAAGGATCCTGACTGGTCCAGGTCCTGATCTGGCAGGCTGTAACGGTGGACTTTTCGTTCTCGAATGCCTCCATGACCATGCGCAAGTCCGCTGGCTGTGCCATTTCCACCCCGGTGGTGGGCAATGGCAGCCTACTGAGACCATCTGTGCAGTTCTCTGTGCCCGGTCTGTGGCGGATTACATAGTTGTATGCCGATAGCGTGAGCGCCCATCTTTTGGATGCGGGCAGAGGCATTGGTGTTAATCCCTTTGCTCTCAGAGAACAACGATATGAGCCGCTTGTGGTCAGTTTCAAGCTCAAACTTGAGGCCAAATAAGTACTGGTTAATTTTTTTTTTTACCCCATTAAACGCACGCCAGAGCCTCTTTTTCAATCATGCTGTAGGCCCTTTCGGCATTGGACAAACTCCTGGACCATACCTGACTGGTTGCAAGATCCCCGATTCGTTAGCCTGTTGTAACACACACCCGACCCCATATGACGATGCATCGCAAGCTGACACTACTCTTTTACAAGGGTTATAGAGGACAAGCAGTTTGTTTGAACACAACAGATTTCTGGCTTTCTTAAAGGCAGCCTCTTGTGAATTCCCCCATACCCAGACATCTCCCTTGCACAGTAGAGCATGTAGAGGTTCTAGCAGGGTGCTTAACCCAGGTAGGAAATTACCGAAATAGTTGAGGAGTCCCAGGAACGATCGCAGCTCCATCACGTTCTGTGGTCTCGGCGCGTTCTTGATGGTCTCCGTCTTGGCGTCGGTGGGTCTGATGCCGTCGGCTGCGATTCTTCTTCCCAAGAACTTAACCTCCTGCGCCAGGAAAACATACTTCGAACGTTTCAACCTGAGTCCCACGCGATCCAACCGACTTAGAACCTCTTCCAGATTCTTCAAGCGCTCAATGGTGTCCTGACCGGTAACCAATATGTCATCCTGGAAAACCATGGTGTGAGGTACCGACTTTAGCAGGCTCTCCATGTTCCGTTGGAAGATTGCCGTGGCCGACCGAATCCTGAATGGGCATCTGTTACAGATTAACAGACCTTTTTGCGTGTTGGTGCAGGTCAGACTTTTCAACGACTCCTCCAGCTCCTGCGTCATGCAGGCCGAAGTCAGTTCCAGTTAGGTGAACGTCTTCTCTCCAGCCAGGGTCGCAAATAGGTCATCTGCCTTGGGTAGCGGGTACTGGTCCTGTCGCGAAAAACGGTTAAACGTTACTTTATAGTCCCCACAAATTCTAACCATGCCGTCCTCTTTAAGTGCCGGGACAATCAGACTAGCCCACTCGTTGAATTCCACCGGCGCGATGATGCCTTCTCGCTGCAGCCTGTCCAGCTCAATTTCTACTTTCTCACGCATCATGTACGGTACCGCCTGTGCCTTGTGGTGGATGGGTCGTGTACCGGGAACCAAATGGATCTGCACTTGCGCTCCAATGCCTGAAGAAGCTTCCAATGTCTGGCTCGAACAACGATGGGAACTTGCTCAGAACTTGGGCACATGAGGCGTCATCAATGGACGAAAGCACTCGGAAGTCATCCCAGTTCCAGCAGATTTTTTCCAGCCAACTTCTGCCAAACAATGTGGGGCCATCCCCTGGCACAATCCACAGCGGGAGTTCATGTACTGCTCCGTTATAGGAGACTTTGACTTCTGCACTGCCAATTACAGGGATTAGTTCCTTGGTGTAAGTTTTTAGTTTGGTGTGAATGGGGCTGAGCTTGGGCCTGTGTGCCCTTTTGCCCCACAGCCTGTCGAAGGCCTTTTTACTCATTATGGACTGACTTGCCCCCGTGTCCAGTTCCATAGATACTGGAATTCCGTTCAGTTCAACTTTCAACATTATTGGTGGACATTTCGTAGTGAATGTGTGTACCCCGTACATTTCTGCCTCCTCAGTACGAGTCTCCAATTTAGTCTGATCCCCAGTGGATCGATCTTCCTCTGCAATGTGGTGGTTTGCAGCTCGCCTGCACATTCGCTGGAGGTGTCCCATTGTTCTGCAACCGTTGCACGTATAGTGCTTGAAGCGGCATTGATGGGGCCAATGATCACCTCCACAACGCCAACAAGGTGTTAACTGCCTCACATTAACGATTGATGGCGTACTCTGGGTCATCTGAGGTCGTGCAGCAGCAGCCGGCGTGTACATTCTGCCATGTATATTTCTGCTCAAAACCGACGTTACTTTATGTACAGTACTGGCCGAAACTTCTTTACTCTGCGAAATCTGTTTGGTGTTGTCACTGGTGGACATAAATGCCTGGGCTATCCTTATGGCTTTACTTAGATTCAGAGTTTCTACAGTCAACAGTTTGCGAAGGATTGTCTCATGGCCAATGCCCAGTAAAAAAAAAAGGCTCTGAGCATTTGTTCTAGGAATCCCCCAAATTCACAATGTCCTGCGAGGTGCCTTAGTTCGGCAACATAGCTCGCCACTTCCTGGCCCTCCAATCGTTGACATGTGTAGAACCAATATCTCGCCATCAAAACGCTTTCCTTAGGATTTAGGTGCTCCCGGACCAGCGTACACAATTCTTCGTAGGATTTCTCTGTTGGTTTTGCCGGAGCTAGGAGATTCTTCATGAGGCCATAGGTTGTTGCCCCAGTTAGGAGGATCGCCCTTCGTTTGGTAGTGTTCTAATCCCCTTCTAGCTCGTTGACCACGAAGTATTGGTTGAGTCTCTCCACGAAGACCTCCCAATCGTCCCCTCTGAGAACTTCTCAAAGATACCAACTGTTCTTTGCATTTTCGTGCGGTTGTTCGTTACCTCGTCGCCAATTGTTATGCTCACAATAAAGGATGAAACTGAGTACTTTGTACAATGAGCAAGCGCGACCTTAGCTCCTTTAATGTGACTGCAGAGTGCAGGTACCTCATAGTGGCCTGCTTCTATACCGTGCTCACAAGGGATGCTGTGATCTCTTGGGACTCCAACAGGTAGGCCCTCTGGTGGTAGTGTAATACAGGTTACAAGGGGTTAAATAGATAACAGTAGGGGTCTGCCTTCCTCGTACCAGGTGCTGACAACAGCATATGACCAGTTTTGCTGCTGCAGGGATTTTAAATCTAGGTGATCTGTTGGAGAGGCCTGGCTAACAGCATTGCAGGGCTCAACAACGATATCCTCTATCTCCCCATCACTCGCAGCATCCTTGGCTGCTCTGTCTGCTCTGGAATTTACTCTCTATACCCCTTGATCCCCTTAGCCGTAACTCCCTCTTGAATATATCCAATGAACTGGCATCAACAACTCTCTGCTGCAGGGAATTCCATAGGTTAACAACTCTCTGAGTGAAGAAGGTTCTCCTCATCTCAGTCCTAAATGGCCTACCCCTTATGCTCAGACTATGTCCCCTGGTTCTGGACTTCCCCAATATTGGGAACATTCATCCCGCATCTAACCTGTCCAGTCCCGTCAGAATCTTATACGTTTCTATGAGATCCCCTCTCATCCTTCTAAACTCCAGTGAATGAAGGCCCAGATGATCCAGTCTCTCCTCATATGACAGTCCAGCCATCCCTGGAATCAGTCTGGTGCACCTTCGCTGCACTCCCTCAATAGCAAGAACATCCTTCCTCAGATTACGAGACCAAAACTGTACACAATATTCCAGGTGAGGCCTCACTAAGGCCCTGTACAACTGCAGTAAGACCTCCCTGGTCCTATACTCAAATCCCCTCGTTATGAAGGCCAACATATCATTTGCCTTCTTCACCGCCTGTTGTACCTGCATGCCTACTTTCAATGACTGATGAACCATGACA